>NC_086454.1:140107512-140439179 GCF_028390025.1 Pseudophryne corroboree
AGACTCACGCCTAGTTCACGTGACCTTAATATGACAAAAAAGAAATATGGAACTTATTGAACACATTAATATGAAATCCCTCTACTCAGGGCCGGACTGGCCATCTGGCACTTCTGGCAAATGCCAGAAGGGCCGATGGCCAGATGGGCCGGTTTGTCTGTAAGCAAAACCAGCCTGACAGCACTGCCTCCTGGGCGTAACTGTCCTCAGCGGGTGGATCTTCGACGCGATGACATGTGACGCAGCCGCCAGGGGTGGACGCACAGCACGGGCGGCAGGGGGAATCTGAGCGGGCGCGAACATAAAGATTCATACAGTTACGCCCAGGAGGCGGAGCTGCCGGGCGCCCGCTCAGATTCCCCCTGCCTCCTGTGCCGTGCTTCCACACCTGGCGGGACTCAGGAGGAGCCGCTCTAGTCTGGTTGACGCCTGCTGAATCGGATCTGAGAAGTAACCGCCACTCACACTGGGGACAGCACCGTGACAGCAGCAGTGCACCGCAATATTACATGCAGCAGCAGACAGGGAGTGAGACGTCCAGGAGGATGCCGGCTGTATTATAGACTAGTGATCCGGAACAATAGGGACAAAAGCCTCTCCGGTGCCCAGACGCTAGTGAGTGTGAGAAGGGTGTGCTGCCAGAGCACAGAGGGGCTGGGGGTCATGGCAGGCAGTGTATGCTGCACTATGAATACAGCAGTAGGGATGCGGCAATCCTGTCCCTGTTCACATTAATTGGTGACCTGCGACCCCGTGTGGAGGCCCCCGGTCACACCGCTGTTAATATGGCCCTGGCCTCCTCTCTGTCCGGGCCCAGGACTCCAGACCCTGCACTCCACCCTGATGGCAATCTGAGCAGGTACCATCTTTAGATACCTGACGGACATGGAACGCCATCTGCAGACTCCTCGCATTTCTATTCCCCTGGGCGTTATCTGTGCCAAGTTGATAATATAAGTAAGTGTGTAACATTATTACTGACTAACTAAATCCAAGTGACCAAAAGAACCTCGCCCAAATTTAGCCCCAACCTTCCTACCCCAGTGGCTAAACCTAACTATACCCTTGGTGCCTAAACCCAATCTCCCATCTCACAGCCTAACCCTTCCCCCAATGCCTAACCATAACCTCCCGTTGTGCAGCCAAAGCCAAACCCCCCCCCATGCCTAATCCTAAACTCCAGTACTGCGCGCTAGCACTCCCCCTGGTGCCTAACCCTAACCTCCAATCCTGCATCCTAGCCCTAACCCTCTCACAGGTACCTAATTCTAACTTCCTGTCTGTAGCCTAACCCAATTGTCCCCTCCCACAGCCAAACTATAACCGTCCCCATGGTGCCTAACCCTAACCTCCCACCACCCCGTAGCCTAACCCTAACCGTTCCTCTGGTGCCTAACCTTATGCTCCCGTCCCACAGCCTAAACCTAACCTGCCCCCTGGTGCCGAACCTTAACCTTGTGTCCTGCAGCCTAACTCTAACTCTCCCCCTGGTGATTAACCCTAACCTCCCATCCCACAGCCTAACACTCACCTGGTGCCTAACCCTAACTGTACCCCCAGTGCCTAACCCTATCCTCCCATCCCACAGATTAACACTCTCCTGGTGCCTAACCTTAACCATACCCCCGGTGCCTAACCCTAACCTCCCATCCCACAGCCTAGCCCTAACCCTCCCCCTGGTACCTAAACCCAATTTCCTGTCTTCAGCCTAACCCGAATGTCCCCTTCCACAGCCTAACCCTAACCATCCCCCTGGTGCCTAACTAACATCCCCCTCCCATAGCCTATCCCTTACTTCCCCTTCTGTGACCTAACCTTAACCTCACCTCCGCAGCCTAACCCTAATCATTCCACTGGCTCCTAACCTCCCCCCAGTATGCTGAATCTCTCGATATGTCCCTCAGTGCCTAAGCCTAACCTGCCCAATGCACCCCCCTGGTGCGCTGAAACCCCCTGGTGCACTGAATCCTCCCCAGGATGAAGAGGCAGGTCACATGGTTGTGACATAATCAGCGGTCCTTTAGCCCACTTGGATCTAGTATCTACTTTGTCCCCAGTGGCAGGAAGAAAAGGGTCATGGGCACATACAGCTCCTGACAGCAAGCAGTACAAGGAAACGGGGTAGCTGCAGCCAAGAGCACCTGGATAGGAAGCAGAATTCCAGCCTAGTAAGTAGAGTATGTGGCTGCCATGTGTAAGAGGCATTACTGTGAGATATAAAGTGTAAGGGGCATTACTGTGTAAGGGTATTTAATTATATATATTGCTCCCAGGGCTCACTTGCAAACTAAAAAAATTATTATACAGACAGAATTTTAATTAGAAATAACTTATGGTAATTTATTTAAAACGGAGTTCTTGTAAGAGTGTAAACTAATACTTATAACAATTAGTGATGAGCGGGTTCGGATCCTCGGGATCCGAACCCGCCCGAACTTCACCTTTTTTTTGCAGGGGTCCGAGCAACTTGGATCCTCCCGCCTTGCTCGGTTAACCCGAGCGCGCCCGAACGTCATCATCCCGCGGTCGGATTCTCGTGAGATTCGTATTCTATATAAGGAGCCGCGAGTCGCCGCCATTTTTCACTCGTGCATTGGAGATGATCGTGAGAGGACGTGGCTGGCGTCCTCTCAGTTTCTATGTTCAGTGGGCTGCAAATATCTGTGCTCAGTGTGCTGCAAATATCTGTGCTCAGTGTGCTGCAAATATCTGTGCTCAGTGTGCTGCAAGTGCAAATATCTACGTTCTCTGCCTGAAAAACGCTCCATATCTGTGCTCAGTGTGTTGCAAATATCTGTGCTCAGTGTGCTAATTGCTTTATTGTGGGGACTGGGGACCAGCAGTATTATATAGTAGGAGGACAGTGCAGAGTTTTGCTGACCAGTGACCACCAGTATTATACGTTCTCTGCCTGAAAAACGCTCCATATCTGTGCTGCATTGTAGCAGGGACGTGCGGTGAGCTAAATGGCTCAGGAGGCACTGGCTAACCCCAGAGCCAGATTTACATGCAATATATAAGCCAAATTTGGTGAGTTATGATCAGAGATGTGTGGAAAAGATAGACAGGGGAGGCACTGCCTCCCCTGCCATAGACTTTTTACTCCAGAGTTTTGGCTATAAAAATTATTAGAATAATGCAAAGAAGATATTTAAAACAAATTATTAGTATTTTTCATATACTTTATTCAGTCAAAACTCTGGTTTAAAAGTAAGTATGACAGGAAAAGCTCTGCCTCACCTGCCTCACCCCACCGCACGTCACTGCATTGTAGTATATAGTAGGAGGAAAGTGCAGAATTTTGCTGACCACCAGTATATAATATATAGCAGTACGGTACAGTAGGCCACTGCTCTACCTACCTCTGTGTCATCAAGTATACTATCCATCCATCCCTGTGGTGCATTTATGTGGTGCGGTGTATATATAGTAGGAGGACAGTGCATAATTTTGCTGACCGCCAGTATATAATATATAACAGTACGGTACAGTAGGCCACTGCTCTACCTACCTCTGTGTCATCAAGTATACTATCCATCCATCCCTGTGGTGCATTTAAGTGGTGCGGTGTATATATAGTAGGAGGACAGTGCATGATTTTGCTGACCGCCAGTATATAATATATAGCAGTATGGTACAGTAGGCCACTGCTCTACCTACCTCTGTGTCGTCAAGTATACTATCCATCCATCCCTGTGGTGCATTTAAGTGGTGCGGTGTATATATAGTAGGAGGACAGTGCATAATTTTGCTGACCGCCAGTATATAATATATAGCAGAAAAGTACAGTAGGCCACTGCTCTACCTACCTCTGTGTCGTCAAGTATACTATCCATCCATACATGTGGTGCATTTTAGTTGTTGTGCGGTGTATATATAGTAGGAGGACAGTGCATAATTTTGCTGACCACCAGTATATAATATATAGCAGTACGGTACAGTAGGCCACTGCTCTACCTACCTCTGTGTCGTCAAGTATACTATCCATCCATCCCTGTGGTGCATTTAAGTGGTGCGGTGTATATATAGTAGGAGGACAGTGCATAATTTTGCTGACCGCCAGTATATAATATATAGCAGTACGGTACAGTAGGCCACTGCTCTACCTACCTCTGTGTCATCAAGTATACTATCCATCCATCCCTGTGGTGCATTTAAGTGGTGCAGTGTATATATAGTAGGAGGACAGTGCATAATTTTGCTGACCACCAGTATATAATATATAGAAGTACGGTACAGTAGGCCACTGCTCTACCTACCTCTGTGTCGTCAAGTATACTATCCATCCATACCTGTGGTGCATTTCAGTTTTGCACAGTTTGCTGACCACCAGTATATAATATATAGCAGTACGGTACAGAAGGCCACTGC
The DNA here is from genome assembly GCF_028390025.1 of Pseudophryne corroboree. Lineage (NCBI taxonomy): Eukaryota > Metazoa > Chordata > Amphibia > Anura > Myobatrachidae > Pseudophryne > Pseudophryne corroboree. The sequence continues at coordinate 140,111,884 of NC_086454.1, forward strand.
TCTACCTACCTCTGTGTCGTCAAGTATACTATCCATCCATCCCTGTGGTGCATTTAAGTGGTGCGGTGTATATATAGTAGGAGTACAGTGCATAATTTTGCTGACCACCAGTATATAATATATAGCAGTACGGTACAGTAGGCCACTGCTCTACCTACCTCTGTGTCGTCAAGTATACTATCCATCCATCCCTGTGGTGCATTTAAGTGGTGCGGTGTATATATAGTAGGAGGACAGTGCATAATTTTGCTGACCGCCAGTATATAATATATAGCAGTACGGTACAGTAGGCCACTGCTCTACCTACCTCTGTGTCGTCAAGTATACTATCCATCCATCCCTGTGGTACATTTAAGTGGTGCGGTGTATATATAGTAGGAGGACAGTGCATAATTTTGCTGACCGCCAGTATATAATATATAGAAGTACGGTACAGTAGGCCACTGCTCTACCTACCTCTGTGTCGTCAAGTATACTATCCATCCATCCCTGTGGTGCATTTAAGTGGTGCAGTGTATATATAGTAGGAGGACAGTGCATAATTTTGCTGACCACCAGTATATAATATATAGTAGTACGGTACAGTAGGCCACTGCTCTACCTACCTCTGTGTCGTCAAGTATACTATCCATCCATACCTGTGGTGCATTTCAGTTTTGCACAGTTTGCTGACCACCAGTATATAATATATAGCAGTACGGTACAGAAGACCACTGCTCTACCTACCTCTGTGTCGTCAAGTATACTATCCATCCATCCCTGTGGTGCATTTAAGTGGTGCGGTGTATATATAGTAGGAGGACAGTGCATAATTTTGCTGACCGCCAGTATATAATATATAGCAGTACGGTACAGTAGGCCACTGCTCTACCTACCTCTGTGTCGTCAAGTATACTATCCATCCATCCCTGTGGTGCATTTAAGTGGTGCGGTGTATATATAGTAGTAGGACAGTGAATAATTTTGCTGACCGCCAGTATATAATATATAGCAGTACGGTACAGTAGGCCACTGCTCTACCTACCTCTGTGTCGTCAAGTATACTATCCATCCATCCCTGTGGTGCATTTAAGTGGTGCGGTGTATATATAGTAGGAGGACAGTGCATAATTTTGCTGACCGCCAGTATATAATATATAGCAGTACGGTACAGTAGGCCACTGCTCTACCTACCTCTGTGTCGTCAAGTATACTATCCATCCATCCCTGTGGTGCATTTAAGTGGTGCGGTGTATATATAGTAGGAGGACAGTGCATCATTTTGCTGACCGCCAGTATATAATATATAGCAGTACGGTACAGTAGGCCACTGCTCTACCTACCTCTGTGTCGTCAAGTATACTATCCATCCATCCCTGTGGTGCATTTAAGTGGTGCGGTGTATATATAGTAAGAGGAAAGTGAATAATTTTGCTGACCGCCAGTATATAATATATAGCAGTACGGTACAGTAGGCCACTGCTCTACCTACCTCTGTGTCGTCAAGTATACTATCCATCCCTGTGGTGCATTTAAGTGGTGCGGTGTATATATAGTAGGAGGACAGTGCATAATTTTGCTGACCGCCAGTATATAATATATAGCAGCACGGTACAGTAGGCCACTGCTCTACCTACCTCTGTGTCGTCAAGTATACTATCCATCCATCCCTGTGGTGCATTTAAGTGGTGCGGTGTATATATAGTAGGAGGACAGTGCATAATTTTGCTGACCATCAGTAAATAATATATAGCAGTAGGGTACAGTAGGCCACTGCTCTACCTACCTCTGTGTCATCAAGTATACTATCCATCCATCCCAGTGGTGCATTTAAGTGGTGCGGTGTATATATAGTAGCAGGGCAGTGCATAATTTTGCTGACTGCCAGTATATAATACATAGCAGTACGGTACAGTAGGCCTCTGCTCTACCTACCTCTGTGTCGTCAAGTATACTATCCATCCATCCCTGTGGTGCATTTAAGTGGTGCGGTGTATATATAGTAGGAAGACAGTGCATAATTTTGCTGACCACCAGTATATAATATATAGCAGTACGGTACAGTAGGCCACTGCTCTACCTACCTCTGTGTCGTCAAGTATACTATCCATCCATCCCTGTGGTGCATTTAAGTGGTGCTGTGTATATATAGTAGGAGGACAGTGCATAATTTTGCTGACCGCCAGTATATAATATATAGCAGTACGGTACAGTAGGCCACTGCTCTACCTACCTCTGTGTCGTCAAGAATACTATCCATCCATCCCTGTGGTACATTTAAGTGGTGCGGTGTATATATAGTAGGAGGACAGTGCATAATTTTGCTGACCGCCAGTATATAATATATAGCAGTACGGTACAGTAGGCCACTGCTCTACCTACCTCTGTGTCGTCAAGTATACTATCCATCCATCCCTGTGGTGCATTTAAGTGGTGCAGTGTATATATAGTAGGAGGACAGTGCATAATTTTGCTGACCACCAGTATATAATATATAGTAGTACGGTACAGTAGGCCACTGCTCTACCTACCTCTGTGTCGTCAAGTATACTATCCATCCATACCTGTGGTGCATTTCAGTTTTGCACAGTTTGCTGACCACCAGTATATAATATATAGCAGTACGGTACAGAAGACCACTGCTCTACCTACCTCTGTGTCGTCAAGTATACTATCCATCCACCCCTGTGGTGCATTTAAGTGGTGCGGTGCATATATAGTAGGAGTACAGTGCATAATTTTGCTGACCACCAGTATATAATATATAGCAGTACGGTACAGTAGGCCACTGCTCTACCTACCTCTGTGTCGTCAAGTATACTATCCATCCATCCCTGTGGTGCATTTAAGTGGTGCGGTGTATATATAGTAGGAGGACAGTGCATAATTTTGCTGACCGCCAGTATATAATATATAGCAGTACGGTACAGTAGGCCACTGCTCTACCTACCTCTGTGTCGTCAAGTATACTATCCATCCATCCCTGTGGTGCATTTAAGTGGTGCAGTGTATATATAGTAGGAGGACAGTGCATAATTTTGCTGACCACCAGTATATAATATATAGCAGTACGGTACAGTAGGCCACTGCTCTACCTACCTCTGTGTCGTCAAGTATACTATCCATCCATACCTGTGGTGCATTTCAGTTTTGCACAGTTTGCTGACCACCAGTATATAATATATAGCAGTACGGTACAGAAGACCACTGCTCTACCTACCTCTGTGTCGTCAAGTATACTATCCATCCATCCCTGTGGTGCATTTAAGTGGTGCGGTGCATATATAGTAGGAGTACAGTGCATAATTTTGCTGACCACCAGTATATAATATACAGCAGTACGGTACAGTAGGCCACTGCTCTACCTACCTCTGTGTCATCAAGTATACTATCCATCCATCCCTGTGGTGCATTTAAGTGGTGCGGTGTATATATAGTAGGAGGACAGTGCATAATTTTGCTGACCGCCAGTATATAATATATAGCAGTACGGTACAGTAGGCCACTGCTCTACCTACCTCTGTGTCGTCAAGTATACTATCCATCCATCCCTGTGGTGAATTTTAAGTGGTGCGGTGTATATATAGTAGGAGGACAGTGAATAATTTTGCTGACTGCCAGTATATAATATATAGCAGTACGGTACAGTAGGCCACTGCTCTACCTACCTCTGTGTCGTCAAGTATACTATCCATCCATCCCTGTGGTGCATTTAAGTGGTGCGGTGTATATATAGTAGGAGGACAGTGCATAATTTTGCTGACCGCCAGTATATAATATATAGCAGTACGGTACAGTAGGCCACTGCTCTACCTACCTCTGTGTCGTCAAGTATACTATCCATCCATCCCTGTGGTGCATTTAAGTGGTGCGGTGTATATATAGTAGGAGGACAGTGCATCATTTTGCTGACCGCCAGTATATAATATATAGCAGTACAGTACAGTAGGCCACTGCTCTACCTACCTCTGTGTCGTCAAGTATACTATCCATCCATCCCTGTGGTGCATTTAAGTGGTGCGGTGTATATATAGTAAGAGGACAGTGAATAATTTTGCTGACCGCCAGTATATAATATATAGCAGTACGGTACAGTAGGCCACTGCTCTACCTACCTCTGTGTCGTCAAGTATACTATCCATCCATCCATCCCTGTGGTGCATTTAAGTGGTGCGGTGTATATATAGTAGGAGGACAGTGCATAATTTTGCTGACCGCCAGTATATAATATATAGCAGCACGGTACAGTAGGCCACTGCTCTACCTACCTCTGTGTCGTCAAGTATACTATCCATCCATCCCTGTGGTGCATTTAAGTGGTGCGGTGTATATATAGTAGGAGGACAGTGCATAATTTTGCTGACCATCAGTAAATAATATATAGCAGTAGGGTACAGTAGGCCACTGCTCTACCTACCTCTGTGTCATCAAGTATACTATCCATCCATCCCAGTGGTGCATTTAAGTGGTGCGGTGTATATATAGTAGCAGGGCAGTGCATAATTTTGCTGACTGCCAGTATATAATACATAGCAGTACGGTACAGAAGGCCTCTGCTCTACCTACCTCTGTGTCGTCAAGTATACTATCCATCCATCCCTGTGGTGCATTTAAGTGGTGCGGTGTATATATAGTAGGAGGACAGTGCATAATTTTGCTGACCGCCAGTATATAATATATAGCAGTACGGTACAGTAGGCCACTGCTCTACCTACCTCTGTGTCGTCAAGTATACTATCCATCCATCCCTGTGGTACATTTAAGTGGTGCGGTGTATATATAGTAGGAGGACAGTGCATAATTTTGCTGACCGCCAGTATATAATATATAGCAGTACGGTACAGTAGGCCACTGCTCTACCTACCTCTGTGTCGTCAAGTATACTATCCATCCATCCCTGTGGTGCATTTAAGTGGTGCAGTGTATATATAGTAGGAGGACAGTGCATAATTTTGCTGACCACCAGTATATAATATATAGTAGTACGGTACAGTAGGCCACTGCTCTACCTACCTCTGTGTCGTCAAGTATACTATCCATCCATACCTGTGGTGCATTTCAGTTTTGCACAGTTTGCTGACCACCAGTATATAATATATAGCAGTACGGTACAGAAGACCACTGCTCTACCTACCTCTGTGTCGTCAAGTATACTATCCATCCATCCCTGTGGTGCATTTAAGTGGTGCGGTGCATATATAGTAGGAGTACAGTGCATAATTTTGCTGACCACCAGTATATAATATATAGCAGTACGGTACAGTAGGCCACTGCTCTACCTACCTCTGTGTCGTCAAGTATACTATCCATCCATCCCTGTGGTGCATTTAAGTGGTGCGGTGTATATATAGTAGGAGGACAGTGCATAATTTTGCTGACCGCCAGTATATAATATATAGCAGTACGGTACAGTAGGCCACTGCTCTACCTACCTCTGTGTCGTCAAGTATACTATCCATCCATCCCTGTGGTGCATTTAAGTGGTGCGGTGTATATATAGTAGGAGGACAGTGAATAATTTTGCTGACCGCCAGTATATAATATATAGCAGTACGGTACAGTAGGCCACTGCTCTACCTACCTCTGTGTCGTCAAGTATACTATCCATCCATCCCTGTGGTGCATTTAAGTGGTGCGGTGTGTATATATAGTAGGAGGACAGTGCATAATTTTGCTGACCGCCAGTATATAATATATAGCAGTACAGTACAGTAGGCCACTGCTCTACCTACCTCTGTGTCGTCAAGTATACTATCCATCCATCCCTGTGGTGCATTTAAGTGGTGCGGTGTATATATAGTAGGAGGACAGTGCATCATTTTGCTGACCGCCAGTATATAATATATAGCAGTACGGTACAGTAGGCCACTGCTCTACCTACCTACCTCTGTGTCGTCAAGTATACTATCCATCCATCCCTGTGGTGCATTTAAGTGGTGCGGTGTATATATAGTAAGAGGACAGTGAATAATTTTGCTGACTGCCAGTATATAATATATAGCAGTACGGTACAGTAGGCCACTGCTCTACCTACCTCTGTGTCGTCAAGTATACTATCCATCCATCCATCCCTGTGGTGCATTTAAGTGGTGCGGTGTATATATAGTAGGAGGACAGTGCATAATTTTGCTGACCGCCGGTATATAATATATAGCAGCACGGTACAGTAGGCCACTGCTCTACCTACCTCTGTGTCGTCAAGTATACTATCCATCCATCCCTGTGGTGCATTTAAGTGGTGCGGTGTATATATAGTAGGAGGACAGTGCATAATTTTGCTGACCATCAGTAAATAATATATAGCAGTAGGGTAAAGTAGGCCACTGCTCTACCTACCTCTGTGTCATCAAGTATACTATCCATCCATCCCTGTGGTGCATTTAAGTGGTGCGGTGTATATATAGTAGCAGGGCAGTGCATAATTTTGCTGACCGCCAGTATATAATACATAGCAGTACGGTACAGTAGGCCTCTGCTCTACCTACCTCTGTGTCGTCAAGTATACTATCCATCCATCCATCCATCCATCCCTGTGGTGCATTTAAGTGGTGCGGTGTATGTATAGTAGGAGGACAGTGCATAATTTTGCTGACCGCCAGTATATAATATATAGCAGTACGGTACAGTAGGCCACTGCTCTACCTACCTCTGTGTCGTCAAGAATACTATCCATCCATCCATCCCTGTGGTGCATTTAAGTGGTGCGGTGTATATATAGTAGGAGGACAGTGCATAATTTTGCTGACCGCCAGTATATAATATATAGCAGTACGGTACAGTAGGCCACTGCTCTACCTACCTCTGTGTCGTGAAGAATACTATCCATCCATCCCTGTGGTGCATTTAAGTTGTGCGGTGTACATATAGTAGGAGGACAGTGCATATTTTTGCTGACCGCCAGTATATAATATATAGCAGTACGGTACAGTAGGCCACTGCTCTACCTACCTCTGTGTCGTCAAGTATACTATCCATCCATCCCTGTGGTGCATTTTAGTTGTTGTGCGGTGTATATATAGTAGGAGGACAGTGCATAATTTTGCTGACCGCCAGTATATAATATATAGCAGTACGGTACAGTAGACCACTGCTATAACTACCTCTGTGTCGTCAAGTATACTATCCATCCATACCTGTGGTGCATTTAAGTGGTGTGGTGTATATATAGTAGGAGGACAGTGTATAATTTTGCTGACCGCCAGTATATAATATATAGCAGTACGCTACAGTAGGCCACTGCTCTACCTACCTCTGTGTCGTCAAGTATACTATCGATCCATCCCTGTGGTGCATTTAAGTGGTGCGGTGTATATATAGTAGGAGGACAGTGCATAATTTTGCTGACCGCCAGTATATAATATATAGCAGTACGGTACAGTAGGCCACTGCTCTACCTACCTCTGTGTCGTCAAGTATACTATCCATCCATCCCTGTGGTGCATTTAAGTGGCGTGGTGTATATATAGTAGGAGGACAGTGCATGATTTTGCTGACCGCCATTATATAATATATAGCAGTACAGTACAGTAGGCCACTGCTCTACCTACCTCTGTGTCGTCAAGTTTACTATCCATCCATCCCTGTGGTGCATTTCAGTGGTGCGGTGTATATATAGTAGGAGTACAGTGCATAATTTTGCTGACCACCAGTATATAATATATAGCAGTACGGTACAGTAGGCCACTGCTCTACCTACCTCTGTGTCGTCAAGTATACTATCCATCCATCCCTGTGGTGCATTTAAGTGGTGCGGTGTATATATAGTAGGAGGACAGTGCATAATTTTGCTGACCGCCAGTATATAATATATAGCAGTACGGTACAGTAGGCCACTGCTCTACCTACCTCTGTGTCGTCAAGTATACTATCTATCCATCCATCCATCCCAGTGGTGCATTTAAGTGGTGCGGTGTATATATAGTAGGAGGACAGTGCATAATTTTGCTGACCGCCAGTATATAATATATAGCAGCACGTTACAGTAGGCCACTGCTCTACCTACCTCTGTGTCGTCAAGTATACTATCCATCCATCCCTGTGGTGCATTTAAGTGGTGCGGTGTATATATAGTAGGAGGACAGTGCATAATTTTGCTGACCGCCAGTATATAATATATAGCAGTACGGTACAGTAGGCCACTGCTCTGCCTACCTCTGTGTCGTCAAGAATACTATCCATCCATCCATCCCTGTGGTGCATTTAAGTGGTGCGGTATATATATAGTAGGAGGTCAGTGCATAATTTTGCTGACCGCCAGTATATAATATATAGCAGTACGGTACAGTAGGCCACTGCTCTACCTACCTCTGTGTCGTCAAGAATACTATCCATCCATCCCTGTGGTGCATTTAAGTGGTGCGGTGTATATATAGTAGGAGGACAGTGCATAATTTTGCTGACCGCCAGTATATAATATATAGCAGTACGGTACAGTAGGCCACTGCTCTACCTACCTCTGTGTCGTCAAGTATACTATCCATCCATACCTGTGGTGCATTTCAGTTTTGCACAGTTTGCTGACCGCCAGTATATAATATATAGCAGTACGGTACAGAAGGCCACAGCTCTACCTACCTCTGTGTCGTCAAGTATACCTTCCATCCATCCCTGTGGTGCATTTAAGTGGTGCGGTGCATATATAGTAGGAGTACAGTGCATAATTTTGCTGACCACCAGTATATAATATATAGCAGTACGGTACAGTAGGCCACTGCTCTACCTACCTCTGTGTCGTCAAGTATACTATCCATCCATCCATGTGGTGCATTTTAGTTGTTGTGCGGTGTATATAAAGTAGGAGGACAGTGCATAATTTTGCTGACCGCCAGTATATAATATATAGCAGTACGGTACAGTAGACCACTGCTCTACCTACCTCTGTGTCGTCAAGTATACTATCCATCCATACCTGTGGTGCATTTAAGTGGTGTGGTGTATATATAGTAGGAGGACAGTGAATAATTTTGCTGACCGCCAGTATATAATATATAGCAGAACGCTACAGTAGGCCACTGCTCTACCTACCTCTGTGTCGTCAAGTATACTATCGATCCATCCCTGTGGTGCATTTAAGTGGTGCGGTGTATATATAGTAGGAGGACAGTGCATAATTTTGCTGATCGCCAGTATATAATATATAGCAGTACTGTGAGAGGTGCGGTGCGTGTGGTGGTGCCTGCTGCCGTGCAGGTGTAGACTCTGTACTCACCAGGCGCCGCTCTCTCTCACCTTCAGGTACCGGAACCTTCAACGGACCTGGAATTCTTCAGTCGGATCCGGACACGGCGATTCCCTCTTGGAGCTGACCGTCGACCGAGCTGAGGAGAGAATGGTTTACATTAAAGGGGGTATCGACCCTTCTTCCAGTGGAACAGGGGATACCCCAGGGGTGGCTGCGACCTTCACCGGCTGGGTGAATGGTCATCACCGGCACAAAGCCTCAGCTACCCAGCTTTCACACACTCGCGCTTTCGCACGTAGTGTGATGAAAGGGATTCTCACGTCCGTGAGCAATCCTAACTCCGGCGCTCGGGGACAAACAAGGGACAGACGTACACGGATGCTACTCACCGTCACGAGTCTTGCACTCCGATCTTCTCCACTTACAGGTCCCTGTAAGGAGGCAAAGAGAAACAGCCGTGCAGGGCCTAACTCTGACCTAGTGTCACACCCTATACTATCTACAACAGCGGAGCCCTCAAACTAGCTCTGTGGGTGTGGTGCAACACAACTATGCACAACTTACACAACACATACACTTTGCCCTGCACGGTAACAACATATAACACACTATCGGAGTTACAACATAAAACGGTGCTGTCCCTTTATCTACCCGACCCAGAACACCCAGTAGTGGGGACCGCACAGCTCACCCACCTACCGTACTCTCAGGGTGGCCTGAGCCTAGCGCCCAGTACCACCTTTACTCACCTCAGGGAAACACTGCTTCGCTGGGCCTAGCGCCCCCTAACTGCCCACAGGCCGGAGGCCTGACTTTGCCCACGGGCCTAGCGCCCGCCTACTTGCCGCCCGTTGGGTGACCTGGGCCTTGTGCCCATGGTCACCTTATCGTATCCCTGATTTGGCCACAAATACCCTAGGGCCTAACGCCCTCTATTAGCCACAGGCCTAGTGCCTAGATTGTTCCCCGGGCCTAGTGCCCGCCTAACTGGTGCCGCATGAGTGGGGTGGCTTGGGCCTAATGCCCAAACCACCTCATCAAATATTGGGGGCCCAAACTCCTAACTGCGCCCAGGCCTAGCGCCTGAATTGTGTCCTCGGGCCTAATGCCCGTCCCTGGTGGTCGAGGGAGGAAAAGGGGAGGGGGAGGATAGCCTCACTGAGGCCTTACCTAACCTGGGGGCCTCCACCGTCTTCTGCCGCTGACCCGTCCTGGCCAGCGGCGCCTCCGTCTCTTCCCTGCGTCCAGCCGCCGCTGGACATCTTCTTTCTGCAGGCCGACGTCTTCTGGCCTCTGCCGCGGCCTCAGGACCTCCTCTCCCCGCGGTCGTCGTCTTCTCCTCGGCGCCGGATCCTCTTCTGCGCTCCGGCGCGCCGACGACCTCCTCCGCTGCTCCCGGCCGTGTCTTCTCTTCTTCGCGCTCTTCGGCGCGGCCTCCTGTCCGAACGGCTCCCGCCCGGCGTCTGACGTCAGACGCCGGGGGCGGGGCCTATGACGCGGCGAGCGCTGATTGGCTCGCCGCGTCTCTTCCTGATTGGCCGCCGCTCCGGGAGCCGCGATTGGCTCCCGGAGGGCGCCAACATTCAAACCCTCCAGCCTGGGGTCCGGTGCAGGGAAAAGGGTAATCCCTGCACCGGACACCCGCCGCCACGCACCCAGCGCTGGGGACAGACAAGCTGCCCCAGCGCTGTCCCCAACTAGGGACAACACAGATGTGCCCACAGGGCACATCCTTACATTTCCCCCCCCTTTTTCCTTTGTAGTCCCTACAAAGTTCCTCACGACGCCCATTGTCCGCGGGTCAGGGAATTCCGAGGTCCCTCCGGCGAGGGTGCATTCGGGGGCCCAGCCTGGACCAGCTGTGACCCCACATCCTTCCTCCTCCAGCTCCGGGTTCCTCTTGCGTCCTGACCTCCATCGGCGGATCCTCTGGGGGAGTGGCATCTCCTCACGGTCGCTTGACGTTGGCCACCAAGGGGAATCTTCTTCCACGGGGACAACAGTCACCCACTCTTGGCCTCCGATATCGTCTGTGGCTTCGTCCCTGTCTTCCGGGTGTGGTATCGACCACCACCCAACAGCGGAATCCTCCGGGGCATCCGTTTCCTCCCGGGCAACAGCCACCACATGTCGAATTTCCTCGTGGGGCATCTCCAAAGGTCCTGTGTCTTCCTCTGGAACGGGTCCTCCCACGGCATCACAGTCCTGTCCCCGTACGTCGGTCCATCTCGGCACTCCCGACAGGTACTCTTGCTCCAGGACTATCTCCTCCTCTTCACGGAGGGCATTCAACTGGGAGCATGACTCCACCCGATCCTGCCAGTCACTCTCGTCGGCGCTTCCGACGCCAGAGTCGTCCTCCATCTGTTCTGGGAGGGATTCGTCGGCGGACAGCTCACCGTAGTCCGAGTCCTCCTCCGATACTTGGACTGGGGTATTACTTTCCTCCTCAGCGTACTTCTTCGCTTCCGCTGGCACCTCTGCTTCCTCAGCGTACTCTTTCGCTTCCGCTGGCATCGTTACTTCCTCAGCGTACTCCTTCGCTTCCGCTGGCATCTCTTGGTACCCAGGACACTCCTGTTCCGCACGTCCTGGTCGTGTACGGTTCCATCGTGGAGAGATTCCAGACGTCTCAGTCACTGGGTCTTCACGCTTTTCTTCGCAGCGTGGTCTCTTCACCTCCCAGTCGTCCACCTCCGCCTCATGCGGGAAAGGATTCTGCCTTACTGGGGTCACTTTCTTGGGACAGAGTAGGTCCGCGGCATCTTCCCAAGGGCACTCACTGGCCGCATGTCCTGGTCGCCGACACTTCCAACAAGGGAGGGCCACTGCCACCTTCTCCAAGACGGGTTCCTGATCCACCTCCTTCACTGGGGAATCTTCACCCGTTGGTTCCGGCTCAGAGGAAATGGGCACCTGCGAACTAACTTCAAGCAAGGCCTTTCGCTCCATTTCCCTGGTTTCCTCCTCCCATCTCTGGGCGCGACCATCCGCAATCATCCGGTCTTCGTTCCACGGACAATCGGGAAGCGCATGTCCTCTCGCCTCGCAGAGCGCACACACAGGCTCTGCAGCCACCCGGTCCCAAAGCTGCTGACGAGACTCCGTCAGCTGCTTCACCGTGGCCTCGTAGTCCGTCCGGTCTTCAGTCCATGGACATTCCAGGAGCCGATGTCGGGGATCTCCACAGTTTTCACACCAGGAATCAACCTCGTCTTCGCTCAACTCTTCGTCCCAAGGACAACTGTTGTGCTCATGCCCGTAGTTTCCGCAGAGCAAACACCAGGACTCCTTCTTCGCTTGGCCCTTCTGACGTCTTCGGTCCGCTTCCTGGACCACCTTCTTTGGGGACGTCTCTCGCCAAGTACACTCGTCGGCAAAGTGACCTGTTTGCCGACATTTCTTGCAGGGCGTCACAGCGGCCTTCTTGCGCCCCTTCTCCCGGCGCTCTTCTTTTTCACGCTGGACCGACCGCTGCACCATCTTCAGGATGTCTGCCCCAGACACCGTCACCCAGTCGCTCTGGTCCGCACACGTCCGGGGGTGAGTCTTCTCCGGAGCCGTCCGCGGGGAGGTCTTCTTGGTGGCGTTCCACATCGTGTCCGTGATCCGGTCTCTTTGATCCTGCCGACTACACCAAGTGTGAGAGGTGCGGTGCGTGTGGTGGTGCCTGCTGCCGTGCAGGTGTAGACTCTGTACTCACCAGGCGCCGCTCTCTCTCACCTTCAGGTACCGGAACCTTCAACGGACCTGGAATTCTTCAGTCGGATCCGGACACGGCGATTCCCTCTTGGAGCTGACCGTCGACCGAGCTGAGGAGAGAATGGTTTACATTAAAGGGGGTATCGACCCTTCTTCCAGTGGAACAGGGGATACCCCAGGGGTGGCTGCGACCTTCACCGGCTGGGTGAATGGTCATCACCGGCACAAAGCCTCAGCTACCCAGCTTTCACACACTCGCGCTTTCGCACGTAGTGTGATGAAAGGGATTCTCACGTCCGTGAGCAATCCTAACTCCGGCGCTCGGGGACAAACAAGGGACAGACGTACACGGATGCTACTCACCGTCACGAGTCTTGCACTCCGATCTTCTCCACTTACAGGTCCCTGTAAGGAGGCAAAGAGAAACAGCCGTGCAGGGCCTAACTCTGACCTAGTGTCACACCCTATACTATCTACAACAGCGGAGCCCTCAAACTAGCTCTGTGGGTGTGGTGCAACACAACTATGCACAACTTACACAACACATACACTTTGCCCTGCACGGTAACAACATATAACACACTATCGGAGTTACAACATAAAACGGTGCTGTCCCTTTATCTACCCGACCCAGAACACCCAGTAGTGGGGACCGCACAGCTCACCCACCTACCGTACTCTCAGGGTGGCCTGAGCCTAGCGCCCAGTACCACCTTTACTCACCTCAGGGAAACACTGCTTCGCTGGGCCTAGCGCCCCCTAACTGCCCACAGGCCGGAGGCCTGACTTTGCCCACGGGCCTAGCGCCCGCCTACTTGCCGCCCGTTGGGTGACCTGGGCCTTGTGCCCATGGTCACCTTATCGTATCCCTGATTTGGCCACAAATACCCTAGGGCCTAACGCCCTCTATTAGCCACAGGCCTAGTGCCTAGATTGTTCCCCGGGCCTAGTGCCCGCCTAACTGGTGCCGCATGAGTGGGGTGGCTTGCCCAAACCACCTCATCAAATATTGGGGGCCCAAACTCCTAACTGCGCCCAGGCCTAGCGCCTGAATTGTGTCCTCGGGCCTAATGCCCGTCCCTGGTGGTCGAGGGAGGAAAAGGGGAGGGGGAGGATAGCCTCACTGAGGCCTTACCTAACCTGGGGGCCTCCACCGTCTTCTGCCGCTGACCCGTCCTGGCCAGCGGCGCCTCCGTCTCTTCCCTGCGTCCAGCCGCCGCTGGACATCTTCTTTCTGCAGGCCGACGTCTTCTGGCCTCTTCCGCGGCCTCAGGACCTCCTCTCCCCGCGGTCGTCGTCTTCTCCTCGGCGCCGGATCCTCTTCTGCGCTCCGGCGCGCCGACGACCTCCTCCGCTGCTCCCGGCCGTGTCTTCTCTTCTACGCGCTCTTCGGCGCGGCCTCCTGTCCGAACGGCTCCCGCCCGGCGTCTGACGTCAGACGCCGGGGGCGGGGCCTATGACGCGGCGAGCGCTGATTGGCTCGCCGCATCTCTTCCTGATTGGCCGCCGCTCCGGGAGCCGCGATTGGCTCCCGGAGGGCGCCAACATTCAAACCCTCCAGCCTGGGGTCCGGTGCAGGGAAAAGGGTAATCCCTGCACCGGACACCCGCCGCCGCCGCCACGCACCCAGCGCTGGGGACAGACAAGCTGCCCCAGCGCTGTCCCCAACTAGGGACAACACAGATGTGCCCACAGGGCACATCCTTACAGTACGGTACAGTAAGCCACTGCTCTACCTACCTCTGTGTCGTCAAGTATACTATCCATCCATCCCTGTAGTGCATTTAAGTGGCGTGGTGTATATATAGTAGGAGGACAGTGCATGATTTTGCTGACCGCCATTATATAATATATAGCAGTACAGTACAGTAGGCCACTGCTCTACCTACCTCTGTGTCGTCAAGTTTACTATCCATCCATCCCTGTGGTGCATTTAAGTGGTGCGGTGTGTATATATAGTAGGAGGACAGTGTATAATTTTGCTGACCGCCAGTATATAATATATAGCAGTATAGTACAGTAGGCCACTGCTCTACCTACCTCTGTGTCGTCAAATATACTATCCATTCATACCTGTGGTGCATTTTAGTTGTTGTGCGGTGTATATATAGTAGGAGGACAGTGCATAATTTTGCTGACCGCCAGTATATAATATATAGCAGTACAGTACAGTAGGCCACTGCTCTACCTACCTCTGTGTCGTCAAGTATACTATCGACCCATCCCTGTGGTGCATTTAAGTGGTGCGGTGTATATATAGTAGGAGGACAGTGCATAATTTTGCTGACCGCCAGTATATAATATATAGCAGTACGGCACAGTAGGCCACTGCGCTACCTACCTCTGTGTCGTCAAGTATACTATCCATCCATCCCTGTAGTGCATTTAAGTGGCGTGGTGTATATATAGTAGGATGACAGTGCATGATTTTGCTGACCGCCATTATATAATATATAGCAGTACAGTACAGTAGGCCACTGCTCTACCTACCTCTGTGTCGTCAAGTTTACTATCCATCCATCCCTGTGGTGCATTTAAGTGGTACGGTGTGTATATATAGTAGGAGGACAGTGTATAATTTTGCTGACCGCCAGTATATAATATATAGCAGTACGGTACAGTAGGCCACCGCTCTACCTACCTCTGTGTCGTCAAATATACTATCCATTCATACCTGTGGTGCATTTTAGTTGTTGTGCGGTGTATATATAGTAGGAGGACAGTGCATAATTTTGCTGACCGCCAGTATATAATATATAGCAGTACGGTACAGTAGGCCACTGCTCTACCTACCCCTGTGTCGTCAAGTATACTAACCATCCATCCCTGCAGTGCATTTAAGTGGTGCGGTGTATATAGAGTAGGAGGGCAGTGCATAATTTTGCTGACCGCCAGTATATAATATATAGCAGTACGGTACAGTAGGCCACTGCTCTACCTACCTCTGTGTTGTCAAGTATACTATCCATCCATACCTGTGGTGCATTTTAGTTGTTGTGCGGTGTATATATAGTAGGAGGACAGTGCATCATTTTGCTGACCGCCAGTATATAATATATAGCAGTACGGTACAGTAGGCCACTGCTCTACCTACCTCTGTGTTGTCAAATATACTATCCATCCATCCCTGTGGTGCATTTTAGTTGTTGTGCGGTGTATATATAGTAGGAGGACAGTGCATAATTTTGCTGACCGCCAGTATATAATATATAGCAGTACGGTACAGTAGGCCACTGCTCTACCTACCTCTGTGTCGTCAAGTATACTATCCATCCATACCTGTGGTGCATTTTAGTTGTTGTGCAGTGTATATATAGTAGGAGGACAGTGCATAATTTTGCTGACCGCCAGTATATAATATATAGCAGAACGGTACAGTAGGCCACTGCTCTACCTACCACTGTGTCGTCAAGTATACTATCCATCCATCCCTGTGGTGCATTTTAGTTGTTGTGCGGTGTATATATAGTAGGAGGACAGTGCATAATTTTGCTGACCGCCAGTATATAATATATAGCAGTACGGTACAGTAGGCCACTGCTCTACCTACCTCTGTGTCGTCAAGTATACTATCCATCCATACCTGTGGTGCATTTTAGTTGTTGTGCAGTGTATATATAGTCGGAGGACAGTGCATAATTTTGCTGACCGCCAGTATATAATATATAGCAGAACGGTACAGTAGGCCACTGCTCTACCTACCACTGTGTCGTCAAGTATACTATCCATCCATACCTTTGGTGCATTTTAGTTGTTGTGCGGTGCATATATAGTAGGAGGACAGTGCATAATTTTGCTGACCGCCAGTATATAATATATAGCAGTACGGTACAGTAGGCCACTGCTCTACCTACCTCTGTGTCGTCAAGTATACTATCCATCCATACCTGTGGTGCATTTCAGTTTTGCACAGTTTGCTGACCACCAGTATATAATATATAGCTGTACGGTACAGTAAGCCACTGCTCTACCTACCTCTCTGTCGTCAAGTGTACTATCCATCCATCCCTGTGGTGCATTTAAGTGGTGCGGTGTATATATAGTAGGAGGACAGTGCATAATTTTTCTGACCGCCAGTATATAATTTATACCAGTACGGTACAATAGGCCACTGCTCTACCTACCTCTGTGTCGTCAAGTGTACTATCCATCCATCCCTGTGGTGCATTTAAGTGGTGCGGTATATATATAGTAGGAGGGCAGTGCATTATTTTGCTGACCGCCAGTATATAATATATAGCAGTACGGTACAGTAAGCCACTGCTCTACCTACCTCTGTGTCGTCAAGTATACTATCCATCCATCCCTGTAGTGCATTTAAGTGGCGAGGTGTATATATAGTAGGAGGACAGTGCATGATTTTGCTGACCGCCATTATATAATATATAGCAGTACAGTACAGTAGGCCACTGCTCTACCTACCTCTGTGTCGTCAAGTTTACTATCCATCCATCCCTGTGGTGCATTTAAGTGGTGCGGTGTGTATATATAGTAGGAGGACAGTGTATAATTTTGCTGACCGCCAGTATATAATATATAGCAGTACGGTACAGTAGGCCACTGCTCTACCTACCTCTGTGTCATCAAATATACTATCCATTCATACCTGTGGTGCATTTTAGTTGTTGTGCGGTGTATATATAGTAGGAGGACAGTGCATTATTTTGCTGACCGCCAGTATATAATATATAGCAGTACGGTACAGTAGGCCACTGCTCTACCTACCTCTGTGTCGTCAAGTATACTATCGATCCATCCCTGTGGTGCATTTAAGTGGTGCGGTGTATATATAGTAGGAGGACAGTGCATAATTTTGCTGACCGCCAGTATATAATATATAGCAGTACGGCATAGTAGGCCACTGCGCTACCTACCTCTGTGTCATCAAGTATACTATCCATCCATCCCTGTGGTGCATTTAAGTGGTGTGGTGTATATATAGTAGGAGGACAGTGCATGATTTTGCTGACCGCCATTATATAATATATAGCAGTACAGTACAGTAGGCCACTGCTCTACCTACCTCTGTGTCGTCAAGTATACTATCCATCCATCCCTGTAGTGCATTTAAGTGGCGTGGTGTAAATATAGTAGGAGGACAGTGCATGATTTTGCTGACCGCCATTATATAATATATAGCAGTACAGTACAGTAGGCCACTGCTCTACCTACCTCTGTGTCGTCAAGTTTACTATCCATCCATCCCTGTGGTGCATTAAAGTGGTGCGGTGTGTATATATAGTAGGAGGACAGTGTATAATTTTGCTGACCGCCAGTATATAATATATAGCAGTACGGTACAGTAGGCCACTGCTCTACCTACCTCTGTGTCGTCAAATATACTATCCATTCATACCTGTGGTGCATTTTAGTTGTTGTGCGGTGTATATATAGTAGAAGGACAGTGCATAATTTTGCTGACCGCCAGTATATAATATATAGAGGTACGGTACAGTAGGCCACTGCTCTACCTACCTCTGTGTTGTCAAATATACTATCCATCCATACCTGTGGTGCATTTTAGTTGTTGTGCGGTGTATATATAGTAGGAGGACAGTGCATAATTTTGCTGACCGCCAGTATATAATATATAGCAGTACGGTACATTAGGCCACTGCTCTACCTACCTCTGTGTCGTCAAGTATACTATCCATCCATACCTGTGGTGCATTTTAGTTGTTGTGCAGTGTATATATAGTAGGAGGACAGTGCATAATTTTGCTGACCGCCAGTATATAATATATAGCAGTACGATACAGTAGGCCACTGCTCTACCTACCTCTGTGTCGTCAAGTATACTATCCATCCATACCTGTGGTGCATTTTAGTTGTTGTGCAGTGTATATATAGTAGGAGGACAGTGCATAATTTTGCTGACCGCCAGTATATAATATATAGCAGAACGGTACAGTAGGCCACTGCTCTACCTACCACTGTGTCGTCAAGTATACTATCCATCCATACCTTTGGTGCATTTTAGTTGTTGTGCGGTGTATATATAGTAGGAGGACAGTGCATAATTTTGCTGACCTCCAGTATATAATATATAGCAGTAAGGTACAGTAGGCCACTGCTCTACCTACCTCTGTGTCGTCAAGTATACTATCCATCCATACCTGTGGTGCATTTCAGTTTTGCACAGTTTGCTGACCACCAGTATATAATATATAGCTGTACGGTACAGTAGGCCACTGCTCTACCTACCTCTCTGTCGTCAAGTGTACTATCCATCCATCCCTGTTGTGCATTTAAGTGGTGCGGTGTATATATAGTAGGAGGACAGTGCATAATTTTTCTGACCGCCAGTATATAATTTATACCAGTACGGTACATAAGGCCACTGCTCTACCTACCTCTGTGTCGTCAAGTGTACTATCCATCCATCCCTGTGGTGCATTTAAGTGGTGCGGTATATATATAGTAGGAGGGCAGTGCATAATTTTGCTGACCGCCAGTATATAATATATAGCAGTACGGTACAGTAAGCCACTGCTCTACCTACCTTTGTGTCGTCAAGTATACTATCCATCCATCCCTGTAGTGCATTTAAGTGGCGTGGTGTATATATAGTAGGAGGACAGTGCATGATTTTGCTGACCGCCATTATATAATATATAGCAGTACATTACAGTAGGCCACTGCTCTACCTACCTCTGTGTCGTCAAGTTTACTATCCATCCATCCCTGTGGTGCATTAAAGTGGTGCGGTGTGTATATATAGTAGGAGGACAGTGTATAATTTTGCTGACCGCCAGTATATAATATATAGCAGTACGGTACAGTAGGCCACTGCTCTACCTACCTCTGTGTCGTCAAATATACTATCCATTCATACCTGTGGTGCATTTTAGTTGTTGTGCGGTGTATATATAGTAGGAGGACAGTGCATAATTTTGCTGACCGCCAGTATATAATATATAGCAGTACGGTACAGTAGGCCACTGCTCTACCTACCTCTGTGTCGTCAAGTATACTATCGATCCATCCCTGTGGTGCATTTAAGTGGTGCGGTGTATATATAGTAGGAGGACAGTGCATAATTTTGCTGACCGCCAGTATATAATATATAGCAGTACGGCACAGTAGGCCACTGCGCTACCTACCTCTGTGTCATCAAGTATACTATCCATCCATCCCTGTGGTGCATTTAAGTGGTGTGGTGTATATATAGTAGGAGGACAGTGCATGATTTTGCTGACCACCATTATATAATATATAGCAGTACAGTACAGTAGGCTACTGCTCTACCTACCTCTGTGTCGTCAAGTATACTATCCATCCATCCCTGTGGTGCATTAAAGTGGTGCGGTGTGTATATATAGTAGGAGGACAGTGTATAATTTTGCTGACCGCCAGTATATAATATATAGCAGTACGGTACAGTAGGCCACTGCTCTACCTACCTCTGTGTCGTCAAATATACTATCCATTCATACCTGTGGTGCATTTTAGTTGTTGTGCGGTGTATATATAGTAGGAGGACTGTGCATAATTTTGCTGACCGCCAGTATATAATATATAGCAGTACGGTACAGTAGGCCACTGCTCTACCTACCTCTGTGTTGTCAAATATACTATCCATCCATACCTGTGGTGCATTTTAGTTGTTGTGCGGTGTATATATAGTAGGAGGACAGTGCATAATTTTGCTAACCGCCAGTATATAATATATAGCAGTACGGTACAGTAGGCCACTGCTCTACCTACCTCTGTGTCGTCAAGTATACTATCCATCCATACCTGTGGTGCATTTTAGTTGTTGTGCAGTGTATATATAGTAGGAGGACAGTGCATAATTTTGCTGACCGCCAGTATATAATATATAGCAGTACGGTACAGTAGGCCACTGCTCTACCTACCTCTGTGTCGTCAAGTATACTATCCATCCATACCTGTGGTGCATTTTAGTTGTTGTGCAGTGTATATATAGTAGGAGGACAGTGCATAATTTTGCTGACCGCCAGTATATAATATATAGCAGAACGGTACAGTAGGCCACTGCTCTACCTACCACTGTGTCGTCAAGTATACTATCCATCCATACCTTTGGTGCATTTTAGTTGTTGTGCAGTGTATATATAGTAGGAGGACAGTGCATAATTTTGCTGACCTCCAGTATATAATATATAGCAGTACGGTACAGTAGGCCACTGCTATACCTACCTCTGTGTCGTCAAGTATACTATCCATCCATACCTGTGGTGCATTTCAGTTTTGCACAGTTTGCTGACCACCAGTATATAATATATAGCTGTACGGTACAGTAGGCCACTGCTCTACCTACCCCTCTGTCGTCAAGTGTACTATCCATCCATCCCTGCGGTGCATTTAAGTGGTGCGGTGTATATATAGTAGGAGGACAGTGCATAATTTTGCTGACCGCCAGTATATAATTTATAGCAGTACGGTACAATAGGCCACTGCTCTACCTACCTCTGTGTCGTCAAGTATACTATCCATCCATCCCTGTGGTGCATTTAAGTGGTGCGGTATATATATAGTAGGAGGGCAGTGCATAATTTTGCTGACCGCCAGTATATAATATATAGCAGTACGGTACAGTAGGCCACTGCTCTACCTACCTCTGTGTCGTCAAGTATACTATCCATCCATACCTGTGATGCATTTTAGTTGTTGTGCTGTGTATCTATAGTAGGAGGACAGTGCATAATTTTGCTGACCGCCAGTATATAATATATAGCAGTACGGTACAGTAGGCCACTGCTCTACCTACCTCTGTGTCGTCAAGTATACTATCCATCCATCCCTGTGGTGCATTTAAGTGGTGCGGTGTATATATAGTAGGATGAAAGTGCATAATTTTGCTGACCGCCAGTATATAATATATAGCAGTACGGTACAGTAGGCCACTGCTCTACCTACCCCTGTGTCATCAAGTATACTATCCATCCATCCCTGTGGTGCATTTTAGTTGTTGTGCGGTGTATATATAGTAGGAGAACAGTGCATAATTTTGCTGACCGCCAGTATATAATATATAGCAGTACGTTACAGTAGACCACTGCTCTACCTACCTCTGTGTCGTCAAGTATACTATCCATCCATACCTGTGGTGCATTTAAGTGGTGTGGTGTATATATAGTAGGAGGACAGTGCATAATTTTGCTGACCGCCAGTATATAATATATAGCAGTACGCTACAGTAGGCCACTGCTCTACCTACCTCTGTGTCGTCAAGTATACTATCGATCCATCCCTGTGGTGCATTTAAGTGGTGCGGTGTATATATAGTAGGAGGACAGTGCATAATTTTGCTGACCGCCAGTATATAATATATAGCAGGACGGCACAGTAGGCCACTGCGCTACCTACCTCTGTGCCGTCAAGTATACTATCCATCCATCCCTGTGGTGCATTTAAGTGGCGTGGTGTATATATAGTAGGAGGACAGTGCATGATTTTGCTGACCGCCATTATATAATATATAGCAGTACAGTACAGTAGGCCACTGCTCTACCTACCTCTGTGTCGTCAAGTTTACTATCCATCCATCCCTGTGGTGCATTTAAGTGGTGCGGTGTGTATATATAGTAGGAGGACAGTGTATAATTTTGCTGACCGCCAGTATATAATATATAGCAGTACGGTACAGTAGGCCACTGCTCTACCTACCTCTGTGTCGTCAAATATACTATCCATTCATACCTGTGGTGCATTTTAGTTGTTGTGTGGTGTATATATAGTAGGAGGACAGTGCATAATTTTGCTGACTGCCAGTGTATAATATATAGCAGTATGGTACAGTAGGCCACTGCTCTACCTACCTCTGTGTCGTCAAGTATACTATCCATCCATCCCTGCGGTGCATTTAACTGGTGCGGTGTATATAGAGTAGGAGGGCAGTGCATAATTTTGCTGACCGCCAGTATATAATATATAGCAGTACGGTACAGTAGGCCACTGCTCTACCTACCTCTGTGTCGTCAAGTATACTATCCATCCATACCTTTGGTGCATTTTAGTTGTTGTGCGGTGTATATATAGTAGGAGGACAGTGCATAATTTTGCTGACCGCCAGTATATAATATATAGCAGTACAGTACAGTAGGCCACTGCTCTACCTACCTCTGTGTCGTCAAGTATACTATCCATCCATTCCTGTGGTGCATTTCAGTTTTGCACAGTTTGCTGACCGCCAGTATATAATATATAGCTGTACGGTACAGAAGGCCACTGCTCTACCTACCTCTCTGTCGTCAAGTGTACTATCCATCCATCCCTGTGGTGCATTTAAGTGGTGCGGTGTATATATAGTAGGAGGACAGTGCATAATTTTGCTGACCGCCAGTATATAATTTATAGCAGTACGGTACAATAGGCCACTGCTCTACCTACCTCTGTGTCGTCAAGTATACTATCCATCCATACCTGTGGTGCATTTTAGTTGTTGTGCGGTGTATATATAGTAGGAGGACAGTGCATAATTTTGCTGACCGCCAGTATATAATATATAGCAGTACGGTACAGTAGGCCACTGCTCTACCTACCTCTGTGTCGTCAAGTATACTATCCATCCATCCCTGTGGTGCATTTAAGTGGTGCGGTATATATATAGTAGGAGGGCAGTGCATAATTTTGCTGACCGCCAGTATATAATATATAGCAGTACGGTACAGTAGGCCACTGCTCTACCTACCTCTGTGTCGTCAAGTATACTATCCATCCATACCTGTGATGCATTTTAGTTGTTGTGCTGTGTATATATAGTAGGAGGACAGTGCATAATTTTGCTGACCGCCAGTATATAATATATAGCAGTACGGTACAGTAGGCCACTGCTCTACCTACCTCTGTGTCGTCAAGTATACTATCCATCCATCCCTGTGGTGCATTTAAGTGGTGCGGAGTATATATAGTAGGATGACAGTGCATAATTTTGCTGACCGCCAGTATATAATATATAGCAGTACGGTACAGTAGGCCACTGCTCTACCTACCTCTGTGTCGTCAAATATACTATCCACCCATATCTGTGGTGCATTTTAGTTATTGTGCGGTGTATATATATAGTAGGAGGACAGTGCATAATTTTGCTGACTGCCAGTATATAATATATAGCAGTACGGTACAGTAGGCCACTGCTCTACCTACCTCTGTGTCGCCAAGTATACTATCCATCCATACCTGTGGTGCATTTCAGTTGTGCGCAGTATATATAGTAGTAGGCCATTGCTATTGATATATTACTGGCATATAATTCCACACATTAAAAAATGGAGATCAAAAATGTGGCGGGTAAAATAGGGAAAGATCAAGATCCACTTCCACCTCGTGCTGAAGCTGCTGCCACTAGTCATGGCCGAGACGATGAAATGCCATCAACGTCGTCTGCAAAGGCAGATGCCCAATGTCATAGTAGAGAGCATGTAAAATCCCAAAAAATAAAGCTCAGTAAAATTACTCAAAAATCTAAATCAAAATCGTCTGAGGAGAAGCATAAACTTGCCAATGTGCCATTTACGACACGGAGTTGCAAGGAACGGCTGAGGGCCTGGCCTATGTTCATGGCTAGTGGTTCAGCTTCACATGAGGATGGAAGCACTCATCCTCCTGCTAGAAAACTTAAAAGAGTTAAGATGGCAAAAGCACAGCCAAGAACTGTGCGTTCTTCTAAATCACAAATCCCCAAGGAGAGTCCAATTGTGTCGGTTGCGATGCCTGACCTTCCCAACACTGGACGGGAAGAGGTGGCGCCTTCCACCATTTGCACGACCCCTGCAAGTGCTGGAATGAGCACCCGCAGTCCAGTTCCTGATAGTCAAATTGAAGATGTCACTGTTGAAGTACACCAGGATGAGGATATGGGTGTTGCTGGCGCTGGGGAGGAAATTGACAAGGAGGATTCTGATGGTGAGGTGGTTTGTTTAAGTCAGGCACCCGGGGAGACACCTGTTGTCCGTGGGACGAATATGGC
The DNA here is from genome assembly GCF_028390025.1 of Pseudophryne corroboree. NCBI lineage: Eukaryota > Metazoa > Chordata > Amphibia > Anura > Myobatrachidae > Pseudophryne > Pseudophryne corroboree. The sequence continues at coordinate 140,136,681 of NC_086454.1, forward strand.
CATTGACATGCCTGGTCAAAATACAAAAAAAAATCACCTCTTCGGTGTGGAATTATTTCAACAGAAATGCGGACAACTGGTGTCAAGCCATGTGTTGCCTTTGTCAAGCTGTAATAAGTAGGGGTAAGGACGTTAACCACCTAGGAACATCCTCCCTTATACGTCACCTGGAGCGCATTCATCACAAGTCATTGACAAGTTCAAAAACTTTGGGTGACAGCGGAAGCAGTCCACTGCCAACTAAATCCCTTCCTCTTGTAACCAAGCTCCTGCAAACCACACCACCAACTCCCTCAGTGTCAATTTCTTCCTTAGACAGGAAAGCCAATAGTCCTGCAGGCCATGTCACTGTCAAGTCTGACGAGTCCTCTCCTGCCTGGGATTCCTCTGATGCATCCTTGAGTGTAACGCCTACTGCAGCTGGTGCTGCTGTTGTTGCTGCTGGGAGTCGATCGTCATCCCAGAGGGGAAGTCGGAAGACCACTTGTACTACTTCCAGTAAGCAATTGACTGTCCAACAGTCCTTTGCGAGGAAGATGAAATATCACAGCAGTCATCCTGCTGCAAAGCGGATAACTCAGGCCTTGGCAGCCTGGGTGTTGAGAAACGCGTTTCCGGTATCCACCGTTAATTCACAGGGACCTAGAGAATTGATTGAGGTACTGTGTCCCCGGTACCAAATACCATCTAGGTTCCATTTTTCTAGGCAGGCGATACCGAAAATGTACACTGACATCAGAAAAAGAGTCACCAGTGTCCTAAAAAATGCAGTTGTACCCAATGTCCACTTAACCACGGACATGTGGACAAGTGGACCAGGGCAGACTCAGGACTATAGGACTGTGACAGCCCACTGGGTAGATGTATTGCCTCCCGCAGCAAGAACAGCAGCGGCGGCACCAGTAGCAGCATCTCGCAAACGCCAACTCGTTCCTAGGCACGCTACGCTTTGTATCACCGCTTTCCATAAAAGGCACACAGCTGACAACCTCTTACGGAAACTGAGGAACATCATCGCAGAATGGCTTACTCCAATTGGACTCTCCTGGGGATTTGTGACATCGGACAATGCCACCAATATTGTGCGTGCATTACATCTGGGCAAATTCCAGCACGTCCCATGTTTTGCACATACATTGAATTTGATGGTGCAGAATTATTTAAAAAAAGACAGGGGCGTGCAAGAGATGCTGTCGGTGGCCCGAAGAATTGTGGGCCACTTTCAGCATTCAGCCACCGCATGCCAAAGACTGGAGCACCAGCAAACACTCCTGAACCTGCCCTGCCATCATCTGAAGCAAGAGGTGGTAACGAGGTGGAATTCAACCCTCTATAGGCTTCAGAGGATGGAGGAGCAGCAAAAGGCCATTCAAGCCTATACAGCTACCTACGATATAGGCAAAGGAGGGGGAATGCACCTGACTCAATCGCAGTGGCTCCTAGTTATCTTAGACCAATAGATATGGATACAGATTCTAATTGGTTACCAAAGAAACCGCTAGGTACCTTCCGATGTAATAAAAAAGTGTGCCTAACATGTAAATATATGAGGAATAAAGTATCTTGTGTAACCTCTCAAACTAACGGGACTACTTTTCAGATCAAACAATTTATTAATTGTGACTCAGAATACTGCGTATATTTATTACAATGCTCATGTTCTCTTCAGTATGTGGGAAGAACCACCAGATCAATTAAATCAAGATTTAGAGAACATAGGCTCAACATCATTAAAAAGCTTCAAACTCACAGCGTGTCCCGCCATTTTTCAAGAGTACATAATGGTGATCCATCATCCCTCTCTATTGTTGGGCTGGAACAATTTGCAAGCACAAAAAGAGGAGGCGATAGGTTTCGAAAACTTTGTTTGGGGGAAACATCATGGATTTTTAAATTGGACTCTCTTTATCCAAATGGTCTTAATGAAGCCTTAGATTACTCCTGTCTAGATTAAATTTATAGGTAACCTGTTAGTTATAAGAGCCCAGAGATTTATGCTGATATATATAAAATAATAAAAAATAGATCAGACTTTCTATACCTATATGCTAAATTTATTAGACCAGTCTGTCCCACTTAAGAATATTAATTTAGTATAGGTATCTTAGAATGTTCTCATAAGTATTATGAAAAAATGTTTTTGTTATTTTTATTTCTAATTTTTATTATTATTTTTTTATATCCAGTTTTATTTGCATATTTATTGTTCATATGTGTTTTTGTGAACATCCAGAGGTATCCATAAAGACAGAAAATCATCTAATTATAAATGCTCTTTTTGTACAAAAAATCCTTGCTGAATATTATTGGATTTTTATCATTATATTAATTATTTATTATATTAGTTTTTGTCTGGTCCGTTAAAATAGAATCAGCGGCTATTGTAGTTTTATTTACAATTCATTCATTAGGTATTATATCAATATATAATAAACAGTTATACATAATTTGTGGGTTTATTATTAAAAGATACAAAACACCAAGATACTAAGTGAAACAAAAACCCAGATGGACTTTGATATATTAAATCTAAATTGATCCTAATTAAACTATTAAGTCTACATTTTAGCATACCATATAAGATTGACTCAGTACATATGGTTAGTATTTTAGAAAATTGCTTGTACATGCATATTATTTTATTTATATCTCCAGTATGTCCCTTATGTGGAGTTCAATTGTTTAGAATGCTACTAATTATCAATTAGCCACAACTGATTGATATGAAAGTCATTAGACAGGTATATATTCGAGATCATGGAGAGGGGAAGTATCCGTCTTGAGGAAGTCTCCGTTGCTAGGAGACGAAACGCGTTGACGCCCACTCTCCGATACACTGCTCACTTGGTGATACCCGCCGTAAGCAGGGACGTGCAGTCAGGGGAGGCAGGGGAGGCAGTGCCTCCCCTGTCATTAATCAGTAAAATAATGTAAAGAAGATATTTATGACACATATTCTGTGTCATAACTATCTGCTTTAGCCTTTACATTATTTTAATCTTTTTAATTTACAAGAAAACTGCCTGTAGTGTGATTCGGAGGCACTGCTGCCAGTGCCTCCCGCTAGCAATGTGAAATGTCCGGAAGCGGGGGGCGGGGCTAAGCTTTTGCCAGCGAAAGCCCATTAAAAATATCAGCAGAAGCGGCACTTACTATAAGTGCCTCTGTGACAGGGGGCGTGCTTTCAGCCTAAATGAAAGCACACCCCTGTCACTACCACCCATGTCATTGGCCAGTCGCGGGAATAGAGGGAAGGGGGGGCGAGGGGACGAGACACAGCATGGATTTTATCTTTCTTTATCTACATGTGCGGGTGCCTATTAGCTCCCCGCTCTCCCATCCCCCGGTAATGCAATACGGCCCAAGGCAGAGAGATAGGAGCCGCCACTTCAAAACCCTGTCCACTCGGCTAACAAACCCCTCCGCACGGCGCACTGACTCCTCGTCTGCCTGGTGTGTGGCAGCCAGAGCCTCACACCAGGCAGACGAGGAGTCCGTGCGCCATGCGGGTGTCGGGGGGGGTCGCAGTGGCGGCTCTTATCTCTCCTCTGGCCGGACTGTGTTACCGGGGGTTGGGAGGGCGGGGAGCTAACAGGCACCCGCACATGTAGATGTAGGTACACGTTTCTAAATAGCAGGGAGACATCGCGGCCGGACCGGGAGCTGCAGGTGAGGTGACAGTGATGCTTAACTGTGCGCTTATTCACAGTACTGCTCCCATCCTGCCCAACCCCCCCCCCCCCAGCTCAGCACCGTTACTCCCATCCTGCCCCACACCACTACTCTCATCCGATCCTACCCCCTGCCCCACACCACTACTCTCATCCTGCCCCACACCACTGCTCTCATCCTACCCCCTGCCCCACACCACTACTCTCATCCTGCCCCACACCACAACTCTCATCCTACCCCCTGCCCCACACCACTACTCTCATCCTGCCCCACACCACTACTCTCATCCTACCCCCTGCCCCACACCACTACTCTCATCCTACCCCCTGCTATGCACCACTACCCCCATCCTGCCCCCCTGCTCCGCACCACTACTCCCATCCTGCCCTCCCTGCTCCGCACCACTACTCCCATCCTGCCCCCCCTGCTATGCACCACTTCTCCCATCCTGCCCCCCCTGCTCCGCACCACTACTCCCATCCTGACCTCCCTGCTCCGCACCACTACTCCCATCCTGCCCCCCCTGCTATGCACCACTACTCCCATCCTTCCCCCCCTGCTCCGCACCACTACTCCCATCCTACCCCCTGCTATGCAACACTACTCCCATCCTACCCCCCCTGCTCCTCACCACTACTCCCATCCTACCCCCTACTATGCAACACTACTCCCATCCTACCCTCCTGCTCCGCACCACTACTCCCATCCTACCCCCTGCTATGCTGCACTACTCCCATCCTACCCCCCCTGCTCCGCACCACTACTCCCATCCTACCCCCTGCTATGCAACACTACTCCCATCCTGCCCCCCCCTGCTCCGCACCATTACTCCCATCCTACCCTCCCTGCTATGCACCACTACTCCCATCCTGCCCGCTGCTCCACACTACTCCTCCGCCTCAATGACATCACACCACGCGAACGGCCGCCCACCTGCCCGTGTTCTCCTGCTGGGCCCACCAACTCCACTGATGAGGCTGAGAGACAGTGAAGGTCGGGCAACTGAGAGGCACAGACAGAAGGGGTGTCGTACGGTATGCCGGCGCTCGGGCTCCCGGCGTCCAGCATACCGGCGCCGGGAGCCCGACCGCCGGCATACCGACAGCGTGGCGAGCGCAAAGGAGCCCCTTGCGGGCTCGCCACGCTGCGGGCACGGTGGCGCGCTATGCGCGCCACACTATTTTATTCTCCCTCCAGGGGGGTCGTGGACCCCCACGAGGGAAAATAGTTGTCGGTATGCCGGGTGTCGGGATTCCGGCGCCGGTATACTGTGTGCCGGGATCCCGACATTCGGCATACAGAAGACCACCCGACAGAAGGGTGGGAGGCTCAGAGGCACAGAGTGAAGTGGGGAGAATGAGAGACAAAGTGAGGGGTATTGCGAGAGATTCAGATGGGAGATGATGGTGTGGCTGAGAGACGACGCAGGGAGGAGATGATGGTGTGGCTGAGAGACGACGCAGGGCGGAGATGATGGTGTGGCTGAGAGATGCAGGGAAGGGGTAATGGCGTGGCTGATAGATGCAGCGGGAAGGAGGTGACACGAGTCTGGGTGAACCTCTGTTGTATGATGATGACATTGGTTATATTCCTACACAAACAGGCATCTTCCGGATCATGTGATCTCCTACAGGAATAGTGATCACCGACTGAAGACACTGTCTGCCCAGGAAGGATACATTTCTTCAGAGGTTCCCCGTTATGAGAAACCACCATATAGGTAAGGTGCATATTGAATAGAAAAGAATGCCAGTAGGTGGTGCTAGACACGCCCGATAGGTGTTGCTAGACATGCCCAGTAGGTAGGTGGTACTAGACACGCCTCTACGATGGTGCACCCCCTAATAAAATGTGCTGCGCACACCTGTGTGCGGCGGGGGCTGCGGCGGGGGAGAGTGGTGGGTAATTTAGTTTATAATGGGCTGAGTTCACCCATGCTTTATCAGTGACCCAAGGCTCAGGGCTGTACTCCTTCTGTTGTATTCTATACTGCTGGTAGAGTGGGACAGTAATGTGCTCTCCCTGGCGTCACCCTCTTCCTGTCACCCTCTCACTGTCACCGACTGCTCTAACCCACAGCTGGCACCGACTGCTGGTACCCTCTCACTGTCACCCTCTCCCTGGCGTCGCCCTCTCGACATCACTCACAGCTGGCACCGACTGCTGGTACCCTCTCTCTGGCGTCTCCCTCTCGACATCACCCACAGCTGGCACTGACTGCTGTCACCCTCTCCCCGTCAGCCACAGCTGGCCCCGACTGCTGTCACTCTCTCCCTGCCACCCTATTGGCATCACCCTCTTCCCGTCACCCACAGCTGGCACCGACTTCTGTCACCCTCTCCCTGTCGTCACCCTCTCTTTATTACCCACAGCTGGCACAGACTTCTCTACCCTCTCACTGTCACTCACTACCTGGCGTCAACTTCTCCCTGTCAACCTCTCCTTGTTGCCCACAGCTGGCACCGACTGCTGTCACCATCTACCTGGCATCACCCTCTCTCCATTACCCACAGCTGGTGCCAATTGCAGTCACCCTCTCCCCCTCTTCTGTCACCAACTCCCTGGCATCAACCTCTTCTTGTCACCCTCTCCCTGTGACCCACAGCTGGCACAGACTGCTGTCACCCTCTCCCTGTGACCCTCTTGCTGTCACCAGCTCCCTGGCATCCTCCTTTCCCTGGCGTCACCCACTGCTGTCCCCCTCTCCCTGTTACAAACTGCTGTCATCCTTGCCCTGGCGTCACCCACTGTTATCACCCTCTCACTGGCAACACCTTCTCCCTATCACCCTCTCCCTAGCATCACCCACTGCTGTCACCCACTCCTTCTCCCTGGAATCGCCCACTGCCTTTCTTTGTCTCCCACTGACCCAGGGACAGCGGTGGTAGCAGGCATTGGCTTGGGTGCGGTGGCGCGCATCGGCGGGACACAGCAGACATTATGGCTGCAGTGCCTCACCAGCCACTGAGCTCACCGCACGTCACTGGCCGTAAGGACCCAGTCCGCAGCTCAGCACAACCGTGACAGCTTTGGTCACAGCCTTCTGCCGCACGTTGGATTCATCATTGCCGCACGGCTTTACAAACACTGGTCGGGTGAGTTCCGTGTGACCCCCGCTGTGGGGCCTAACACCTGTCTCCAGAAGTTTGTTCACGGCGGCCATATCCATCATATTTGAACACTGCTATCTATATTTAAATTAACAAATACCATTCTGGGAAAGACGGCAATCATCAGCTGTTATTATTAGAGATGAGCGGGTTCGGTTTCTCTGAATCCGAACCCGCCAGAACTTCATGTTTTTTTTCACGGGTCCGAGCGACTCGGATCTTCCCGCCTTGCTCGGTTAACCCGAGCGCGCCCGAACGTCATCATGACGCTGTCGGATTCTCGCGAGGCTCGGATTCTATCGCGAGACTCGGATTCTATATAAGGAGCCGCGCGTCGCCGCCATTTTCACACGTGCATTGAGATTGATAGGGAGAGGACGTGGCTGGCGTCCTCTCCGTTTAGAATTAGAATAGATTAGAGTGACACTTGATTTACTAATTTTGGGGAGCATTAGGAGTACTCAGTAGTGTACAGTGCAGAGTTTTGCTGATAGTGACCAGTGACCACCACTTTTATTTATAATCCGTTCTCTGCCTGAAAAAAGCGATACACAGCACACAGTGACTCAGTCACATACCATATCTGTGTGCACTGCTCAGGCTCAGGCCAGTGTGCTGCATCATCTATTATCTATATATAATATTATATATATCTGTCTGACTGCTCAGCTCACACAGCTTATAATTGTGGGGGAGACTGGGGAGCACTACTGCAGTGCCAGTTATAGGTTATAGCAGGAGCCAGGAGTACATAATATAATCCGTTCTCTGCCTGAAAAAAGCGATACACAGCACACAGTGACTCAGTCACATACCATATCTGTGTGCACTGCTCAGGCTCAGGCCAGTGTGCTGCATCATCTATTATCTATATATAATATTATATATATCTGTCTGACTGCTCAGCTCACACAGCTTATAATTGTGGGGGAGACTGGGGAGCACTACTGCAGTGCCAGTTATAGGTTATAGCAGGAGCCAGGAGTACATAATATATTATATAGTGAGTGACCACCAGACACACAGTGCAGTTTATTTAATATATCCGTTCTCTGCCTGAAAAAAGCGATACACACAGTGACTCAGTCAGTCACATACCATATCTGTGTGCACTGCTCAGGCTCAGGCCAGTGTGCTGCATCATCTATATATATTATATATCTGTCTGACTGCTCAGCTCACACAGCTTATAATTGTGGGGGAGACTGGGGAGCACTACTGCAGTGCCAGTTATAGGTTATAGCAGGAGCCAGGAGTACATAATATTATATTAAAATTAAACAGTGCACACTTTTGCTGCAGGAGTGCCACTGCCAGTGTGACTAGTGACCAGTGACCTGACCACCAGTATATATAATATTAGTAGTATACTATCTCTTTATCAACAACCAGTCTATATTAGCAGCAGACACAGTACAGTGCGGTAGTTCACGGCTGTGGCTACCTCTGTGTCGGCACTCGGCAGCCCGTCCATAATTGTATATACCACCTAACCGTGTTTTTTTTTTCTTTCTTTATACATACATACTAGTTACGAGTATACTATCTCTTTATCAACCAGTCTATATTAGCAGCAGACACAGTACAGTGCGGTAGTTCACGGCTGTGGCTACCTCTGTGTCGGCACTCGGCAGCCCGTCCATAATTGTATATACCACCTAACGGTGGTTTTTTTTTCATTCTTTATACATACATACTAGTTACGAGTATACTATCTCTTTATCAACCAGTCTATATTAGCAGCAGACACAGTACAGTGCGGTAGTTCACGGCTGTGGCTACCTCTGTGTCGGCACTCGGCAGCCCGTCCATAATTGTATATACCACCTAACCGTGGTTTTTTTTTCTTTCTTTATACATACATACTAGTTACGAGTATACTATCTCTTTATCAACCAGTCTATATTAGCAGCAGACACAGTACAGTGCGGTAGTTCACGGCTGTGGCTACCTCTGTGTCGGCACTCGGCAGCCCGTCCATAATTGTATATACCACCTAACCGTGGTTTTTTTTTCATTCTTTATACATACATACTAGTTACGAGTATACTATCTCTTTATCAACCAGTCTATATTAGCAGCAGACACAGTACAGTGCGGTAGTTCACGGCTGTGGCTACCTCTGTGTCGGCACTCGGCAGCCCGTCCATAATTGTATATACCACCTAACCGTGGTTTTTTTTTCTTTCTTTATACATACATACTAGTTACGAGTATACTATCTCTTTATCAACCAGTCTATATATTAGCAGCAGACACAGTACAGTGCGGTAGTTCACGGCTGTGGCTACCTCTGTGTCGGCACTCGGCAGCCCGTCCATAATTGTATATACCACCTAACCGTGTTTTTTTTTTCTTTCTTTATACATACATACTAGTTACGAGTATACTATCTCTTTATCAACCAGTCTATATATTAGCAGCAGACACAGTACAGTGCGGTAGTTCACGGCTGTGGCTACCTCTGTGTCGGCACTCGGCAGCCCGTCCATAATTGTATATACCACCTAACCGTGGTTTTTTTTTCTTTCTTTATACATACATACTAGTTACGAGTATACTATCTCTTTATCAACCAGTCTATATATTAGCAGCAGACACAGTACAGTGCGGTAGTTAACGGCTGTGGCTACCTCTGTGTCGGCACTCGGCAGCCCGTCCATAATTGTATATACCACCTAACTGTGGTTTTTTTTTCTTTCTTTATACATACATACTAGTTACGAGTATACTATCTCTTTATCAACCAGTCTATATATTAGCAGCAGACACAGTACAGTGCGGTAGTTCACGGCTGTGGCTACCTCTGTGTCGGCACTCGGCAGCCCGTCCATAATTGTATATACCACCTAACCGTGGTTTTTTTTTCTTTCTTTATACATACATACTAGTTACGAGTATACTATCTCTTTATCAACCAGTCTATATATTAGCAGCAGACACAGTACAGTGCGGTAGTTCACGGCTGTGGCTACCTCTGTGTCGGCACTCGGCAGCCCGTCCATAATTGTATATACCACCTAACCGTGGTTTTTTTTTCTTTCTTTATACATACATACTAGTTACGAGTATACTATCTCTTTATCAACCAGTCTATATATTAGCAGCAGACACAGTACAGTGCGGTAGTTCACGGCTGTGGCTACCTCTGTGTCGGCACTCGGCAGCCCGTCCATAATTGTATATACCACCTAACCGTGGTTTTTTTTTCTTTCTTTATACATACATACTAGTTACGAGTATACTATCTCTTTATCAACCAGTCTATATTAGCAGCAGACACAGTACAGTGCGGTAGTTCACGGCTGTGGCTACCTCTGTGTCGGCACTCGGCAGCCCGTCCATAATTGTATACTAGTATCCAATCCATCCATCTCCATTGTTTACCTGAGGTGCCTTTTAGTTGTGCCTATTAAAATATGGAGAACAAAAATGTTGAGGTTCCAAAATTAGGGAAAGATCAAGATCCACTTCCACCTCGTGCTGAAGCTGCTGCCACTAGTCATGGCCGAGACGATGAAATGCCAGCAACGTCGTCTGCCAAGGCCGATGCCCAATGGCATAGTACAGAGCATGTCAAAACCAAAACACCAAATATCAGTAAAAAAAGGACTCCAAAACCTAAAATAAAATTGTCGGAGGAGAAGCGTAAACTTGCCAATATGCCATTTACCACACGGAGTGGCAAGGAACGGCTGAGGCCCTGGCCTATGTTCATGGCTAGTGGTTCAGCTTCACATGAGGATGGAAGCACTCAGCCTCTCGCTAGAAAACTGAAAAGACTCAAGCTGGCAAAAGGCAAAGCACCGCAAAGAACTGTGCGTTCTTTGAAATCCCAAATCCACAAGGAGAGTCCAATTGTGTCGGTTGCGATGCCTGACCTTCCCAACACTGGACGTGAAGAGCATGCGCCTTCCACCATTTGCACGCCCCCTGCAAGTGCTGGAAGGAGCACCCGCAGTCCAGTTCCTGATAGTCAGATTGAAGATGTCAGTGTTGAAGTACACCAGGATGAGGAGGATATGGGTGTTGCTGGCGCTGGGGAGGAAATTGACCAGGAGGATTCTGATGGTGAGGTGGTTTGTTTAAGTCAGGCACCCGGGGAGACACCTGTTGTCCGTGGGAGGAATATGGCCGTTGACATGCCAGGTGAAAATACCAAAAAAATCAGCTCTTCGGTGTGGAGGTATTTCACCAGAAATGCGGTCAACAGGTGTCAAGCCGTGTGTTCCCTTTGTCAAGCTGTAATAAGTAGGGGTAAGGACGTTAACCACCTCGGAACATCCTCCCTTATACGTCACCTGCAGCGCATTCATAATAAGTCAGTGACAAGTTCAAAAACTTTGGGTGACAGCGGAAGCAGTCCACTGACCAGTAAATCCCTTCCTCTTGTAACCAAGCTCACGCAAACCACCCCACCAACTCCCTCAGTGTCAATTTCCTCCTTCCCCAGGAATGCCAATAGTCCTGCAGGCCATGTCACTGGCAATTCTGACGAGTCCTCTCCTGCCTGGGATTCCTCCGATGCATCCTTGCGTGTAACGCCTACTGCTGCTGGCGCTGCTGTTGTTGCCGCTGGGAGTCGATGGTCATCCCAGAGGGGAAGTCGTAAGCCCACTTGTACTACTTCCAGTAAGCAATTGACTGTTCAACAGTCCTTTGCGAGGAAGATGAAATATCACAGCAGTCATCCTACTGCAAAGCGGATAACTGAGGCCTTGGCATCCTGGGTGGTGAGAAACGTGGTTCCGGTATCCATCATTACTGCAGAGCCAACTAGAGACTTGTTGGAGGTACTGTGTCCCCGGTACCAAATACCATCTAGGTTCCATTTCTCTAGGCAGGCGATACCGAAAATGTACACAGACCTCAGAAAAAGAGTCACCAGTGTCCTAAAAAATGCAGCTGTACCCAATGTCCACTTAACCACGGACATGTGGACAAGTGGAGCAGGGCAGGGTCAGGACTATATGACTGTGACAGCCCACTGGGTAGATGTATGGACTCCCGCCGCAAGAACAGCAGCGGCGGCACCAGTAGCAGCATCTCGCAAACGCCAACTCTTTCCTAGGCAGGCTACGCTTTGTATCACCGCTTTCCAGAATACGCACACAGCTGAAAACCTCTTACGGCAACTGAGGAAGATCATCGCGGAATGGCTTACCCCAATTGGACTCTCCTGTGGATTTGTGGCATCGGACAACGCCAGCAATATTGTGTGTGCATTAAATCTGGGCCAATTCCAGCACGTCCCATGTTTTGCACATACCTTGAATTTGGTGGTGCAGAATTTTTTAAAAAACGACAGGGGCGTGCAAGAGATGCTGTCGGTGGCCAGAAGAATTGCGGGACACTTTCGGCGTACAGGCACCACGTACAGAAAACTGGAGCACCACCAAAAACTACTGAACCTGCCCTGCCATCATCTGAAGCAAGAAGTGGTAACGAGGTGGAATTCAACCCTCTATATGCTTCAGAGGTTGGAGGAGCAGCAAAAGGCCATTCAAGCCTATACAATTGAGCACGATATAGTAGGTGGAATGCACCTGTCTCAAGTGCAGTGGAGAATGATTTCAACGTTGTGCAAGGTTCTGATGCCCTTTGAACTTGCCACACGTGAAGTCAGTTCAGACACTGCCAGCCTGAGTCAGGTCATTCCCCTCATCAGGCTTTTGCAGAAGAAGCTGGAGGCATTGAAGAAGGAGCTAAAAGGGAGCGATTCCGCTAGGCATGTGGGACTTGTGGATGCAGCCCTTAATTCGCTTAACAAGGATTCACGGGTGGTCAATCTGTTGAAATCAGAGCACTACATTTTGGCCACCGTGCTCGATCCTAGATTTAAAGCCTACCTTGGATCTCTCTTTCCGGCAGACACAGGTCTGCTGGGGTTGAAAGACCTGCTGGTGACAAAATTGTCAAGTCAAGCGGAACGCGACCTGTCAACATCTCCTCCTTCACATTCTCCCGCAACTGGGGGTGCGAGGAAAAGGCTCAGAATTCCAAGCCCACCCGCTGGCGGTGATGCAGGGCAGTCTGGAGCGACTGCTGATGCTGACATCTGGTCCGGACTGAAGGACCTGACAACGATTACGGACATGTCGTCTACTGTCACTGCATATGATTCTCTCAACATTGATAGAATGGTGGAGGATTATATGAGTGACCGCATCCAAGTAGGCACGTCACACAGTCCGTACTTATACTGGCAGGAAAAAGAGGCAATTTGGAGGCCCTTGCACAAACTGGCTTTATTCTACCTAAGTTGCCCTCCCACAAGTGTGTACTCCGAAAGAGTGTTTAGTGCCGCCGCTCACCTTGTCAGCAATCGGCGTACGAGGTTACATCCAGAAAATGTGGAGAAGATGATGTTCATTAAAATGAATTATAATCAATTCCTCCGCGGAGACATTGACCAGCAGCAATTGCCTCCACAAAGTACACAGGGAGCTGAGATGGTGGATTCCAGTGGGGACGAATTGATAATCTGTGAGGAGGGGGATGTACACGGTGATATATCGGAGGGTGAAGATGAGGTGGACATCTTGCCTCTGTAGAGCCAGTTTGTGCAAGGAGAGATTAATTGCTTCTTTTTTGGGGGGGGTCCAAACCAACCCGTCATATCAGTCACAGTCGTGTGGCAGACCCTGTCACTGAAATGATGGGTTGGTTAAAGTGTGCATGTCCTGTTTTGTTTATACAACATAAGGGTGGGTGGGAGGGCCCAAGGACAATTCCATCTTGCACCTCTTTTTTCTTTTCTTTTTCTTTGCATCATGTGCTGATTGGGGAGGGTTTTTTGGAAGGGACATCCTGCGTGACACTGCAGTGCCACTCCTAGATGGGCCCGGTGTTTGTGTCGGCCACTAGGGTCGCTAATCTTACTCACACAGTCAGCTACCTCATTGCGCCTCTTTTTTTCTTTGCGTCATGTGCTGTTTGGGGAGGGTTTTTTGGAAGGGACATCCTGCGTGACACTGCAGTGCCACTCCTAGATGGGCCCGGTGTTTGTGTCGGCCACTAGGGTCGCTAATCTTACTCACACAGCTACCTCATTGCGCCTCTTTTTTTCTTTGCGTCATGTGCTGTTTGGGGAGGGTTTTTTGGAAGGGACATCCTGCGTGACACTGCAGTGCCACTCCTAGATGGGCCCGGTGTTTGTGTCGGCCACTAGGGTCGCTAATCTTACTCACACAGTCAGCTACCTCATTGCGCCTCTTTTTTTCTTTGCGTCATGTGCTGTTTGGGGAGGGTTTTTTGGAAGGGACATCCTGCGTGACACTGCAGTGCCACTCCTAGATGGGCCCGGTGTTTGTGTCGGCCACTAGGGTCGCTAATCTTACTCACACAGCTACCTCATTGCGCCTCTTTTTTTCTTTGCGTCATGTGCTGTTTGGGGAGGGTTTTTTGGAAGGGACATCCTGCGTGACACTGCAGTGCCACTCCTAGATGGGCCCGGTGTTTGTGTCGGCCACTAGGGTCGCTAATCTTACTCACACAGCTACCTCATTGCGCCTCTTTTTTTCTTTGCGTCATGTGCTGTTTGGGGAGGGTTTTTTGGAAGGGCCATCCTGCGTGACACTGCAGTGCCACTCCTAGATGGGCCCGGTGTTTGTGTCGGCCACTAGGGTCGCTAATCTTACTCACACAGCTACCTCATTGCGCCTCTTTTTTTCTTTGCGTCATGTGCTGTTTGGGGAGGGTTTTTTGGAAGGGACATCCTGCGTGACACTGCAGTGCCACTCCTAGATGGGCCCGGTGTTTGTGTCGGCCACTAGGGTCGCTAATCTTACTCACACAGCTACCTCATTGCGCCTCTTTTTTTCTTTGCGTCATGTGCTGTTTGGGGAGGGTTTTTTGGAAGGGACATCCTGCGTGACACTGCAGTGCCACTCCTAGATGGGCCCGGTGTTTGTGTCGGCCACTAGGGTCGCTTATCTTACTCACACAGCGACCTCGGTGCAAATTTTAGGACTAAAAATAATATTGTGAGGTGTGAGGTATTCAGAATAGACTGAAAATGAGTGTAAATTATGGTTTTTGAGGTTAATAATACTTTGGGATCAAAATGACCCCCAAATTCTATGATTTAAGCAGTTTTTTAGTGTTTTTGGAAAAAAACACCCGAATCCAAAACACACCCGAATCCGACAAAAAAAATTCGGTGAGGTTTTGCCAAAACGCGTTCGAACCCAAAACACGGCCGCGGAACCGAACCCAAAACCAAAACACAAAACCCGAAAAATTTCAGGCGCTCATCTCTAGTTATTATAACAGGAAATAAAGCACATACCGTTACTCCACGTGTATTTCATCTAATAAGGACCCTGTTTATATACCAACGCAGGAACCAGCACGGGAGCATTAATCACAGATTGCACCTTTCCTTTAAAGATCTTTAACAATTTCTGAGACTGTGAGACTGTAAAATATCCCTGCGGGAATTACAAACTTAAACCAATACACTGGGACGCCAGTGTTCTGATTCTTTATTATCTCCACTTGAAATAGTTATTTTAACTGTTTTATTGCATGCTGTATGATAATCTAATTTTCATTTAGATAGTCCATGCGATAAATTGTATAATTGTTATTAATTCTTTACTTTTACTAAATGCTGTATATTCTGCTTCAACCGATACTATATAAAGTGTTTTTTATTATTATTTTGAAGTTGTACTGAGTCAATCTTCTGTGTCCGACTGCACATTTATTTTTGACATATTGTTTCAAGCGCAAAGCATATCTCCCTTTCTTTTCTAGTCCTTAAATGTTGCAACCTGGCAAGTTGTTCATGCTTAGCTGCTGAAACAAATAGTTTATAAAGATTTATACTATTACAGCGCCGGGTTATCACAAACGGTATCCGTTTTGTGATTTCTTTCTTTTCAATCGCAGTGGAGAATGATTTCAACGTTGTGCAAGGTTCTGTAACCGTTTGAACTTGCCACACGTGAAGTCAGTTCAGACACTGCCAGCCTGAGTCAGGTCATTCCCCTCATCAGGCTTTTGCAGAAGAAGCTGGAGAGATTGAAGGAGGAGCTAAAACAGAGCGATTCCGCTAGGCATGTTGGACTTGTGGATGGAGCCCTTAATTAGTTTAACCAGGATTCACGGGTGGTTAATCTGTTGAAATCAGAGCACTACATTTTGGCCACCATGCTCGATCCTAGATTTAAAACCTAAGTTGTATCTCTCTTTCAGGCAGACACAAGTCTGCAGAGGTTCAAAGACCTGCTGGTGAGAAAATTGTCAAGTCAAGCGGAACGTGACCCGTCAACAGCTCCTCCTTCACATTCTCCCACAACTGGGGGTGCGAGGAAAAGGCTAAGAATTCCGAGCCCACCCGCTGACGGTGATGCAGGGCAGTCTGGAGCGAGTGCTGACATCTGGTCCGGACTGAAGGACCTGCCAACGATTACTGACATGTCGTCTACTGTCACTGCATATGATTCTGTCACCATTGAAAGAATGGTGGAGGATTATATGAGTGACCGCATCCAAGTAGGCACGTCAGACAGTCCGTACGTATACTGGCAGGAAAAAGAGGCAATTTGGAGGCCCTTGCACAAAATGGCTTTATTTTACCTAAGTTGCCCCCCCTCCAGTGTGTACTCCGAAAGGGTGTTTAGTGCAGTCGCTCACCTTGTCAGCAATTGGCGTACGAGGTTACTTCCAGAAAATGTGGAGAAGATGATGTTCATCAAAATGAATTATAATCAATTCCTCCGTGGAGACATTCACTAGCAATTGCCTCCAGAAAGTACACAGGGACCTGAGATGGTGGATTCTAGAGATGAGCGCCGGAAATTTTTCGGGTTTTGTGTTTTGGTTTTGGGTTCGGTTCCGCGGCCGTGTTTTGGGTTCGACCGCGTTTTGGCAAAACCTCACCGAATTTTTTTTGTCGGATTCGGGTGTGTTTTGGATTCGGGTGTTTTTTTCAAAAAACACTAAAAAACAGCTTAAATCATAGAATTTGGGGGTCATTTTGATCCCAAAGTATTATTAACCTCAAAAACCATAATTTACACTCATTTTCAGTCTATTCTGAATACCTCACAATATTATTTTTAGTCCTAAAATTTGCACCTAGGTCGCTGGATGACTAAGCTAAGCGACCCTAGTGGCCGACACAAACACCGGGCCCATCTAGGAGTGTCACTGCAGTGTCACGCAGGATGTCCCTTCCAAAAAACCCTCCCCAAACAGCACATGACGCAAAGAAAAAAAGAGGCGCAATGAGGTAGCTGTGTGAGTAAGATAAGCGACCCTAGTGGCCGACACAAACACCGGGCCCATCTAGGAGTGTCACTGCAGTGTCACGCAGGATGTCCCTTCCAAAAAACCCTCCCCAAACAGCACATGACGCAAAGAAAAAAAGAGGCGCAATGAGGTAGCTGTGTGAGTAAGATAAGCGACCCTAGTGGCCGACACAAACACCGGGCCCATCTAGGAGTGTCACTGCAGTGTCACGCAGGATGTCCCTTCCAAAAAACCCTCTCCAAACAGCACATGACGCAAAGAAAAAAAGAGGCGCAATGAGGTAGCTGTGTGAGTAAGATAAGCGACCCTAGTGGCCGACACAAACACCGGGCCCATCTAGGAGTGTCACTGCAGTGTCACGCAGGATGTCCCTTCCAAAAAACCCTCCCCAAACAGCACATGACACAAAGAAAAAAAGAGGCGCAATGAGGTAGCTGTGTGAGTAAGATAAGCGACCCTAGTGGCCGACACAAACACCGGGCCCATCTAGGAGTGTCACTGCAGTGTCACGCAGGATGTCCCTTCCAAAAAACCCTCCCCAAACAGCACATGACGCAAAGAAAAAAAGAGGCGCAATGAGGTAGCTGTGTGAGTAAGATAAGCGACCCTAGTGGCCGACACAAACACCGGGCCCATCTAGGAGTGTCACTGCAGTGTCACGCAGGATGTCCCTTCCAAAAAACCCTCCCCAAACAGCACATGACGCAAAGAAAAAAAGAGTCGCAATGAGGTAGCTGTGTGAGTAAGATAAGCGACCCTAGTGGCCGACACAAACACCGGGCCCATCTAGGAGTGTCACTGCAGTGTCACGCAGGATGTCCCTTCCAAAAAACCCTCCCCAAACAGCACATGACGCAAAGAAAAAAAGAGGCGCAATGAGGTAGCTGTGTGAGTAAGATAAGCGACCCTAGTGGCCGACACAAACACCGGGCCCATCTAGGAGTGGCACTGCAGTGTCACGCAGGATGTCCCTTCCAAAAAACCCTCCCCAAACAGCACATGACGCAAAGAAAAAAAGAGGCGCAATGAGGTAGCTGTGTGAGTAAGATAAGCGACCCTAGTGGCCGACACAAACACCGGGCCCATCTAGGAGTGGCACTGCAGTGTCACGCAGGATGTCCCTTCCAAAAAACCCTCCCCAAACAGCACATGACGCAAAGAAAAATTAAAGAAAAAAGAGGTGCAAGATGGAATTGTCCTTGGGCCCTCCCACCCACCCTTATGTTGTATAAACAGGACATGCACACTTTAACCAACCCATCATTTCAGTGACAGGGTCTGCCACACGACTGTGACTGAAATGATGGGTTGGTTTGGACCCCCACCAAAAAAGAAGCAATTAATCTCTCCTTGCACAAACTGGCTCTACAGAGGCAAGATGTCCACCTCATCATCATCCTCCGATATATCACCGTGTACATCCCCCTCCTCACAGATTATCAATTCGTCCCCACTGGAATCCACCATCTCAGCTCCCTGTGTACTTTGTGGAGGCAATTGCTGCTGGTCAATGTCTCCACGGAGGAATTGATTATAATTCATTTTAATGAACATCATCTTCTCCACATTTTCTGGATGTAACCTCGTACGCCGATTGCTGACAAGGTGAGCGGCGGCACTAAACACTCTTTCGGAGTACACACTTGTGGGAGGGCAACTTAGGTAGAATAAAGCCAGTTTGTGCAAGGGCCTCCAAATTGCCTCTTTTTCCTGCCAGTATAAGTACGGACTGTGTGACGTGCCTACTTGGATGCGGTCAGTCATATAATCCTACACCATTCTTTCAATGTTGAGAGAATCATATGCAGTGACAGTAGACGACATGTCCGTAATCGTTGTCAGGTCCTTCAGTCCGGACCAGATGTCAGCATCAGCAGTCGCTCCAGACTGCCCTGCATCACTGCCAGCGGGTGGGCTCGGAATTCTGAGCCTTTTCCTCGCACCCCCAGTTGCGGGAGAATGTGAAGGAGGAGATGTTGACAGGTCGCGTTCCGCTTGACTTGACAATTTTCTCACCAGCAGGTCTTTCAACCCCAGCAGACTTGTGTCTGCCGGAAAGAGAGATCCAAGGTAGGTTTTAAATCTAGGATCGAGCACGGTGGCCAAAATGTAGTGCTCTGATTTCAACAGATTGACCACCCGTGAATCCTTGTTAAGCGAATTAAGGGCTCCATCCACAAGTCCCACATGCCTAGCGGAATCGCTCCGTGTTAGCTCCTCCTTCAATGTCTCCAGCTTCTTCTGCAAAAGCCTGATGAGGGGAATGACCTGACTCAGGCTGGCAGTGTCTGAACTGACTTCACGTGTGGCAAGTTCAAAGGGCATCAGAACCTTGCACAACGTTGAAATCATTCTCCACTGCGCTTGAGACAGGTGCATTCCACCTCCTATATCGTGCTCAATTGTATAGGCTTGAATGGCCTTTTGCTGCTCCTCCAACCTCTGAAGCATATAGAGGGTTGAATTCCACCTCGTTACCACTTCTTGCTTCAGATGATGGCAGGGCAGGTTCAGTAGTTTTTGGTGGTGCTCCAGTCTTCTGTACGTGGTGCCTGTACGCCGAAAGTGTCCCGCAATTCTTCTGGCCACCGACAGCATCTCTTGCACGCCCCTGTCGTTTTTTAAATAATTCTGCACCACCAAATTCAAGGTATGTGCAAAACATGGGACGTGCTGGAATTTGCCCATATTTAATGCACACACAATATTGCTGGCGTTGTCCGATGCCACAAATCCACAGGAGAGTCCAATTGGGGTAAGCCATTCCGCGATGATCTTCCTCAGTTGCCGTAAGAGGTTTTCAGCTGTGTGCGTATTCTGGAAACCGGTGATACAAAGCGTAGCCTGCCTAGGAAAGAGTTGGCGTTTGCGAGATGCTGCTACTGGTGCCGCCGCTGCTGTTCTTGCGGCGGGAGTCCATACATCTACCCAGTGGGCTGTCACAGTCATATAGTCCTGACCCTGCCCTGCTCCACTTGTCCACATGTCCGTGGTTAAGTGGACATTCGGTACAGCTGCTTTTTTTAGGACACTGGTGACTCTTTTTCTGAGGTCTGTGTACATTTTCGGTATCGCCTGCCTAGAGAAATGGAACCTAGATGGTATTTGGTACCGGGGACACAGTACCTCCAACAAGTCTCTAGTTGGCTCTGCAGTAATGATGGATACCGGAACCACGTTTCTCACCACGCAGGATACCAAGGCCTCAGTTATCCGCTTTGCAGTAGGATGACTGCTGTGATATTTCATCTTCCTCGCAAAGGACTGTTGGACAGTCAATTGCTTGGTGGAAGTAGTAAAAGTGGTCTTACGACTTCCCCTCTGGGATGACCATCGACTCCCAGCAGCAACAACAGCAGCGCCAGCAGCAGTAGGCGTTACACGCAAGGATGCATCGGAGGAATCCCAGGCAGGAGAGGAATCGTCAGAATTGCCAGTGACATGGCCTGCAGGACTATTGGCATTCCTGGGGAAGGTGGAAATTGATACTGAGGGAGTTGGTGGGGTGGTTTGCGTGAGCTTGGTTACAAGAGGAAGGGATTTACTGGTCAGTGGACTGCTTCCGCTGTCACCCAAAGTTTTTGAACTTGTCACTGACTTATTATGAATGCGCTGCAGGTGACGTATAAGGGAGGATGTTCCGAGGTGGTTAACGTCCTTACCCCTACTTATTACAGCTTGACAAAGGCAACACACGGCTTGACACCTGTTGTCCGCATTTCTGTTGAAATACTTCCACACCGAAGAGCTGATTTTTTTGGTATTTTCACCAGGCATGTCAGTGGCCATATTCCTCCCACGGACAACAGGTGTCTCCCCGGGTGCCTGACTTAAACAAACCACCTCACCATCAGAATCCTCCTGGTCAATTTCCTCCCCAGCGCCAGCAACACCCATATCCTCCTCATCCTGGTGTACTTCAACACTGACATCTTCAATCTGACTATCAGGAACTGGACTGCGGGTGCTCCTTCCAGCACTTGCAGGGGGCGTGCAAATGGTGGAAGGCGCATGCTCTTCACGTCCAGTGTTGGGAAGGTCAGGCATCGCAACCGACACAATTGGACTCTCCTTGTGGATTTGGGATTTCGAAGAACGCACAGTTCTTTGCGGTGCTTTTGCCAGCTTGAGTCTTTTCAGTTTTCTAGCGAGAGGCTGAGTGCTTCCATCCTCATGTGAAGCTGAACCACTAGCCATGAACATAGGCCAAGTCCTCAGCCGTTCCTTGCCACTCCGTGTGGTAAATGGCATATTGGCAAGTTTACGCTTCTCCTCCGACAATTTTATTTTAGGTTTTGGAGTCCTTTTTTTACTGATATTTGGTGTTTTGGATTTGACATGCTCTGTACTATGACATTGGGCATCGGCCTTGGCAGACGACGTTGCTGGCATTTCATCGTCTCGGCCATGACTAGTGGCAGCAGCTTCAGCACGAGGTGGAAGTGGATCTTGATCTTTCCCTAATTTTGGAACCTCAACATTTTTGTTCTCCATATTTTAATAGGCACAACTAAAAGGCACCTCAGGTAAACAATGGAGATGGATGGATACTAGTATACTTATGGATGGACTGCCGAGTGCCGACACAGAGGTAGCTACAGCCGTGGACTAACGTACTGTGTCTGCTGCTAATATAGACTGGATGATTGATAATGAGATGAAATCAATATATTTATGTATGTATATATAATATCACTAGTACTGCAGCCGGACAGGTAGATAATATATTTATTAGGTAATGATGACTGATGACGGACCTGCTGGACACTGTCAGCTCAGCAGCACCGCAGACTGCTACAGTAAGCTACTATACTCTATAGTAGTATGTACAAAGAAGAAAAAAAAAAAAAAACCACGGGTAGGTGGTATACAATTATGGATGGACTGCCGAGTGCCGACACAGAGGTAGCTACAGCCGTGGACTAACGTACTGTGTCTGCTGCTAATATAGACTGGATGATTGATAATGAGATGAAATCAATATATATATGTATGTATATATAATATCACTAGTACTGCAGCCGGACAGGTAGATAATATATTTATTAGGTAATGATGACTGATGACGGACCTGCTGGACACTGTCAGCTCAGCAGCACCGCAGACTGCTACAGTAAGCTACTATACTATAGTAGTATGTACAAAGAAGAACGAAAAAAAAAAAACCACGGGTAGGTGGTATACAATTATGGATGGACTGCTGAGTGCCGACACAGAGGTAGCTACAGCCGTGGACTAACGTACTGTGTCTGCTGCTAATATAGACTGGATGATTGATAATGAGATGAAATCAATATATATATGTATGTATATATAATATCACTAGTACTGCAGCCGGACAGGTAGATAATATATTTATTAGGTAATGATGACTGATGACGGACCTGCTGGACACTGTCAGCTCAGCAGCACCGCAGACTGCTACAGTAAGCTACTATACTCTATAGTAGTATGTACAAAGAAGAAAGAAAAAAAAAAAACCACGGGTAGGTGGTATACAATTATGGATGGACTGCCGAGTGCCGACACAGAGGTAGCTACAGCCGTGGACTAACGTACTGTGTCTGCTGCTAATATAGACTGGATGATTGATAATGAGATGAAATCAATATATATATGTATGTATATATAATATCACTAGTACTGCAGCCGGACAGGTAGATAATATATTTATTAGGTAATGATGACTGATGACGGACCTGCTGGACACTGTTAGCTCAGCAGCACCGCAGACAGCTACAGTAAGCTACTATACTATAGTAGTATGTACAAAGAAGAACGAAAAAAAAAAAAACCACGGGTAGGTGGTATACAATTATGGATGGACTGCTGAGTGCCGACACAGAGGTAGCTACAGCCGTGGACTAACCTACTGTGTCTGCTGCTAATATAGACTGGATGATTGATAATGAGATGAAATCAATATATATATGTATGTATATATAATATCACTAGTACTGCAGCCGGACAGGTAGATAATATATTTATTAGGTAATGATGACTGATGATGGACCTGCTGGACACTGTCAGCTCAGCAGCACCGCAGACTGCTACAGTAAGCTACTATACTATAGTAGTATGTACAAAGAAGAACGAAAAAAAAAAAAACACGGGTAGGTGGTATACAATTATGGATGGACTGCTGAGTGCCGACACAGAGGTAGCTACAGCCGTGGACTAACGTACTGTGTCTGCTGCTAATATAGACTGGATGATTGATAATGAGATGAAATCAATATATATATGTATGTATATATAATATCACTAGTACTGCAGCCGGACAGGTAGATAATATATTTATTAGGTAATGATGACTGATGACGGACCTGCTGGACACTGTCAGCTCAGCAGCACCGCAGACTGCTACAGTAAGCTACTATACTCTATAGTAGTATGTACAAAGAAGAAAAAAAAAAAAAAACCACGGGTAGGTGGTATACAATTATGGATGGACTGCCGAGTGCCGACACAGAGGTAGCTACAGCCGTGGACTAACGTACTGTGTCTGCTGCTAATATAGACTGGATGATTGATAATGAGATGAAATCAATATATATATGTATGTATATATAATATCACTAGTACTGCAGCCGGACAGGTAGATAATATATTTATTAGGTAATGATGACGGACCTGCTGGACACTGTCAGCTCAGCAGCACCGCAGACTGCTACAGTAAGCTACTATACTATAGTAGTATGTACAAAGAAGAACGAAAAAAAAAAAAACACGGGTAGGTGGTATACAATTATGGATTGACTGCTGAGTGCCGACACAGAGGTAGCTACAGCCGTGGACTAACGTACTGTGTCTGCTGCTAATATAGACTGGATGATTGATAATGAGATGAAATCAATATATATATGTATGTATATATAATATCACTAGTACTGCAGCCGGACAGGTAGATAATATATTTATTAGGTAATGATGACTGATGACGGACCTGCTGGACACTGTCAGCTCAGCAGCACCGCAGACTGCTACAGTAAGCTACTATACTCTATAGTAGTATGTACAAAGAAGAAAGAAAAAAAAAAAAACCACGGGTAGGTGGTATACAATTATGGATGGACTGCCGAGTGCCGACACAGAGGTAGCTACAGCCGTGGACTAACGTACTGTGTCTGCTGCTAATATTGAGTCTAGACTGGATGATAAATTATTGATAATGAGATGAAATCAATATAATATCACTAGTACTGCAGCCGGACAGGTACTATATATATTTATTATGTAATGACTCATGACGGACCTGCTGGACACTGTCAGGTCAGCACAGCACCGCAGACTGCTACAGTAAGCTACTATAGTAGTATGTATAAAGAAGAATGAAAAAAAAAAAAAACCACGGGTAGGTGGTATACAATATTATATATATATATATATATATATATATATATTATATACAATTATATATATATCCAAACTGTTTGTCCCGGCACTCCCTGCTCATGCAGATAAATGGCTGCGGTGCCCTCCCAGGTGAGATGAATATTATCTCCCAGTATACAGTGTAGGTAACAATGAGCGGCACTCAGCAGACTTGAAATAACGAAAATGCAGTTAGTTTAATCATATATATATATATTAAACTGGTGGTGATTGATTATTAAACTGGTGGTCACTTCAGGACAGGTCACGTTGCAACTTGCAACTAGTACTCCGAGGCCTAAGCAGACAATCACAAAATATATTATTATACTGGTGGTCAGTGTGGTCACAACAATGGCAGTGTGGCACTGACTCTGGCAGCAAAAGTGTGCACTGTACGTTATATGTACTCCTGAGTCCTGCTCTCAGACTCTAACTGCTCCCCACTGTCAGTGTCTCCCCCACAAGTCAGATAATACACTTACAGTCACACTATCTAATCTATAAATATCACTTCAGCAAGTAGTATAGTAGTATACAGTAGTACTCCTCCTAATAATGCTCCCCGAAAATACTGTGTCTCTCTCTTCTCTAAACGGAGAGGACGCCAGCCACGTCCTCTCCCTATGACTCTCAATGCACGTGTGAAAATGGCGGCGACGCGCGGCTCCTTATATAGAATCCGAGTCTCGCGATAGAATCCGAGCCTCGCGAGAATCCGACAGCGTGATGATGACGTTCGGGCGCGCTCGGGTTAGCCGAGCAAGGCGGGAAGATCCGAGCCTGCTCGGACCCGTGTAAAAAACCTGAAGTTCGGGCGGGTTCGGATTCAGAGGAACCGAACCCGCTCATCTCTAGTGGATTCCAGAGGGGACGAATTAATAATCTGTGAGGAGGGGGATGTACATGTGGTACCCTCAGGTTAGCTCTTTATGGCAATGTGCTTACCAGAAATCCACTTTGCGATGATACTCCTATTCTCTTCGCGTAGAGGTCTGAAGGTATGAGTAACACACTTTTGAATATGAAAAACAATGTTCATTAATAATGCAGGTGTATTTATTTCAAGAATCAGTGCATGCGATATAGCCTGTACACTAGTACAGTAGGTACTCCGTATAATACAACAATGACAACTTTAAGCACAAATAAGACACTAATCAATTATCATGCTTAATTACTGTATAAACATTAGCATCGGGTACCCGAACACACATAACCTGAATAGTGTCCAAATGTTGCTTTTATACCTGTGCACAGGATTTTTGGATTGCAATCCTTTGATAACAACTTGATTTCCATGTAATATGTAGGGACTGGCAAGTATAGTGTAAATGTCACCAATTGCCGTATCTAGGAGGAGCCCCAACAGATCACTATTCAAATTGGAGATCCCAAACTGGAAGTCTGCTGAATTTCCTCTCTGTATGAGGGATATAGTCTTGTTAATCTCTATTTGTTCTCAGGTGGTGCCCGCAGTGTGGAGGATCACTTCTAAATGCTCAATGTATAATCAATGTCAGTTTCACTGAGATAGCAGTGATTTACCTTGTAAGGCAGTGTTCAGTCATTCGTGACCAGAGTCTCTCTCTTATATAGGCTGCCAGCCTTCTAGTCTACGGAGGGGCAGAGAGGGGCCTTTATATTACTTCACTCTTCTTCAGAGTCTAATTATGAGTCTTTACCCCAGGACGCAGCTGTTTAGTATAGTGTATGAGACTGTCCCAGTCATTAGGCTACTCCAGAACTCAGTGGCTAACTTAGCCAGACTCACGTGTCCTATGACTGTAGTGATGATCTGTTTACTCAGGGGGCCACCCCACACGAACTCCGTTGTCTCACCGTGCAGCGCTGCTTCTCCTCTGTGCATAAGAACTATTGCTGTCTCCGTCTGAGCTGCATTAAATCACAGCATGTGGAATGTTTACTTCAAACCACGCTGATCACTGCTTGAATCTCTCAGACACTCTCCGTATCACTCTGGCAGATGCAGGCTTTCTCAGCATACTGGCGTCTGACGTCACATCCCCCTTTGCAGCCTATAAATCCTCTGCCCTTTTTCCCGCGCTCCTCTCAGGCACAGTCAGATTCTCCTGGGTCTCAACACCCTCCAGATTGCTTCCGTTGTGCGCAGCCCCAGTTGCCTAGCACCCAGGCTGCAATTGCAGAAGCCCAGACTGTCACAGTTCATTAAGTTCACAAGTGACACAGCCAAGCCACAGCTTGTAACCCTTTCCTATGTTTCCGTGAAAGGGGTATCTCTCAGGACTGGGATGCCACATACACAGTGAAAGGGGTGAGGAATCGGACGATGAGGAGGAGGTGGATATCTTGCCTCTGTAGAGCCAGTTTGTGCAAGGAGAGATTGATTCTTCTTTTTTGGTGGGGGCCCAAACCAACCAGTCATTTCAGTCACAGTTGTATGGCAGCTGAAATGATGGGTTTGTTAAAGTGTGCATGTCCTGTTTATACAACATAAGGGTGGGTGGGAGGGCGCCTCCTTTTTTCTTTGCATCATGTGCTGTTTGGGGACTATTTTTTTGAAGTGCCATCCTGTCTGACACTGCAGTGCCACTCCTAGATGGGCCAGGTGTTTGTGTCGGCCACTTGGGTCGCTTAGCTTAGTCACACAGCTACCTCATTGCGCCTCTTTTTTCTTTGCA
Organism: Pseudophryne corroboree; assembly: GCF_028390025.1. Lineage (NCBI taxonomy): Eukaryota > Metazoa > Chordata > Amphibia > Anura > Myobatrachidae > Pseudophryne > Pseudophryne corroboree. Next base: position 140,163,760 of record NC_086454.1, read on the forward strand.
TCATGTGCTATTTGGGGACTATGTTTTAAATCTGCCATCCTGTCTGACACTGCAGTGCCACTGCTAGATGGGCCAGGTGTTTGTGTCGGCCACTTGGGTCGCTTAGCTTAGTCACAAAGCTACCTCATTGCGCCTCCTTTTTTCTTTGCATCATGTGCTGTTTGGGGACTATTTTGTTGAAGTGCCATCCTGTCTGACACTGCAGTGCCACTCCTAGATGGGCCAGGTGTTTGTGTCGGCCACTTGGGTTGCTTAGCTTAGTCACACAGCTACCTCATTGCGCCTCTTTTGTTCTTTGCATCATATGCTGTTTGGGGACAATTTTTTTAATCTGCCATCCTGTCTGACACTGCAGTGCCACTCCTAGATGGGCCATTTGTTGTGTCGGCCACTTGGGTCGCTTAGCTTAGTCATCCAGCGACCTTGGTGCACCTCTTTTTTTCTTTGCCTCATGTGCTGTTTGGGGACTATTTTTTAAATCTGCCATCCTGTCTGACACTGCAGTGCCACTCCTAGATGGGCCAGGTGTTTGTGTCGGCCACTTGGGTCGCTTAGCTTAGTCATCCAGCGACCTCTGTGCAAATTTTAGGACTAAAAATAATATTGTGAGGTGTTCAGAAAAGACTGAAAATGAGTGGAAATGATGGTTATTGAGGTTAATAATACTATGGGATCAAAATGACCCCCAAATTCTATGATTTAAGCTGTTTTTGAGGGTTTTTTATAAAAAAACACCCGAATCCAAAACACACCCGAATCCGACGAAAAATTTTCAGGGAGGTTTTGCCAAAACGCGTCCGAATCCAAAACACGGCCGCGGTACCGAATCCAAAACCAAAACACAAAACCCGAAAAATTTCCGGTGCACATCACTAATAACAATGCCCTAATACCGGTATACAATCAAAAACAATACATTACACTACCTATAGAAATACATGTGCTAGTCTGGGTAGAACATTAAAGGTGTCTCCTGTGAGAAAAGCACCCTGCTAAAGGTTGTTACGCTATATGCTGTTTACTCTTCCTTGTTCTGCTGTTGTATAGCTCACAGTATCATTTTAACTAATAAAGTCTTTTGGAATAACGTTCAGCTTTGGTTCCATAAATGTCCTTATAAATGGTTTCCCGTTTGCTGTGGATTGTGCACAGCCACACAGTGCTACTCCTTAGTAAGCCACGCTGGTGTCCGTAGATGGACAGATATTCCAAAATGATGGTATGGAGTATTTTTCTCTCTGCTGGTGACTCGCCACTCATGTGTTCTTATTCTGGTGGCTGTCAGTTCTGTGCCTTGGGAGATGGAGATTCGGGTGTCTGCCGGCAGAAAGAATGGACTTGTCTCTACTGGAGCTGGCTCTTTTGTGTTATTTTAATACAGAGAATGATGTACATTTGTACCTACCTCCTAACTGTCCCATTTTTATAGGACTGTCCTGCTGTCCCACCCGCAGGTCATAGTGTCCCTTGGCGGGGGCAGTTGGGAGACCCTCTCTCACCCTCTCCAGCGATGAATAGCCATCTATTCACGGGGAGAGAGGGGCTAGGGGCATGGCCAGTAGCTCAAAGAGCACTTAGCATGCCCCCACAGTGGTATAATCAGGGTTGTGGCCTGTGATCGCAGCACTTCCCATGAGACCACGCCCCTTAATTTTGGCGCGCGCCTTCGGCACGCTTATGGCACTCATTTTACCATCAGGAACTTTAGAGGTATACATGTATGTTGTTCTAATTCATTAAGCAGTAATTGTAGAAGCATAGATTTAGAAGTACAGATGTAGCCACCAATCTTGACCGATTCTCCAGCTAGATGGCCGTTTAGTCACGCTAGGGCGATAGCTGAGTTTAATCGCAGGCAGACGCGTTGAGGCGATCTAGATACTCAGCATGCATTACACATCTCCACCACTGGGTGGCTAATGCTCCACTAATCCAGTACTTTCGATCGTACAGTATAGCGGCGGATTGATCTACAGCTCTGGCAATTGGTCAGTGACGACTGTAATGTCAATACTGTAGGCGTAACGGGAGGCGGTGGAAAAAGATGGTGACCTACTGTACTGTATGGAGACGCAACTACAGTAATTGTGTAAAAGGAAGAATGTACAATACAAAGTATAAACACACAATACAATGTATAAACACCGTGCTTTTAAAATACATGTACAGTAAATGAGCGTCTGAGTTCCCTAAGGCATAATGGGTATGGGCTAGTGGGAGACGATGGGAAAGACTGTGCTTTACAAATGCGAGTGTCTGTGTCCCCTAAGGCATAAACCAACACCAATGGGGAGGGGGCAGAGCGCTGCTTGCTGTACTTTCACACATGAAATTGGGAATCCTCAGCGGGCGTCGTGGGCTAGCGATGAAGGCTCCCACCTCCCACGCTGGGGGTCCAGGGTTCGAGACCGGATGTTTTTTTTTTTATATTGTAATAATATACTGTATTATGTTATTTTCATTGTAGGGGGAGAAGTCTATACCAGGGGCCAGATGCTAACACCGTGGTGGGCCTGAGTGTTTTTTAAATGACAGGGCCTATTTTTAGTCCCAGTCCGGCCCTGCCTCTACTACAGAACATAAAGGCAGCACGGATGGTGTAATGGTTAGCATTACTGTCTCACAGCACTGAGGTCATGGATTCGATTCCCGACGTGGCCTTAACTTTGTGGAGTTTGTATATTCGCTCTGTGCTTAAGTGGGTTTCCTCCCATAATCCAAAGCTATACTGGTAGGTTGACTGACTCCCAACAAAAATTAAACCTAGTATGTGTGTGTATGTACATGGACTGACTAGCGGACCAAGTGGTTCTTATCTGCTGTCAAATTTTATTTTTCTAGATATTAGAACTAGACCACACAGTAAGAACTAAGATACTGGTCCTGATTCAGAGTAGTACATAAACCTGATGGTTTGAATACTATGCCATTGTTAGAAGATTGGTGCATGCACAGGATCTGAGCTGCTCATATACCGTTCTTCTGCTGTGAAAGATCTCATTCCCCAAAGCCGCAGCCTGACTGATGGGGGCGGGCCAGGGCTGAGGATGGCCAGAATTCCTGATAACAGGGGCGTGTTATCAACTTTTTCTGGAAGTGACAATGCTAGGGTCTGCATGTTCCAACGCAGATTTTGTGGCCTTGGCTATGGAGCTGCGATGGCCAATCTGAGCCGCATCAGCCTCATTTAGATGAGTGCAGCAAGGGAGGAGGTATTAGATATAATGGGGGGAGGGGAAGAACAGCTAAAATTGGAAAATCAGGGAGTGCTAAATTAAGAATGGAAAGGGCACCAATGAATAGACAAATAGATAAGGGTATTACTAACCTAAAGTGTATGGTTGCAAACGCAAGAATCCTTTCAGGCAAAATGGGGAAATTAGAAATGCTTGTAATGAAGGAACAATATGATATTATAGGTATCACGGAGACATGGTGGGATGATTCTCACGATTGGGCAGCTAACTTGGAGGGTTATACTCTTTTCAGGTGAGACGGGACTATTAAAAGAGGGGGTAGTGGATGTCTTTATGTTAAACCATTTCTAAAACCATACTTAAAGGAGGTTATTTATGAGGGAACTGGAGATATTGTGGAGACATTACGGGTTGAAATTTCTTTGGGAAGGAAATGTACAAAAAAGCTTTTAATAGGGACATGCTATAAACCGCCTGATATTAGTGTGACTGAGGAAGCGCAACTCTTGATGCAAATCGAGAAAGCTACAGGACTCAGGGAGGTCCTAATCTTTGGGGATTTTAATTATCAGGACATAAATTGGGCCAGCGAATCATGTGATACAGATAGAGGTAAAAGGTTCTTAAATAGGCTTAAAGATAACTACTTGTCGCAAATAGTTGAGGAACCAACCAGAATAAGGACTATACTGGACCTAGCGGCCGATTCAGACCTGATCGCTGCTGTGTGTTTTTGCACAGCGGTTGATCAGGTCTGAACTGCGCATGCGTATGCACCGCAATGCACAGACGCGATGGTCCGCAGTGCCGAGGAGCGCCAGGCAGCAACGGGATGGTGAGAAAAATCCCATCGCACCGGTGACCACAAGTAGATTGTCAGGAAGAGGGAGTTTGTGGGTGGCAACTGACTGTTTCTGAGGAGTGTCCGGAAAAACGCAGGAGGGACCAGGTGTTTGGATGGAGGATTCCTGACGTCAGTTCTGGCCCCGATCATCGCATCGGCTGAGTAAGTCCTGGGCTGTGCAGATACTGCACAAACTTCTGTTTGTGCAGCTCTCTTGCACATGCAATTGCACCCCTGCACAGCAATTTCCCCCCCCCCAGTGTAGGTGGCGACTACCTGATCGCGGGGATGCAAAAAATGCACCCTAGCGATCAGGTCTGAATTAGCCCCCTAGTACTAACAACATGGAGATAATAGCAAATACCACAGTAGGCGAGACATTGGATAACAGTGATCATAATATGATCATATTCAACATTAGTTTTCAAAAGCAGAATCCTAAGGGTTCAACTAAGACTCCTAACTTTAAAAAAGCTAATTTTAACAAGCTGAAACACGCACTAAAGGACATAGATTGGGAAACTTTGTTACAGGGAATGAACACTGCTGAAATGTGGGAATATTTTTAAGTCAATGCTAGATAAATATACTCATAAGTGCATCCCCATGGGCAGTAAAAATAAGAGTATTAAATTCAAACCAATGTGGCTAAACAACAAGGTAAAGGAAGAAATGGATAAAAAGAGGCGAGCAATCAAAGCTTTTAAATCAGATGGAAAGGCGGAGTCATTCCAGTACTACAAGGAATGCAACAAAAAATGCAAAAAGGAAATCAGAGCAGCTAAAATAGAAAACAAATGCAGATCACTAAGGAGAGCAAAACTAACCCTACATTTTTTTTAAGCACATAAATGGTAAGAGGCTAAAAAAAGAGACTATAGGACCATTAAAAAGCGAACTGGGATTCTTGATAAATGATGATAAAGAAAAAGCAGAAATATTGAACACTTTTTTTTCATCAGTGTTTACTAGAGAGCTCCAGATGGTGGAATAAGTGAGTAACATTAATAATAGTAATGTTAAAGTCCCGTTGCTTAGTACTTAGCTGTCTGAGGAAGTAGTCCGTGAGCGATTACAAATTTTTTTTTTGTATAAACTGTTTTTATTAAATTCGGTTCAATAAAGAACAATCATTTACAATAATAAAATCGATATTTGACATCAAACCGAATTCGTGTACATTTTTGTTTTAGAATAGTAAAAAACAGTAATAGTGAGGATGATAGAAAGAAAAGAACATACTGGGTCAAGACCCAGCATGGGAGAAAGAAGGATAAACAAGGACAGTGAGAAGGAAGAGGGGAAAGTAAGGGGGCTTGAGAACCGGGGACTCCGAAAGACCAATAAAACAGAATCAAAAATGGATAGCTACAGTATAGTAGCATCTGCAAACAGAGTTGCATGGAAATTATATGATCAACTACCAGATGGAGCAGAGGAGTGGACACCAGCAATATAGTGCCGGTATAACAAAGTAGTTTTGAATTCCAGCCAAGGGGACCATATTGATGAAAATTCAGAAACATTGCCCCTTGTAAACGTAATAATATCCTCCATCTCCATGTAGTAGTCGACCCTCTTAAACCAATCTCTCACTGAAGGGGCCTTTGTTGATTTCCACAGCGTGGGAATAACCACTTTAGCTGCATTATTGAGATGTCAGAGTGTCGAATGTTTGTACGTCTTAGCGTCTGCAGTGGTAATATTCAGTAACCAGAATCCTGAAACTTTGAGTATATCGCCTTTTAATATTGCTTCAGTACATGTAAATACATCAGCCCAAAAGATAGTGAGCGCCGGGCATTCCCACCAAATATGTAAAAAGCTACCTACATGTGACCTAAATCTCCAGCAAGAGTTAGGTATTGTAGGGAACATTTTATGCAATATCACTGGGATCCTATACCATCGGTATATGATCTTATAGAGAGTCTCTAGAGTAGCCAAGCACATGGAACTAGCTTGGGCATTGCAAAATATCGCCCCCAAATCCAGGTCAGAAATCAGGCCCTGTAGATCCCTCTTCCATGCCGCCTCAAATGAGGGAGGCTGACAAAAAGACCCTCGATTATGTTAGCATAGAGCTGTGAAATAACATGTGTAGGAGGTTTAGGGTCCATACATAGTTGTTCAAAACGTGTGAGATTCCTTGATAGTTTGGAGTGTTTACCAAGTGAGATCAGAAAATGGCGTAATTGCAAGAACTTCCAGAATTCAGAGTGTGGAAGGGGCCACAGTGATTGGATGTCAGAAAATGAACGTAGGCCTCCTGGGCCAATCATTTGGCCCACTCTAAAAATCCCTGCCTCCGCCCACAATTTAAATGAGGTAGTGTGAAGACCTGGGAGGAAGTCAGGGTTGTAAAGGAAGGAAGTCAGGGGTGACAATTTGGAGGAAATGTGTGGAAGTAAACACAGTTTCTTCCACATGGCAAGAGTAGGGGTAATAGTGGGATGGTCAATTCTCGGTAGGTTAGGTAACCATGGAACTATCTCAATATAGAGGGCAAAGCTTTTTTCTTCTAAGGAGACCCAGAGTTTGATGTCTTTTGCACGAGTCCAATCTAGAACTCGGTTTAAAGTATGGCCTGGTAATAACCGAGGATATGAGGAAGCTGCATGACACCCACGTGTTTCTGTCTGAAGAGAATATCATGTTTGAATCTTGTGTGAGATCTTCCCCAAACAAATTTACATATAAGACTCTGAATTGCCTGGAGCCATGTGGTGGGGATGTGGATGGGAAGAGTCTGATCTTAAAGAATTTAACAATGGGGGATAGTTTAAGGAAAATAATTGAGAAAGGTTCCTGGGAATTTGTATTCCTAAATATTCGCTCCAAGAGAAGGGAAATTAATGTTTCAGGTTGTCAGCCACAGATGTCGGGGTAGTAAGATTCATGACGACTGATTTGGAATAGTTAATTTTAAAATTGGACAGCTCTCCGAATTTATAAAATTCCGCAACCAAATTTGGGAGGGAGAGAACAGGCTCAGATATCAACAGTAGATCATCTGTGAATAAGGCAAGTTTGTATTCGTGTTCACCCAACTTTAAGCCCGAGATGTTCGGGTTCAATCGTATCGCCCTAGCCAGAGCCTCCATGCATAATACAAATTGTAAGGGAGAAAGGGGACAGCCCTGCCTAGTGCCATTGGAAATTCCAAATCGGTCAGAAAGTGAACCGTTAACATTGACCCTTGCTGTTGGGGAGTTCTATAGGGCCATGATTCTATGGAGACAGGTACGACCAAGCCCCAGGTGTCGAAGAATGCCCGTCATGAATTCCCAATCAACACTATCGAAAGCTTTTTCAGTGTCTGTGGAAATCAATATTGAAGGTGTTGGAGAATGAAGCGCATAATGTATCATATTTATGACTTTAGTAGTGTTGTCTTTGGCTTCTCTCCCCAGGACGAAGCCGACCTGATCTCCATGAATCAATGTTGGAAGAAACAATTTTAAGTGGTTAGAAATTAATTTGGCAAACAATTTCAGATCGACATTCAGTAATGAAATGGGACGATAGCTGGGACACAAACTTGGGTCTTTGCCGTCTTTGGGAAGAACTGTGATGTGGGCTTCCAGTGTAGATGCTGAAAAATATGTTGTATCAGAAATGCAATTGAAAGCTCGTGTAAGGAGAGGGGCAAGTTTATCTTTGGACGCTTTATAATACGCAGTGGTAAATCCATCGGAGCCTGGACTTTTACCCGCAGGGGAAGATTCAATAGCTTTTACCACTTCCTTAACAAGGAAAGGTTCATCAAGAAATTCCGCTTCATCTTGCGTGAGAGTGGGGTAATCTATTGACTCTAGATAATTTGAGATCGACATCTTAGAAGATTCCAAATTTGAAGTGTCTAAACTACTAGAAAGGTTGTAAAGCTTGGAGTAGTATGCTTTGAATGTCTCGGCTGTCGATGCCGTGTCATTATGAGTCTGACTGAGGTCGTCTTTGATAGAGTGTATGAATGTAGTGGCCCTCCGTTCACGAAGAGTCTGTGCCAGAAGTCTCCCAGGTTTGTTGCACCATTGGTAGAAACGACTCCGACATTTGCTATAAGAGAGCTTAAGTTGATCCCAAAGAAGGCTATTAAGGGAGGCACGCGCTTCCTCAAGCTCAATACAGTAAGTGGGGGATCTGGATTGTTTGTGGGCCGTTTCCAGCGATTTAATTTTGGCAAGTAGGTCTGCTTTCTTCTGAGTGTTCTGTTTTTTTCAACAAAGAACCCAGTTGAATGCAAGTACCTCTTAGAAAACATTTGTGGGCTTCCCACACTGACAATTTAGAAATATCGTCTACATCATTAGTGGCAATATATGTGTCAATAGCCAAGGTGTGATTTGCTGTAGGGGTCTTGTAGAAGAGTGTCATTAAAACGCCAATTCCATTGTTTCTGTGTAGGCTGAGAGAGTGAGAGTTGTAGTTGTAGGAAAACTGGGGCATGGTCGGACCAAGTGATCGCACCTATAGAAACATCAGTAAGGAGATGTAGGTAGTTATGATTTAAGAACAAGTAGTCTATCCTGGAATAGGTTTGATGTGCATAGGAAAAAAAGGTGTAGTCTAAATCAGTCGGATGGGACAATCTCCAAACATCCATCAGTTGGTGATCTAACAGGGTGCGTCTTAACCTTCTGTACTCCTTCCCAGGTCTATGTGAAGATTTGTTAGAAGTGTCCTTTGTCGGATCTAGATGCCAATTCAGATCTCCTCCCATTACCACTATCCCTCTCAATAGGGGTTCTGCAGATTCCAGTATGGAAGAGATAAAGGACGGTTGTTTGGTATTAGGGACATAAATATTCAGAAAAGTATAAGGCTGATTGTAGATCTGACACATGACCAATAAGCCCCTCCCTTCCGCCAGTTTGTGAGAAGCAACATCTGTGATAGGGAGATGCCTAGCTATTAAGATCACCACTCCCAATGTTTTCCCATATGGGTTGTTTGACGGAAAAATACGTGGGTAGTAATGACATTTAAGTGAAGGGGAATTCCCAGATTTAAAATGTGTTTCCTGGATAAGGGCAACATCGAACCTATCCTCCCGGAGACATTTAAATAATTTCGATCTTTTTTCGGGGATGTTTAGCCCTTTAACATTAAAAGTGGCAATCTTCAAATTATTTTGTCCCGCCATATGTGGATGCGAGTATGGTGAGGTATGTAGGAGTGAGTCGGTCCACCAGTTCCCAGGAAGAAAATAGAAAAGGGGGAAAGAGGAAAAGAGAGAGCGATAGAAACATAATACAACAAAAAATACAATTCAAAAGATCGAAAATTGAAATCACAGAATTCAAAGAATTCCGAGGAGTACACTGCGATTGGGCCAAGAGCGGTATCCAGCCAGCTCCAGGTCCAATAAACTCGGAAATGCAGTGAACAGGGGGGTAAAGGGAGGGCCCGTGACCCCGACGACAAATATTATAACATGAATAAAAAAAAAAATAAACTTGTATATAACTGGATATCCGTTATAAGGAAACTCTCAACATAAACATAAACAACGGTAAAAAGAATAAACCTGAATAATTCAGAGACCGTAAAAACAAAAAATAAAAACACACAGCCTCCAAGCGAAACATCAGGCTTCGAAGCAGAAGCAGAATAAGTATTAATAGCTAACTACCGACTGAAATGTGGTAGGTAAAAAAACATATATATGTCATGTTAGGAAGTAAGATTTAGTAATAATACGGTGTCTTGCAGGAGCAGTAGAAGAGTTCAGGGTACTTCCGTACGCTGAGATCGAAGTGGAGATTTGCGTCTTCTCCTCGAGGTAGAGGCTTGCTGCCAAAGGTCATCCTTATATGGAATTGGAGGGAGTTCCACCTGACCAATCTGGAAGCTTCAGCAGTTGTAGGCCGAGCGAGGATAGGAAGGTAGGCAATTCCGCTGGTCTTTGTGTCTACCGTTGTGAGTGAGTTGCAATGAAAAAGGATATCCCCAACGATATTTCAATTCCGACTTGCGTAAGACATCAGTTAGTGGCCTCAATGCCCGGCGCTGTTGAAGGGTGGACCATGCCAGATCGGGAAATATTTGGATCTTGACCCCATTAAAGACCACACCATCGAGTTGGCGCATTTTCCGTAGAATCTCCTCCTTTTGCGTGTAGTAGTGGAGTCTGCATATAACATCTCAGGGTTTATCCGTGGGTAGACCTTTGGGTCGCAATGCACAATGAGCTCTATCGAAAAGGATTTTGGAAGCAGGGTCTAGATCAATCCTCCGAAAATTTTTGTAAGAACATCAATCAGACTAGATGGTTGAATATCTTCGGGGAGGCCTCTGATCCTAATATTGTTCCGCCTTCCACAATTATCCAAATCTTCTAGGCGGGATTTAAGACTATTTATCTCCGATGTTTGATGGGAGATCACATCCTTAAAGCGAGAGAGTTTCAATCGTCATAGATTCGTGGTCTTCTAGGGAATCGGTACGATCAGCTAAGTGGGCCATATCAGTTTGGATAGTGGCGACTTCCTGTCTGATAGTTGGCAGTAATCGGTTCTCCAGGGACTGGAAGTCTTGCTTTGTAGGTAGCGATTTGATGTGTAGAAGAATCTCGCTAATTTCCTTGTTAGGAGATGAGGCCTGCATGGAAGGGGAGCCTCCAGCGCTGGACAGGTTTCCTGGAGAGTTGGAGGGGGTTGAGGTGTCAGGCGTCGGATGGTCGGAGGGGGGATCCAGCACTGTAGGGGATTTTAGAAACTGGTGAAGGTCGGAAGTTGGCCCCTTCGGACGTAGCGGTGACCCTTCCGCTAAGTTTTCTATTTTCTATTTTTCACCATAGGACCGGTAAGGACCCACCATAGGATCAGAGGACCAATTCAAGAATAGAAATTGCGCAATCACGTAGAATATCATATGAGGAAAAGAAGTCATCGTACACTGGCCCCCCTCGTGGCTAAGGTCAGCACCATCAGTGAAGGTGGAGCATAATGGTGGGCAGATTATGGAGCATCACAAAAGGAGAAGAACCATATTCCTCCAGCCAGGGGTAGCCGAGCAGGAGGGCCGTATGGATATAACTCGCAGTAAGCAGCACTGGTAGCTATGTGCAGGAGGTCAGCGGAAAAAGCCTCGGCTCCCGAGAATAAGGTTGGCCATTTGACAAAGTGTAATTTATGAGGGGGGAAGAGGGGCATCCCTCCAGCTTTGAAGTCACCCGTAGGGAGACTTATGGTAGGAGACTGTATTGTCTGTAGATGATCAGTACGGTGGCACACCCAGCAGAGGGTATCATAAGCAGCCAGGGTGAGAGCACAGTGAGGAGGATGGTGCTCAGTAACCCCCACGGCCAACAATGTATGAAAAATGGAAGTTTCACCTCCCCCCTGTGCAAAAACAAAGTGGGCATGCAGCACTTAAACAAAATGGCATCGCTGGCCTCTAATACAAGGCCTCTGTGACCGGGGTACCTGCTGCCCTCCGGGAGCGGGCTGAAGCGTTGGTGGGAGTGGAGAAGGTCCTCCCAGCCACTGAGATAGTCTGAAGACGGAGGAGCAGGCAAGGTCCGGCGCGTGCTTGTGCATGGTGTCTTGATCCCAGGTGCACCGCTGTTGCTCCGGCGCCGGTCAGCGGATCCCCACTCCGGGCAGCGCAGGCAAGAGGGAGCTCTCCGGCTGGGCCCACCAGGTGAGGGGTGAGATATAAAGGCGGTGGAGGGAGGAAGGTGATGCAGCGCCCGCGGAGTACCAGCGCTCTACTTCCGGTCCGGGTCTGAGGGAAAATTGAGCTTCAGGCAGGCAGGTAGGTAGGCCGCCACCTGCATGCTCCTCAGACTACTCTACCCAATACAGGCGTGGTATGGGGGATTAGAAACAGATGTCCTGTGCAGGTAGTGGGAGAAAATAAGCGCAATATAAGTGCCTCCGGCAGGAGCTCCAGCACTGTACAACTGCCTGGATCTTCCGCCAAGCCACGCCCCCCCCCTCAATTACAAAAAATGAAGACTAATAAATCTCCTGGTCCAGATGGACTTCATCCTAGGTTTCTGATGGAGCTAAACGCTGAAATAGCAAAGCCACTGTATGTGATTTTCACTGATTCACTTACATCAGACATGGTACCAAAGGCCTGCATATAGCGGAGGTATTCCCAATATTTATGAAGGGCATTAAACTCCATTCTAGTAACTATAGATCAGTTAGTCTGACATCAATTGTGAGGATACTTTTGGAAAGCATACTAAGGGATAGCATACAGGAGTATGTGGAGAACAAGCATGGTTTAGTGAGAAATATGTCATGTCAAACTAATTTGATTAGCTTCTATGAGAAAGTAAGCGACAAGCTTCACCAGTGTAACGCAGTAGATGTGGTTGATCTGGATTTTGCAAAAGCTTTCGACACTGTGCCTCACAGGATGCTAATTTTCAAATTAAGGCAGCTTGGAATAGGTAACACTATTTGTACATGCGTGAGTAATTGGCTTGATAACAGGGAACAGCGAGTGGTGGTTAATGGGATGTTTTCCACCTGGACTAAAGTAATCAGTGGAATACCGCAGGGTTCTGTGCTGGGGCCACTATTGTTTAACATATTTATAAATGATCTAGGAGAAGGACTAGAAAGCACAGTGTAAATTTTTGCAGATGATACTAAAATATGTAGGGTACTTAAGTCAGTTGTGGATGTGGAGTCTCTTCAGAGCTATTTATTCAAACTAGAAGTTTGGGCAACGAAATGGAGTACGAGTTTTAATGTGGAAAAATGTAAAGTTATGCACTTTGGGACTAAGAATAAACACGCAAATGACCAATTAAATGAGGAAAATGTAGGGGAAATAGTATTAGAAAAGGATTTGGGGGTGTTCATTGATAGTAGATATACCAGCAGTACACAATGTCAAATTGCAGCAACAAAGGCAAATAAAGTGTTAGCATGCATTAAAAGGGGAATTGAGACAAGGGATGAGAATATAATCCTGCCACTGTATAAATCATTGGTTCGACCGCATCTTAAGTATTGTGTACAGTTCTGGGCACCACACTATAAAAGAGACATGTTAGAACTAGAGATGAGCGGGTTCAGTTCTCAGAGAACCGAACCCCCCCGAACTTCACTACCCGAGCCAGGATCCGAGTCAGGCTCGGGTTTTTCCGCCTGACTCGGAAACCAGAACGAGGCAAAACGTCATCATCCCGCTGTCGGATTCTCACGGGGTTTGGATTCCATATAAGGAACCGCAAGTCCCCGCCATTTTCACTCTGGCATTGGAGAGTGTAGAGAGAGGACGTGTCTCCGTCCTCAGTGTCCTGCATCAGTTCAGTGGTAGTGTCTTGTGCTGCATTAATCCAGTCACAGTGGTTGTGTCCTCTGCTGCCATATGTCCAGTGCTGCTGTATAAGTCCAGTCCAGTGGTGCTGTGTTGTGCTTCATCAGTCCAGTGGTGTATTGTGCTGCATCAGTCCAGTCACAGTGGTGGTGACTTCTGCTGCCATATGTCCAGTGCTGCTGTATTCATCCAGTCCATTGCAGTGGTGCTGTGTTGTCCTGCATCAGTACAGTGGTAGTGTCTTGTGCTGCATCAGTCCAGTCATAGTGGTGGTGTCCTCTGCAGCCATATGTCCAGTGCTGCTGTATAAAACCAGTCCATTGTAGTGGTGCGTTGTTATCCTGCATCAGTCCAGTGGTGGTGTCCCTGTGCTGCTGTATATGTCCAGTGGTACTGCCATATATGGCCAGTGATACTTCTGTATATGTCCATTGATACTGCCGTATATGTCCATTGATACTGCCGTATATGTCCAGCGGTACTGCCGTATAATTCCAGTGATCCTGCCGTATAATTCCAGTGGTACTGGTGTATAAGTCCAGTCCAGTGATACTGAAGTATATGTCCAGTGATACTGCCGTATATGTCCATTGATACTGCCGTATATGTCCAGCGGTACTGTCGTATAATTCCAGTGATCCTGCCGTATAATTCCAGTGATCCTGCAGTATAATTCCAGTGGTACTGGCGTATAAGTCCAGTCCAGTGATAATGCCGTATATAGTATGTCCAGTGATACTGCCGTATATATGTCCATTGATACTGCCGTATATGTCCAACGGTACTGCCGTATAATTCCAGTGATCCTGCCATATAATTCCAGTGATCCTGCTGTATAATTCCAGTCGTCCTGGCGTATAAGTCCAGTCCAGTGATACTTCCGTATACAGTATGTCCAGTGATACTGCCGTATATGTCCAGTGATACTGCCATATATACGTCCATTGATACTGCCGTATATGTCCAACGGTACTGCCGTATAATTCCAGTGATCCTGCCATATAATTCCAGTGATCCTGCTGTATAATTCCAGTGGTCCAGGCGTATAAATCCAGTCCAGTGATACTTCCGTATACAGTATGTCCAGTGATACTGCCGTATATGTCCAGTGATACTGCCGTATATGTCCAGTGATACTGCCGTATATGTCCATTGATACTGCCGTATATGTCCAGCGTTACTGCCGTATAATTCCAGTGATCCTGCCGTATAATTCCAGTGGTACTGGCGTATAAATCCAGTCCAGTGATACTGCCGTATATGTCCAGTGATACTGCCGTATATGTCCATTGATACTGCCGTATATGTCCAGTGATACTGCCGTATATGTCCATTGATACTGCCGTATATGTCCAGTGTTACTGCCGTATAATTCCAGTGATCCTGCTGTATAATTCCACTGATCCTGCCGTATAATTCCAGTGATTCTGCCATATAAATCCAGTGATCCTGCCATATAATTCCAGTGGTACTGTCGTATAAATCCAGTGATCCTGCCATATAATTCCAGTGATACTGCCGTATAATTCCAGTGATCCTGCTGTATAATTCCACTGATCCTGCCGTATAATTCCAGTGTTTCTGCCATATAAATCCAGTGATCCTGCCGTATAATTCCAGTGGTACTGTCGTATAAATCCAGTGATCCTGCCATATAATTCCAGTGATACTGCCGTATAATTCCAGTGATACTGCCATATAATTCCAGTGATACTGCCGTATAATTCCAGTGATACTGCCGTATATATGTCCAGTGGTACTGCCATATAATTCCAGTGATACTGCCGTACATTAAAAGATTAAAATAATAACCGCGCCTTATGAATTATGTTAGCAGCTCCATAAAATGTAAATAAATAAAAAATATATATAAATAGGAGCGCTTAATGATGAACGCACATACCTGTAAAAAAAGAGGTTAGTGTTAATGCAACAGCTCTTTTGTGAAATGGTGAAGGAGATGATAAGGATATTTGTCCAATCCGGGTAGGAAAGCAATGTTTAATTACGGGTAACTATCCCTGCTGTCCCTACCTTCATTACATGCGGCTTGATGTCAGTTCAGCCTAAACGGCTGCCGCTGCTTTATCAGGTCCCGTGCTGACGTCGCTCCAGCCCGATCTCCTTTTTGCGGCTTTCGGCTTTAAGGATCCTAGTTAAAGGGTGGAATAACCGAAACGCGTTGGAAAGACTATCACAAGCATCGGAGGAGAGACGCCAGCGTGTGCTATCGCTGGTACGCCATAAAGCCGAAAGCCGCAAAAAGGAGATCGGGCTGGAGCGACATCAACACGGGACCTGATAAAGCAGCGGCAGCCGTTTAGGCTGAACTGACATCAAGCCGCATGTAATGAAGGTAGGGACAGCAGGGATAGTTACCCGTAATTAAACATTGCTTTCCTACCCGGATTGGACAAATATCCTTATCATCTCCTTCACCATTTCACAAATGAGCTGTTGCATTAACACTAACCTCTTTTTTTACAGGTATGTGCGTTCATCATTAAGCGCTCCTATTTATATATATTTTTGATACTGCCGTACATATATATATATATATATATATATATATATATACCCTGTTGCAAAGCAGATTACTGAGGCCATAACAACTATGCTGGTGGTAGACGTGCGTCCTGTATCTGCCATTAGTGCAGTGGGACTGCAGTGCCAACCCTAGATGGGCCAGGGTTTGTGCCGCACACTTGTGTCGCTTAGCTGAGTCATACAGCAACCTTGGTGCACCTTTTTTTCATCTTTGCATCATGTGCTGTTTGGGGCATGGTTTTTTAAAGTGCCATCCTGTCTGACTCTGCCGTATAAGTCCAGGGTTACTGCTGCATTAGTCCAGGGGTACTGCCGTATAAGTCCACCAATTGCAGAATTTTTGAAAAACGACAGGGGTGTGCAAGAGATGCTGTCAGTGGACTGAAAAATTGCGCGCCACTTTCGACATTCAGCCACTGCATCCCACTACTAGATGGGCCAGGTGGTTGTGTTGCTTAGCTTAGTCATACAGCAACATCGGTGTACTTCTTTTTCTTCTTTGCATCATGTGCTGTTTGGGGCCTATTTTTTAAATCTGCCATCCTGTGTGACTTTGCAGTGCCACTCCTAGATGGGCCAGGTGTTTGTGCCACATACTTGTGTCGCTTAGCTTAGTCATATAGAAACCTTGGTGCAACTTTTTTTCTTCGTTGCATCATGTGCTGTTTGGGGCCTATTTTTTAAATCTGCCATCCTGTCTGACACTATAGTGCCACTCCTAGATGGGGAAGGTGTTTGTGCCGCACACTTGTGTCACTTAGCTTAGTCATACAGCCACCTCAGTGCAACTTTTTGGCCTAAAAACAATATTGTGAGGTGTGAGGTGTTCAGAATAGACTGGAAATTAGTGGAAATTAATGTTATTGAAGTTAATAATACTGTAGGATCAAAATTACCCTTAAATTCTGTGATTTTAGCTATTTTTATGTTTTTTAAAACAATCATCCAGATCCAAAACCAAAACCAAAACACGAAAGGGTGGTTTTGGCAAAACCAGTCCAAAACCAAAACACGAGCGGGGAATTAGAACCAAAACCAAAACACGAAAAGTGCCCGCCGCACATCTCTAGTTAGAACATGAAAAGGTTCATAGGCAAGCTACCAAATTGATTAAGGGGTTGGAGGCACTGGTCTATGAGGAGAGGCTTTCTAGGTTAGATATGTTTACACTGGAAATGAGACAACTGAGAGGAGATATGATTAATATTTACAAATATTTAAAGGGGCAATATGCAGAGCTATCAGGTTATTTGTTTATTAAGAAACCTCTACACAAAACTCGCGGACACCCACTAAGCCTTGAGAAGAGGACATTTCATACTCAGTGCAGGAAGGGATTCTTTACTGTAAGGGCAATACGAATATGGAATTCACTGCCAAAGAAGGTTGTACTGGCAGACTCGGTTAATGCGTTTAAAAATGGGTTAGATAAATTTCTAGCAGAAAAAGATATCTGAGGATATAGCCTTTAACCAGAATAGAATACGGAATATAATAAATTTCAGGTTGGGAATCGAAGGACTACTGGTCTTTTTTCAACCTCACCAACTACAGTATGTTACTATGGGGTACATTTACTAAGATTCGTATTTTCCAAAATCATGTCCAAGTTCAATCACGAATGACATCGACAGTGCAAAATTGCAACTTTTTGAATTGATTACGACTAATTTACTAAGCTGTCGTATTCGTATTTTCGTATCTTCCGATGTCGATGTCATTCGTGCTTTTCTGCTATATATTGCGGCCGCGTTTGCTATTTCGCGGCCGCGTTGTTGTGTTTTTTTTACGACTGCGTCACAAGTCTGTTACGGCAGTGATTTGGAAATTGCTGCCGCGTTTTTACTCCTAAGTTTCGTTTACGTCACGCGGCCGTGATTGGTTGTATTCGTGAAGGAGGAGTGTCTGTGCATATTAGTATAAAACCGCCCCAAACACTCCGCACCTCGTGGGTTTAGCTAGTGGAGAGGAGAGAGGAAGGTGTATTTGGAGTTGGTGAGTTTGGTGGAGTTTTTGGTGGATTTGGAGAGGAGTTTGGTGATTGTTGAGTGCTGTACTGTGTATGTTAGTAGTCTTGTGATATTTGTAGTATTGTTTTTTCACAGTTTGTCTATTTTTTTGTCCTTGTAATTTTTTTTCAGTCTTTTGTCATTGTTTGTGAGTGAGTGAGTGAGCGTGTGTGTTGGCTGTGTGGTGTGTAGTAGGAGTAGTGGAGGAGTGTGTTTTGTGTTTTGATTTTTAAGTGTTTTTTGTTGTTTGTCATGTCCGACTCAGAGGTCAGTGTGGTGGCGGAGGTTAGTGAGGTGGAGGCTGGTAGTGAGGTGGAGGCTGGTAGTGAGGTGGAGGGGGGTAGTGAGAGGGAGGAGGTTAGTGAGGAGGAGGAGGAGGGGGTGCCTGTTGCTGTATTTTCCAGTGATAGTGATGGTGTTGTGGCTCCGCAGCCACGCACCACTACCAAGACTGGCAGGAATATAAAGTTCAGCTATGCTGAAAACATGGCTTTGGTGCGTGAGTTGATGAAGCACCATCGCCAATTGTTTGGTCAGGATGCTGGCAAGGTGTCCTCCCGCAGGAAGTCTGTCCTGTGGGGTCAAGTCATACTTGCTGTGAATAGTGAGGGTGTGGTGAGGCGGACTGAGGACACGTGCCGCAAGCGATTTTATGATATTAAGCGGCGTGTCAAGGCCAAGATGGCCAAAGAGGCCAAATCGGCACGTAAAACCGGAGGTGGGCCACCTTTCCGTGCAAGCTATCGGGACTGGGAGGAGCCTGTGCGGGCATTGATTCCTGCCGAAGTGGTGTCTGCTACTCATGTCCGGGATTCGGACCGACCCACGCAGGATGGTAAGTTTGATTTGTTATATTGTTTTAAAAATGTCCACTAAATGTTGAAAATGTCATTTTTAAAGGGTAAAGGATTTTTTTTTTAAAAAAAACATAATGCAGGCCTATGCTCCCTTAAGGTGTGTTTGTGTTTAGAATGTGCATTTTTCACCTTGCCTAGGCTATTTATTCAATTATATTTAGTGCAAAAACATGTGCACTGTTTTGTATAAATTAAAGCGATTTTATTTTTTATTTTTTGGCGATAATGCTTGAACATGTGTGTTGTCTGCTTTTTGAAAAATGTTTTTTTATTTAAAAAAAAAAGAAAAGCGGTGCAATTTTAGCCACATTACATTATTAAAACATTTGCAAGTAGTCAATCTCTGCAATATATGAGTCAAAATTCAAAAATGTAACATATTTATTGTGTGCCACATCATGTACATTTGGATATTCTACTCAAAATCATGAAGCTAGAAGCTCTTAAGCGTAAATAATTTGTTTAAACAATCCCTAATAGATGGTTACAGTACAATAATGCTTTGCAGTGGTTGTTTTTACACAAAGCATGGTAATAATGTTTGGCTCCCTTTTTCAACAGTCACACAGACCAGCCGCCCAGACAGGCCTCAGACAAGTCAGGATGAGGCTGGGATTGCAGGTAAGTCTTCACTGTAGTCACATATTCTGAAAACACATAGAAGTACAAAATATAATTTTTTTTATTTGCACATAGGTTCTGCTTCTGGAAGCCGACCTCCTGTAAGGCGCCCATCACAGGGCTTGGACCACTTACCCAGGAGGCCAAGTAAGACACGGCGTCTTGGCTCGGATTCTGCGGCTCCATCATCCCCACCCAGGCGAAGACTTTCGGCAGTGTCACCCCAGCCACCACTGGCACTATTGGCGAGTTCTCAGAGTGATGAGCCCCGATCACCTCAGTTATCTGGTGAGTAAAATCAGAAATTAAACACATAAGCAATAATATACACAGTACAGTTAATATGTTGTTAGTTGGTTTGGAGTTTACATGTTTTCCCGAACAAGCAATGTGCTGTTCCGTCTTCAATTGCTAAAGGTGCTTTAAAAATATTATATAAGGTCTTAGTGGATGTTCTCGACAACATCTTTTTTTAAAAAGTTCATATTTATTTAAAAATTAAGCACACACACGTGCACATTTATTAAAAATAGGAAGACAATTAAGTTTTTTTTAAAAAAAACCACAACATTATAGTGTTCACACCTCGCACCTGTCCAGTATGTAGATGGCTTACTTGCTCGGCTCCTCTGGACTATACAGGTAAGTAGTCTATATCGTGGTCAGGGGAGGGAATCTAACAGTGTAATGCTGTGGAGGGGAGTTAGTTAGGTGAGGATTATGCAAATCTGTCTATGTTTGCGCCTGTGTTGGTATATATTTTTTATTAGCTAAAAAACATTATAAGTTGTTAAAATCAAGTGTAAAACAATCAAAAATGGAGTATTATGAATGTAGTAATGTGTAGCATTAGCCTTGATAAAAAATAAAACATAAAACATTGCATGTTGCCCACCCCATACAGAGCACAGCTTGATGGCCGACGTGGACCAGCAGGGCCAAGACCAACAGCCAACCATCACACTGCAACTTACACATGTTGAGCCAAGCCAGCCAATACAGTTGCAGGATATCCCCCAAGCATCCATCAGTCCCCAACTGGCACAAGCTCCGCCCCCAAGCCAAATTCCAGATGATTTTTGGGCCAGTTGGACAAGCCAACAGGCCCAAAGCAATGCCAGCCTGACCGCACATACACAACACCTTGCCAGTCTGCCCCATCATCTACCGCGTATTAGTCGCAACTCGGGCAGACTGATAGTACAAGTAGGGCGAATGGCTACCTCAATGGAGCAAATTAGGGCTGACAACAGCCAAATGCTTGCACATTTATCCCGCATCATAGATGAGCAACAGCGCCATCAGCAGGCACTCGTTCAGCTCATTCAACACAATCAAGTGGTGAATGAGTCCTTATCCAGGATTGTAGCCAGCCACACTGCTACTAACACTCAGCTGATTGCCAGCCTAAATAATTTGAGCAGCAATATTTCTTTGATGGGAGCTCAGCAAGTAACCTCCAGCTCGGGGACCACGACCCCTATCCAAACGCCAGTAACCTCCCCTGTTCGGCGTTCCTCAAGAGCACGTGCCAGTGATCCAGCACCCAGCACACACAAGCGCAAAAAATAACAACAATGTTATTTAACAAATAAAATTTTGTATTTGACAAACACACAACTTCCTGTGTCCGTCTCCAACATTGTCGAAGCTGATCTGTATGTATGTATGTTTTTCATGGGAAATGACTGAAAATGTTTTTTTAGCATAAACTAAGCACAATGTACACTCCACTCTAAACAACAAACAGTAAGTTACAAAACACACAATGGAAAGTAGTGCAAAGTGTTTAGTCAAGGATAATTACAGCCTAATAAAACAGACCTGTAAAATATCGCAGGATCACTTCTTGACGTACCTGCCTCCCTACATTTGTACTCACACTGTCACCAGATGGATCTAACTCCTCTGCTTGCTGACTGCTTTCTCCCTCATCATGTGCCAGATGTTGACTTAAACACAGATTATGGAGAAAACAGCAGCAGAACACAATTCGAGTCACCTTTGAGGGACTATACAACAAAAGGCCGGCAGATTTATCCAGACACCGAAAACGTGACTTCAGCACACCAAAACATCTTTCTATCACATTCCGCGTAGCCTTATGTGCATGATTGTAACTGTGTTCAGCAGGAGAATCAGGTTGGGACAATGGAGTAAGGAGCCAAGAGTAGCAGCCGTAACCCCCATCACCTGAAAAACATATATAGTCAACATTAGTACATATGTAAGATTATTCTTTCACCTCATCCAAACTCTAGTTTGTGGTTAAAAGACATACACACAAAACATTTAAAACATACCCAACAGCCAGCCATCAGGCATTTGTCCCTCCTCAAATTTATCAAAGAGCGATGACTGACTGAGGATGAAGGAGTCATGGCAGCCACCAGGGTAACCTGCAACAACACTCATAATTTTTATGTTTGCATCACAGACCACCTGGACATTAGTTGATTGTGCCAGATGCCTATTAGTATATATATATTGGCGGCCCTTAGGTGATCTCAGCTGAACGTGTGTGCAATCTATGGCCCCCAGCACATTGGGCATGCCAGCAAGCTCATAGAAAGCTACCCTGACAGCACTCCACTCCGACTCCTCGGTAGGGAAGCAGATTGAGCCTTTAATGTGTGGCTCCAACACATCCAAAACCTGAGTGGACATTAAAGAAGCTAAGGTGAGTGTCATGTTAGGTATTCTCTACAATACTGTGTTGTTTCAAATTCCAGAAGCAACACTTAGACATAACCGCATATGTATTTTTAGACTCACCTGCATCAAATATCTTGAAAAGGTGGGCTGTGAGATACCAATGACGTCGCCTGCCACAGCCTGGAAGCTCCCAGTAGCCATAAAGTGTAACACAGCCAGGAGTTTGTGCAGGCCTGAGACAGAGCGTGAGCGTGCTGTCTCAGGGTCTATGCCCAGTTTGACAAGGTCATACAGGTGGAAAATGTTGGTTCTATTTAGGCGGAACATCTGTATGACCCTATCATCGGACAATGCATTTAAGTTTAAACGCCCTCTAAAAAAACGAGGCTGGCGCAGCCTCCGCGGTACCTGGACAACCTGTTGACCATGTTCACTTACCTGGCCCTGATTCCTGGTAGCCTCATGGAGCAGTCTAAGGTATCCCACAGCAAACAAAAAATCAGTGGCACACACCACAGCAGCCATTTCAGAGTGAGAGAAGTTCAGAATGTGCCTGAAACACTTTTATAGGGCCAAACATTCAGGTGTGAGTAATGGATAATTGAGTACACATGTAAACGCGGTTTTCAAAGGCTGGCGCGTTTTTTTTTTAGGAAAAAAATACGAATTGTAATTTTTCGCGGCCGCGAATGCATTTTCGCGGCAGCAATTACAATTACGAATGGTTAGTAAATGACCGAGATTCATATCTAAACAGGCGTAATTTGACCGATGGTGTATTGATTCGTAATTTTTTACTTGGACTTGCAAAAAATTACGAATGCCCTCATCACTGCCGTGATTAGTGTTTAGTAAATTACCGAGATGACACTTTGAAGAAAAAACGCCATCTCGGTCAAAATCGGGAGCTTAGTAAATTTACCCCTATGTGTCAAGATTTTTTTATAACCAAAGATTGCATTTTGCAAGCACACTAATAATTCAGCTGGTCTACGGGCAGAGATGTGCGGCCCATGGGCCTAACAAGCTATCTGCATATTTTGCCACAGGTCGGATAACAATTTCTATTTAAATAGAGGATGTGCAAGCCGACATTTTAATGAACAACAAAAAGGGCTGACCAGGCTAGCCTAAATGTATACCTTTTACATGCACTAGAAGACACAGTACAAGCAGGGTGACATTTTTATTATTTGTCTCTGTGGCAATGTCTGTTCATATACAGTAGTTGTACACATACAGATGTGTCCCCAAATTGCACCATATAGACCTGCTTAATGTGCCATGTATTTTGGGGCCCATTTATCACACCATATTTGTGGCTATTTCTCCCAAAGCACCAGTTTTTCAGGGGTTAGATGCAAATATTAAGTATCCCCTGAATGTGTGTAGGAGGGACTGCAGAAGGTATCTCCTTTTGGAGCCCCTATCCCTGCGGGTGCTTTTTAATACATTGAATATACGATCAATGATAAATGTGCTCCTTTGTGACTAATATATGTTCTTTGCTCAATTGTGCCTAGTACATGGCACTAGATTATGTTCTCTTCCTTTGCATGAAACACAAATTTAGGAGATTTCGTCTATGTCCCATTTACCTACTTTATGTCATTATTTGGTCATTCTGAACCTTACCAAACCCTTAACCATTTGCCTGGCATGGTCGCATCAGATGCGACCATACAAGCAAGTGCCTTATCTGACTTGGTCGCACAGGTTGCGACCAGTCAGATAAAGTTTATTAACAGCTCTCTGCGTCCTTGCACCCTCTCCTCAGTGTTCCCGTGCTGCCGATCATTGCTGATAGGTCAGCACAGCAGCATCCCCCCACCCAGCAGCTGCAGACAATGGCAGCCACTGGGAAAGTGTAAAACAGCCTACCCAAGCCACCCCTAGCACCCCCCTGTGTACCTTGCGGCTGTCTTGGGTGTAAAAAGTAACGCTACGATAGTCGTGATGTTACCAATGTTCCGATGCTGCCAATCTTCCCGACCAATGCATGGCAATGCACAGGAGCGTTGTACGGGTACAAAGCGGATCGGTGCTGGGTGATGGATTTAACGAAGAATCCATTCGCACAACCGATCGCAAGAAGGAAGGAGTTTGTGGGTGTCAACTGACTGTTTTCAGGGAGTGGTTGGAAAAACACAGGCGTGGCCAAGCGTTTGCAGGGCGGGTGTCTGATGTCAATTCTGGGACCAGACAGGCTGAAGTGATCGCAGCGGCTGAGTAAGTTCAGACCTACTCAGAAACTGCACAAAACTTTTTTGTACCGCTCGGCTGCACAGGCGTTCGCACACTGCAAAGCGAAAATACACTCCCCCATAGGCGGCAACTATCTGATCGCAGGGCTGAAAAAAATATCTAGCGTGCGATCAACTCGGAATGACCCCCAATGTCCTTTAATGTCAGGACATTGTTGGGACAACAGTGAAGTTGTTATATAGGTGTCTGTGGATCAAATCTTCTAAAGAGGACAGGTGTAGCATTTTTCTATCGCCGGATGTAATGACACCCAAGTTCGGCAGCCGTGTTGGATGACCGCCGAACTCAGACGTTTTTTAAAGGGGCAATTACAAGGCAAAATCATACCTTGTAAGTGATTGCCCCTTTAAAAAATAGTCTGAGTTCGTCCGGCATCCCGCACGGCCACTGAATTCGGGCGCCATTACATATAGTCCCTAGAATCTGATTGGTTGGTATGGCAACTTCTCCACTTGAATCTCTTTAGACGATTTGATACATACAGTATAATCGCACATGGATAATAATGATGGAATATAATGTTAGTATTGAACAGAAACAAAAGCAATGTCCTTCAAATGCATAACACATGTAATATGTAGACTTAATAATATCTTATAGGGCCTAATTCTGAGTTGATCGCAGCAGCAAATTTGTTAGCAGTTGGGCAAAACCATGTGCACTGCAAGGGGGGGGGGGCAGATATAACGTGCAGAGAGAGTTAGATTTGGGTGGAGTGTATTCAAACTGAAATCTAAATTGCAGTGTAAAAATAAAGCAGCCAGTATTTACCCTGCACAGAAACAAAATAACCCACCCAAATCTAACTCTCTCTGCATATGTTATATCTGCCCCCCTGCAGTGCACATGGTTTTGCCCAATTGCTAACAAACTTGCTGCTGCGATCAACTCAGAATTACCCCCCATAGAAGCTAGCCAAAGTCCTGTAACATGAATGGTGGTCATTCCGAGTCGATCGCTAGCTGCTTTTGTTCGCAACGCAGCGATCAGGCAAAAAAACGGCAGTTCTACGCATGCGTATGGGTCGTGATGCGCATGCGCGTTGTACTATTACAGCGAAGGATGTAGTTTCACACAAGGTCTAGCGATGCTTTTCAGTCGCACTGCTGGCCGCAGAGTGATTGACAGGAAGTGGGTATTACTGGGAGGTGACTGGCCATTTTTGGGGACTGTGTGAAAAAACGCAGGCGTGTCAGATACAAACGCAGGCGTGCCTGGGTTAACGCAGGCGTGGCTGGCCAAACGCAGGACGTGTTCGCGACGTCAAAACAGGAACTAAATAGTCTGCAGTGATCGCAAGCTAGGAGTAGGTCTGGAGCTACTCTGAAGCTGCACAAAATTATTTTGTAGCCACTGTGCGATCCTTTTCGTTCGCACTTCTGCTAAGTTAAGATACACTCCCAGTAGGCGGCGGCTTAGCGTTTGCACGGCTGCTAAAAGCAGCTAGCGAGCGAACAACTCGGAATGAGGGCCAGTGTTATTTACCTATCTATCTATCTATCTATCTATCTATCTATCTATCTATCTATCTATCTATCTATCTATCTATCTATCTATCTATCTATCTATCTATGCGAAAGCCCTCAGTGACTGACTAACTTTCAGACTTCCATGCTTGCCATGTACATGCCAAGTAGACTTCCACATGAGCCCTTCAGAGATCCCCATGTACCTATCACATATTCCACACATACCTCCCACAACGTCACCACATACCTTTTGCAATTGGAGCCTGGAAAGGAAGGGATGAGGCACACTGGACTCCCTCCTTCTCCTGTGACTGGTTGTCCTGTGTGGCCTCCCTGTCACGTGAAAGTAATCTGCTCTTGATAAGACTAAGGAGTATATGTACTAAGGGGTCTATTTACTAAGCCCTGGATGGAGATAAAGTGAACAGAGATAAAGTACCAGCCAGTCAGCTCCTGTCATTTTTCAAACCCAGCCTGTAACATGGTAGTTAGGAACTGATTGGCTGATACTTTATCTCCGTCCACTTTATCTCCATCCAAGGCGTAATAAATAGACTCCTATGTCTTGGAGAGAGATAAAGTGGATGGAGATAAAGTACCAACTAACCAGCTCCTGTCATGTTTCAAACACAGCCTGTAATATGGCAGTTAGGAACTGATTGGCTGGCACTTTATCTAGTTAGACTTTACCTCTCTCCAAGTCTTAGTGTATAGACCACTTATTGTTGCTGGAATTTGGACAGTTTGACATTTCATACTTCTGATGAAGTCAGGCTGTCACCATTCTATTGACATTGATGCAAGGCGTTGAATTCTGCCCATAATATCAGATACGTGCATGTTTTATATTTTGTACATGATTATTCATTTTGGTATTCTCAGATACGTTGTAACAGGATTACACTATGTGTTTTTGTGTCCTTTTAATTGAATGTATATTCTAATTAAAAAAATAGCTTTACCTGGAATTCCTGGTCTTTGGACTTTACTTTGTAATGGTTAAGATGAGATGATTATACTTAACCACTTGAGGGGATATGTACTAAGGTTTGGAAAGTAATAAAGTGGCGAGAGATAAAGTACCAGCCAATCAGCACTCAACTGCCATGTTACGGGCTGTGTTTGAAAAATGACAGTTAGTAGCTGATTAGGTTATAGTTTATCCCTCTCCACTTTATCACTCTCCAATCCTTAGTACATCTGTCCTTAAGTATGAGGCAGCGGCATAACTAGAAAGACATTCCCCCCCCCAAAAAAAAAAAAAAAAACACCTCATCATCAACGTCAGATTCTCACGGGTTTTGGATTATATATAAGTCCCCATGTATCGGCACCATCTTCACTCCGGCATTGAAGAGTGTACTGGACAGACGTGTCCGTCTCAGTACTGCGTGGCGTGGCTTGCGGCGGGTGGGGGTGTGACACTCTGAACTGGACCCCCTTGATTTGTATTACAAAGGGTATGCATTGCAGGCAACTGTCGGACTGGATAAGACATGAGTAAGGTCCCCTAATTTTTCCCTTGCTGAGCTTCGATTACTACCCTTCCTGTTAATGCTTAAGGGGTTAACACTCCCTTCTGCTGTTGCCTGGGAGACGCCAGCAGGACCAGTGAGCAGACAGGCACTAGGACCCTTGGACTGATAATGGAGGAGGGATTGAGAAGGCGGATGGAGTTTTGATTGGCTGTGGCAGAGTGGGAAAAAGAGGAGGCAGGGTTCGCACCAGTGTGTGTGAGAGGAGACACGCTGTGGAGAGTGGAGCTGCCACTGAGGAGACCGCTGTGAGGAGACACGCTGTGGAGAGCGGAGTTGGTGCTGGGGAGACCGCTATGAGGAGACACACCGTGGAGAGCGGAGCTGCCACTGAGGAGACCGCTGTGAGAGCTGCCAGCCGCTGCAGTGACACCGGCCTGCCCAGTACTGAGAGAAGCTGCTGGGAAAGGTCTCAGGTGATAGAGAGGAGTGGGTGTGGCCGCTGATAGCAGGTACCTATCTCTGACGCACAGACACTCCAGCTAATGCCCTCAGTTAGAAACCCAGAGTCGCCCAGCTCTGCATACACAGCTGAATAGGGGTCAGATGAGAGAGAGAGAGAGAGAGACGCTTTTCCTTTTACTTGGCAGACACAGCTATTAAGAGTACTGGACAGTATTAAATATTGTACCTTTAAACAGGGGAGTTCATTTAATGACCAGCACGACCCTTTTTGGATATAATCTACCTCAGGAAAGGCGGGCACCAGGTAGCAAAAGAAACTCTAAACTGCCTTAGTGAACAGGGTGACAAGACAGGGGCAAACGCAGGATCTAGTGAGGGGGGTTTCTGGGTGGAGGGGGGGGAGTGGTGTCTATGTATATGTGTGTGTGCATATATATATATATATATATATATAGATACACACACACACACACACACACACACACACACACACACACATATGTATATACATTTAGCCATATATAAACTAACACACACATACATACGTACATAAACACACAGGCACACATACATACAGACATGCATACATATGTAACTACAAATATATACATACTGTACACACATTGTTTGAACACTGTTTTCCCTATCAGGGACTGGAGCAGATGGGCAGCAGCGTGAGGACGGAGGGAGCTGCTGTGGGTGAGCATGCGCAGCCAGCAGCTCCCTCCGGGCATTTTGTAAAAAGAGTAGCTCACTGTTGCTGCAGCAGGGCAGCAGCTTCACGGTCGTGATCGCGTACGCGATGGCGGCTTTTAGCTGAGACGGGGACAGCTGTGTCTCCGTTTCAGAAATAGAAAATTCGGCTCATCAGGGGGTTTCCAGGTACTCGGAAACCCCCCCCTGCGTGCGCCACTGCAAGAAAGAGCGGACCCCTTGTGTATTTTAGACACTCCACAGCTTGTATCAGCCAGCTTTATTATACCTTGCCTGCAATCTATCTGCACCTTTCATGTGACGCTGAACTGTATTGTGAACACACTCTAGCTATTCAGAGCCTCAGCTACTAATATTGGGGCTAATTCAGTAAGGATAGTAAAAAGTACAAATTAGCAAAAACTGCGGCCAGTTGCTAAATTGCGAAAGCACGCCCGAATGGAAAATCTGCAACACTAATTTAATGTTACTAGGAAGGGGACTTGTCAAATTTGCAAATTTTGAGATGAGATTTAAAATTCTGCATTTTTTGCGAAAAAACTTATACTTAGTCGCATTTTTTGCATAAAGGTTTCTGATGTCACAATTTAACATCAGCCACACAAAACATTGAGCCAACCATGCCTACTGACAGGATGCATCGAACAACAAGACGAGCTACTTTCGCTGGTGAATCCACAAATGCAGGCAGAAAAAGGAAGAAAAAAAAAGGGCTTTTTTATGTTGAAAGTTTACATACTGTACATGACATATTAATGTTTCTTTGTTATTATTAACATTCCTTATGTTATTGTTTAATGTGAAAATATTTTTTAAAAAAAGAGTGCGTAATTAAAATGTCCACAAAATCACAGTTATTGTGGTGATGTTATCATACCTCCCAACATGACCCTCTCCAGGAGGAACACAATGCTCCGCTTCTGGACTTTTCTCTTAATGTGTGACTGCCAGCACCTGTTTTGAACAGGTGAATGGATAAGAAAGGTGTTACAGCACAGGTGATGGCAATCATACATTAAGATGAAAGTCCAGGAGCAGAGTATTCTCTCCCTCCTGGAGACGGTCATGTTGGGAGGTATGGGTATGTGTTATTGAACATATGTTTCTTTGTCAAGGGAAAAAAACAAACAAAAACTTACACATGTACTGTATGTGGGTATGATTTTTGAAGGTAATAATTGTTTGTTGCTTTAAATCATAAAAAACTCAGCTTTTAAACAAAAAGCCATTAACAAAACCAAAAACCCCCCAACTTGCTTGTAAATGTTATTGTACATGTTTGTAGGAAAACAAGTGTGTTCTTGACAAACCTGCATTATTATTAACTTAAAAAATTATTAGGTTACTAGTACTACTAACATATATTTTAGAATATTACATGTGTTAAATTGTTTAAAACTCCCTTACATGTTGTTAAGTTTCAATGCAGCTTATACCCCTTTCACATCGCACTAAAAACCCAGTATCGACACGGCATATTGCCGTGTCGAAACGGGTCAGTGTGCGATGTGAAAGCTCCTTTTCAGAATTAGCGGGTCGCCTGACCCGGTAATTCAACCCGGTAAAAAAGAAGGGTTATTACTAGAGATGAGCGGGTTCGGTTCCTCGGAATCCGAACCCGCCCGAACTTCAGCTTTTTTTACACGGGGCCGAGCAGGCTCGGATCCTCCCGCCTTGCTCGGTTAACCCGAGCGCGCCCGAACGTCATCATCCCGCTGTCGGATTCTCGCGAGGCTCGGATTCTATCGCGAGACTCGTATTCTATATAAGGAGCCGCGCGTCGCCGCCATTTTCACACGTGCATTGAGATTGATAGGGAGAGGACGTGGCTGGCGTCCTCTCCGTTTAGACTAGAGTACTAGAGAGAGACACAAATTTTGGGGAGCATATTATTAGGAGGAGTACTACTTGCTGCTGATAGTGTGACCAGTGACCACCAGTTTAATTAATCCGTTCTCTTGCCTGATAAAAAACGATACACAGTGTGACACAGTCACATACCATATCTGTGCTCAGCCCAGTGTGCTGCATCATATGTAATACTGTATATCATTATCTGACTGTGCTGAGTGCTCACTGCTCACACAGCTTAATTGTGGGGGAGACTGGGGAGCAGTTATAGCAGGAGTACATATTTTAAGTACAGTGCACACTTTTGCTGCCAGAGTGCCACTGCCAGTGTGACTGACCAGTGACCACTGACCACCAGTATTGTGATTGTCTGCTGACCACCAGTATATTGTGATTGTCTGCCTGAAAAAGTTAAACACTCGTCATGTGGTGTTTTTATAAACGCATTCTGCAGACAGTGTCCAGCAGGTCCGTCATTACATAATATATACCTGTCCGGCTGCAGTACTAGTGTGATATATATATATATTTTAATTTTATCTCATTATCATCCAGTCTATATTAGCAGCAGACACAGTACGGTAGTCCACGGCTGTAGCTACCTCTGTGTCGGCAGTCGCTCGTCCATCCATAATTGTATACCACCTACCCGTGGTTTTTTTTTTTCTATCTTCTTGATACTAGTAGCTTACTTTAGGAGTCTGCAGTGCTGAGTCTGACAGACAGTGTCCAGCAGGTCCGTCATTACATAATATATACCTGTCCGGCTGCAGTACTAGTGTGATATATATATATATATTTTAATTTTATCTCATTATCATCCAGTCTATATTAGCAGCAGACACAGTACGGTAGTCCACGGCTGTAGCTACCTCTGTGTCGGCAGTCGCTCGTCCATCCATAATTGTATACCACCTACCCGTGGTTTTTTTTTTTCTATCTTCTTGATACTAGTAGCTTACTTTAGGAGTCTGCAGTGCTGACAGACAGTGTCCAGCAGGTCCGTCATTACATAATATATACCTGTCCGGCTGCAGTACTAGTGTGATATATATATATTTTAATTTTATCTCATTATCATCCAGTCTATATTAGCAGCAGACACAGTACGGTAGTCCACGGCTGTAGCTACCTCTGTGTCGGCAGTCGCTCGTCCATCCATAATTGTATACCACCTACCCATGTTTTTTTTTTTCTATCTTCTTGATACTAGTAGCTTACTTTAGGAGTCTGCAGTGCTGAGTCTGACAGACAGTGTCCAGCAGGTCCGTCATTACATAATATATACCTGTCCGGCTGCAGTACTAGTGTGATATATATATATATATTTTAATTTTATCTCATTATCATCCAGTCTATATTAGCAGCAGACACAGTATGGTAGTCCACGGCTGTAGCTACCTCTGTGTCGGCAGTCGCTCGTCCATCCATAATTATATACCACCTACCCGTGGTTTTTTTTTTCTATCTTCTTGATACTAGTAGCTTACTTTAGGAGTCTGCAGTGCTGACAGACAGTGTCCAGCAGGTCCGTCATTATATAATATATACCTGTCCGGCTGCAGTACTAGTGTGATATATATATATATTTTAATTTTATCTCATTAGCATCCAGTCTATATTAGCAGCAGACACAGTACGGTAGTCCACGGCTGTAGCTACCTCTGTGTCGGCAGTCGCTCGTCCATCCAAAATTGTATACCACCTACCCGTGGTTTTTTTTTTCTATCTTCTTGATACTAGTAGCTTACTTTAGGAGTCTGCAGTGCTGACAGACAGTGTCCAGCAGGTCCGTCATTACATAATATATACCTGTCCGGCTGCAGTACTAGTGTGATATATATATATATTTTAATTTTATCTCATTATCATCCAGTCTATATTAGCAGCAGACACAGTACGGTAGTCCACGGCTGTAGCTACCTCTGTGTCGGCAGTCGCTCGTCCATCCATAATTGTATACCACCTACCCGTGGTTTTTTTTTTCTATCTTCTTGATACTAGTAGCTTACTTTAGGAGTCTGCAGTGCTGACAGACAGTGTCCAGCAGGTCCGTCATTACATAATATATACCTGTCCGGCTGCAGTACTAGTGTGATATATATATATATTTTAATTTTATCTCATTATCATCCAGTCTATATTAGCAGCAGACACAGTACGGTAGTCCACGGCTGTAGCTACCTCTGTGTCAGCAGTCGCTCGTCCATCCATAATTGTATACCACCTACCCGTGGTTTTTTTTTTTCTTCTATCTTCTTGATACTAGTAGCTTACTTTAGGAGTCTGCAGTGCTGACAGACAGTGTCCAGCAGGTCCGTCATTACATAATATATACCTGTCCGGCTGCAGTACTAGTGTGATATATATATATATTTTAATTTTATCTCATTATCATCCAGTCTATATTAGCAGCAGACACAGTACGGTAGTCCACGGCTGTAGCTACCTCTGTGTCGGCAGTCGCTCGTCATCCATAAGTATACTAGTATCCATCAATCTCCATTGTTTACCTGAGGTGCCTTTTAGTTGTGCCTATTAAAATATGGAGAACAAAAATGTTGAGGTTCCAAAAATAGGGAAAGATCAAGATCGACTTCCACCTCGTGCTGAAGCTGCTGCCACTAGTCATGGCCGAGACGATGAAATGCCAGCAACGTCGTCTGCCAAGGCCGATGCCCAATGTCATAGTACAGAGCATGTAAAATCCAAAACACCAAATATCAGTAAAAAAAGGACTCGAAAATCTAAAATAAAATCGTCGGAGGAGAAGCGTAAACTTGCCAATATGCCATTTACCACACGGAGTGGCAAGGAACGGCTGAGGCCCTGGCCTATGTTCATGGCTAGTGGTTCAGCTTCACATGAGGATGGAAGCACTCAGCCTCTCGCTAGAAAAATGAAAAGACTCAAGCTGGCAAAAGCACAGCAAAGAACTGTGCGTTCTTCGAAATCCCAAATCCACAAGGAGAGTCCAATTGTGTCGGTTGCGATGCCTGACCTTCCCAACACTGGACGTGAAGAGCATGCGCCTTCCACCATTTGCACGCCCCCTGCAAGTGCTGGAAGGAGCACCCGCAGTCCAGTTCCTGATAGTCAGATTGAAGATGTCAGTGTTGAAGTACACCAGGATGAGGAGGATATGGGTGTTGCTGGCGCTGGGGAGGAAATTGACAAGGAGGATTCTGATGGTGAGGTGGTTTGTTTAAGTCAGGCACCCGGGGAGACACCTGTTGTCCGTGGGAGGAATATGGCCATTGACATGCCTGGTCAAAATACAAAAAAAATCAGCTCTTCGGTGTGGAAGTATTTCAACAGAAATGCGGACAACATTTGTCAAGCCGTGTGTTGCCTTTGTTAAGCTGTAATAAGTAGGGGTAAGGACGTTAACCACCTCGGAACATCCTCCCTTATACGTCACCTGCAGCGCATTCATAATAAGTCAGTGACAAGTTCAAAAACTTTGGGCGACAGCGGAAGCAGTCCACTGACCAGTAAATCCCTTCCTCTTGTAACCAAGCTCACGCAAACCACCCCACCAACTCCCTCAGTGTCAATTTCCTCCTTCCCCAGGAATGCCAATAGTCCTGCAGGCCATGTCACTGGCAATTCTGACGAGTCCTCTCCTGCCTGGGATTCCTCCGATGCATCCTTGCGTGTACCGCCTACTGCTGCTGGCGCTGCTGTTGTTGCTGCTGGAAGTCGATGGTCATCCCAGAGGGGAAGTCGGAAGACCACTTGTACTACTTCCAGTAAGCAATTGACTGTCCAACAGTCCTTTGCGAGGAAGATGAAATATCACAGCAGTCATCCTGTTGCAAAGCGGATAACTGAGGCCTTGACAACTATGTTGGTGTTAGACGTGCGTCCGGTATCCGCCGTTAGTTCACAGGGAACTAGACAATTTCTTGAGGTAGTGTGCCCCCGTTACCAAATACCATCTAGGTTCCACTTCTCTAGGCAGGCGATACCGAGAATGTACACGGACGTCAGAAAAAGACTCACCAGTGTCCTAAAAAATGCAGTTGTACCCAATGTCCACTTAACCACGGACATGTGGACAAGTGGAGCAGGGCAGGGTCAGGACTATATGACTGTGACAGCCCACTGGGTAGATGTATGGACTCCCGCCGCAAGAACAGCAGCGGCGGCACCAGTAGCAGCATCTCGCAAACGCCAACTCTTTCCTAGGCAGGCTACGCTTTGTATCACCGGTTTCCAGAATACGCACACAGCTGAAAACCTCTTACGGCAACTGAGGAAGATCATCGCGGAATGGCTTACCCCAATTGGACTCTCCTGTGGATTTGTGGCATCGGACAACGCCAGCAATATTGTGTGTGCATTAAATATGGGCAAATTCCAGCACGTCCCATGTTTTGCACATACCTTGAATTTGGTGGTGCAGAATTATTTAAAAAACGAGAGGGGCGTGCAAGAGATGCTGTCGGTGGCCAGAAGAATTGTGGGACACTTTTGGCGTACAGGCACCACGTACAGAAGACTGGAGCACCACCAAAAACGCCTGAACCTGCCCTGCCATCATCTGAAGCAAGAAGTGGTAACGAGGTGGAATTCAACCCTATATATGCTTCAGAGGTTGGAGGAGCAGCAAAAGGCCATTCAAGCCTATACAATTGAGCACGATATAGGAGGTGGAATGCACCTGTCTCAAGCGCAGTGGAGAATGATTTCAACGTTGTGCAAGGTTCTGCTGCCCTTTGAACTTGCCACACGTGAAGTCAGTTCAGACACTGCCAGCCTGAGTCAGGTCATTCCCCTCATCAGGCTTTTGCAAAAGAAGCTGGAGACATTGAAGGAGGAGCTAACACAGAGCGATTCCGCTAGGCATGTGGGACTTGTGGATGGAGCCCTTAATTCGCTTAACAAGGATTCACGGGTGGTCAATCTGTTGAAATCAGAGCACTACATTTTGGCCACCGTGCTCGATCCTAGATTTAAAACCTACCTTGGATCTCTCTTTCCGGCAGACACAAGTCTGCTGGGGTTGAAAGACCTGCTGGTGAGAAAATTGTCAAGTCAAGCGGAACGCGACCTGTCAACATCTCCTCCTTCACATTCTCCCGCAACTGGGGGTGCGAGGAAAAGGCTCAGAATTCCGAGCCCACCCGCTGGCGGTGATGCAGGGCAGTCTGGAGCGACTGCTGATGCTGACATCTGGTCCGGACTGAAGGACCTGCCAACGATTACGGATACGGACATGTCGTCTACTGGCACTGCATATGATTCTCTCCCCATTGAAAGAATGGTGGAGGATTATATGAGTGACCGCATCCAAGTAGGCACGTCAGACAGTCCGTACTTATACTGGCAGGAAAAAGAGGCAATTTGGAGGCCCTTGCACAAACTGGCTTTATTCTACCTAAGTTGCCCTCCCACAAGTGTGTACTCCGAAAGAGTGTTTAGTGCCGCCGCTCACCTTGTCAGCAATCGGCGTACGAGGTTACTTCCAGAAAATGTGGAGAAGATGATGTTCATTAAAATGAATTATAATCAATTCCTCCGTGGAGACATTGACCAGCAGCAATTGCCTCCACAAAGTACACAGGGAGCTGAGATGGTGGATTCCAGTGGGGACGAATTGATAATCTGTGAGGAGCGGGATGTACACGGTGATATATCGGAGGATGATGATGAGGTGGACATCTTGCCTCTGTAGAGCCAGTTTGTGCAAGGAGAGATTAATTGCTTCTTTTTCGGTGGGGGTCCAAACCAACCCGTCATTTCAGTCACAGTCGTGTGGCAGACCCTGTCACTGAAATGATGGGTTGGTTAAAGTGTGCATGTCCTGTTTATACAACATAAGGGTGGGTGGGAGGGCCCAAGGACAATTCCATCTTGCACCTCTTTTTTCTTTCATTTTTCTTTGCATCATGTGCTGTTTGGGGAGTGTTTTTTGGAAGGGCCATCCTGCGTGACACTGCAGTGCCACTCCTAGATGGGCCAGGTGTTTGTGTCGGCCACTAGGGTCGCTTAGCTTACTCACACAGCTACCTCATTGCGCCTCTTTTTTTCTTTGCGTCATGTGCTGTTTGGGGAGTGTTTTTTGGAAGGGCCATCCTGCGTGACACTGCAGTGCCACTCCTAGATGGGCCAGGTGTTTGTGTCGGCCACTAGGGTCGCTTAGCTTACTCACACAGCTACCTCATTGCGCCTCTTTTTTTCTTTGCGTCATGTGCTGTTTGGGGAGTGTTTTTTGGAAGTGCCATCCTGCGTGACACTGCAGTGCCACTCCTAGATGGGCCAGGTGTTTGTGTCGGCCACTAGGGTCGCTTAGCTTACTCACACAGCTACCTCATTGCGCCTCTTTTTTTCTTTGCGTCATGTGCTGTTTGGGGAGTGTTTTTTGGAAGGGCCATCCTGCGTGACACTGCAGTGCCACTCCTAGATGGGCCAGGTGTTTGTGTCGGCCACTAGGGTCGCTTAGCTTACTCACACAGCTACCTCATTGCGCCTCTTTTTTTCTTTGCGTCATGTGCTGTTTGGGGAGTGTTTTTTGGAAGGGCCATCCTGCGTGACACTGCAGTGCCACTCCTAGATGGGCCAGGTGTTTGTGTCGGCCACTAGGGTCGCTTAGCTTACTCACACAGCTACCTCATTGCACCTCTTTTTTTCTTTGCGTCATGTGCTGTTTGGGGAGTGTTTTTTGGAAGGGCCATCCTGCGTGACACTGCAGTGCCACTCCTAGATGGGCCAGGTGTTTGTGTCGGCCACTAGGGTCGCTTAGCTTACTCACACAGCTACCTCATTGCGCCTCTTTTTTTCTTTGCGTCATGTGCTGTTTGGGGAGTGTTTTTTGGAAGGGCCATCCTGCGTGACACTGCAGTGACACTCCTAGATGGGCCAGGTGTTTGTGTCGGCCACTAGGGTCGCTTAGCTTACTCACACAGCTACCTCATTGCGCCTCTTTTTTTCTTTGCGTCATGTGCTGTTTGGGGAGTGTTTTTTGGAAGGGCCATCCTGCGTGACACTACAGTGCCACTCCTAGATGGGCCAGGTGTTTGTGTCGGCCACTAGGGTTGCTCAGCTTACTCACACAGCTACCTCATTGCGCCTCTTTTTTTCTTTGCGTCATGTGCTGTTTGGGGAGTGTTTTTTGGAAGGGCCATCCTGCGTGACACTGCAGTGCCACTCCTAGATGGGCCAGGTGTTTGTGTCGGCCACTAGGGTCGCTTAGCTTACTCACACAGCTACCTCATTGCGCCTCTTTTTTTCTTTGCGTCATGTGCTGTTTGGGGAGTGTTTTTTGGAAGGGCCATCCTGCGTGACACTGCAGTGCCACTCCTAGATGGGCCAGGTGTTTGTGTCGGCCACTAGGGTCGCTTAGCTTACTCACACAGCTACCTCATTGCGCCTCTTTTTTTCTTTGCGTCATGTGCTGTTTGGGGAGTGTTTTTTGGAAGGGCCATCCTGCGTGACACTGCAGTGCCACTCCTAGATGGG
Organism: Pseudophryne corroboree; assembly: GCF_028390025.1. Taxonomy (NCBI): domain Eukaryota; kingdom Metazoa; phylum Chordata; class Amphibia; order Anura; family Myobatrachidae; genus Pseudophryne; species Pseudophryne corroboree. The sequence continues at coordinate 140,201,481 of NC_086454.1, forward strand.
CCAGGTGTTTGTGTCGGCCACTAGGGTCGCTTAGCTTACTCACACAGCTACCTCATTGCGCCTCTTTTTTTCTTTGCGTCATGTGCTGTTTGGGGAGTGTTTTTTGGAAGGGCCATCCTGCGTGACACTGCAGTGCCACTCCTAGATGGGCCAGGTGTTTGTGTCGGCCACTAGGGTCGCTTAGCTTACTCACACAGCTACCTCATTGCGCCTCTTTTTTTCTTTGCGTCATGTGCTGTTTGGGGAGTGTTTTTTGGAAGGGCCATCCTGCGTGACACTGCAGTGCCACTCCTAGATGGGCCAGGTGTTTGTGTCGGCCACTAAGGTCGCTTAGCTTACTCACACAGCTACCTCATTGCGCCTCTTTTTTTCTTTGCGTCATGTGCTGTTTGGGGAGTGTTTTTTGGAAGGGCCATCCTGCGTGACACTGCAGTGCCACTCCTAGATGGGCCAGGTGTTTGTGTCGGCCACTAGGGTCGCTTAGCTTAGTCATCCAGCGACCTCGGTGCAAATTTTAGGACTAAAAATAATATTGTGAGGTGTGAGGTGTTCAGAATAGACTGAAAATGAGTGGAAATTATGGTTTTTGAGGTTAATAATACTTTGGGATCAAAATGACCCCCAAATTCTATGATTTAAGCTGTCTTTTAGTGTTTTTTGAAAAAAACACCCGAATCCAAAACACACCCGAATCCGACAAAAAAAATTCGGTGAGGTTTTGCCAAAACGCGGTCGAACCCAAAACACGGCCGCGGAACCGAACCCAAAACCAAAACACAAAACCCGAAAAATTTCCGGTGCTCATCACTAGTTATTACCGGGTTGATTACCGGGTCAGGCGCAGTGTGAATGGGAGCCGTTCCGATGCGACACGGCTCCCATTCACAGCATAGGGAGAGGCAGCGCAGGAGATGAGCTCATCTCCCAGCGCCGCCTCCACCCCGCCCCTGCTGCTGCTGTGCCCTCCGCTGCTATGGCAACCGACCCGGTATATTGCCGGGTCGGAAAGCCAGCAACGGAGCGCAAATGCCGGATCCCACCCGGTAAGTACACGTTTCTCTTACCGGGTAGGATCCGGCATTTGCGATCTGAATGCAGCATGAATAAACTGAATTGTGTTCAGCAGCGTGAGCAGTAGTATACATCGAACATTCTACAACTGAGGTCAGCTTGTGCAGATTATAGGTTTACCTGTAGTCACTCAGAAACTGCACACCATAAATGTTTCTTCAGTTGCAAAAAATGCGTATGCCCCGCCTATCTAAAATCTGCATACGCCCACAACACGCCCCTGCTCGTAGTTTTTGCGAGTCCAGCCCTTTAATACGCCCCCTAGACGCCTAGTTTTCGTAGTGCATACGTAGTTTTTGCTAAGTCTCAGAAGTTGTATTTTTTGTTCTCAGAGTTTGGATTTTTTTGTCTCAGATTTTACGTATTTTTGCAATTTTTGCGATTTTTGCATTCCTTGTTGAATTAGCCCCATAGCCTGCAACTGCCAGCTGTGCTTATAACCTTACTGCTTTGACTGGAAACTACTTTAAATTCATTTGCACCCTGCTGAATCTCTTATTAAGTGTGCCAACTTATGCATGCCCCTTTATTCTCTGAACGGTGTGAGGAATTAGTACGCTATATTTCATCCTTCACTTAACTGCTTACTTGATACTTTATACCTACTGTCTGCTAACCTGCAATATCGAACTGTGCTTAATTCTGCTATTGACTTTCAATTATCAGTATTACCTGCATAGTAGAATATTACTAATTCTCAGTATGTAAATGCATATGCAAATGGTTTACTGATTTGATTATTAGTATACTGTGATATTCCTGTACCGTTTGCAGCCTTTTCCTATATCCTTATGTGCACCCTTTGTCTTATTTGTGGAAGTGTATTTGCCTTTTAATCAATTATTCTCACAGAGGTGACCAGTTTGATCCTGATTAATAAATCTTTATGTCACCGTCCTAATGTGTGGTGACTTATATGTTGGGTTCTCCGGGGTTGGGCTTCCTCGTCCCTCTGCCTAGGGTTCCAGAAGTGAGACCCAGTCCAAGAAGTGATTCCGAGTGAAGAATCCAGGTACATCCACCAACACCTGCACTCACAACAACACTCCACCATACCTACCTGTTACAGGGGTGCCCTGTGTGCTGTATCTGAAAAAGGGGTGCTCTTTCTCTGTAAGCTGTGTCTGAAAAAGTGGTGCTCTCTCTGTCAGCCGTATCTGAAAAAGGGGTGCTCTCTGTCTGCGTTATCTGAAAAATGGGTGCTCTGTTTGCTGTATTTGAAAGGGGTGCTCTTTCTGTCAGCTGTATCTGAAACAGGGGTGCTCTCTCGCTGTCAGCTGTATCTGAAAAAGGGGTGCTCTCTGTCTGCTGTATTTGAAAGGTGTGCTCTTTCTGTCAGCTCCATCTAAAAAAGGGGTGCTCTCTATTTGCTGTATTTGATAGGGGTGCTTTCTATGTCAGCTGTATCTGTAAAGGCTTGCTTCCTCTCTGTCAGCTGTATCTGAAAAGGGGTGATCTCTTTCTGTCAGCTGTATCTGAAAAAGGGGTGCTCTCTGTCTGCGGTTCCTGAAAAAGGGGTGCTCTCTCTGCTGTATTTGAAAGGTGTGCTCTTGCTGTCACCTGTATCTGAAAATGGGGTGCTCTCTCTCTGTCAGCTGTATCTGAGTATGGGGTGCTCTCTCTCAGCTTTATCTGAAAAATAGGATTTTAATACCTACCAGAAAATCCTTTTCTCCTAGTCCGTAGAGGATGCTGGGGACTCCAAAAGGACCATGGGGATATAGACGGGATCCGCAGGAGACATGGGCACTTTAAGTCTTTAAATGGGTGTAAACTGGCTCCTCCCTCTATGCCCCTCCTCCAAACTTCAGTTATAGGAACTGTGCCCAGGGAGACAGACATTTTGAGGAAAAAGGATTTTTGTTAACTAAAGGTGAGATACATACCAGCTCACACCACAACACACTGTACAACATGGCTTTTAAGAAATACCAGTTAACAGCATGAACCAAAAACAGCAACAGACTGAACATAACCGATACACAACCTCTGTGTAACAGAAGCAATAACTATCAACACTACTGCAAATACAGTCCGCACAGGGACGGGCGCCCAGCATCCTCTAGGGACTAGGAGAAAAGGATTTACCGGTAGGTATTAAAATTCTATTTTCTCTTACGTCCTAGAGGATGCTGGGGACTCCAAAAGGACCATGGGGTTTATACCAAAGCTCCAGACCGGGTGGGAGAGTGCGGACAACTCTGCAGCACCGAATGAGTAAACATGAGGTCCTCAGCAGCCAGGGTAACAAACTTGCAGAACTTAGCAAAAGTGTTTGAACCCAACCAAGTAGCTGCTCGGCAAAGTTGAAGCGCCGAGACTCCTCGGGCAGCCACCCAAGATGAGCCCACCTTCCTGGTAGAATGGGCCTTCACCGACTTCGGTAACGGCAATCCCGCCGTAGAATGAGCATGCCGAATCGTATTACAGATCCAGCGTGCAATAGTCTGCTTGGAAGCAGGAGCCCCAAGTTTGTTGGGAGCATATAGGACAAACAGAGCCTCTGATTTCCTAATCTGAGCCGTTCTGGCGACATAAATTTTCAAAGCTCTGACTACATCGAGAGACTTTGAAACAGCCAAGGCCTCCGTAGCCACAGGCGCCACAATAGGTTGGTTTATGTGAAATGAAGAAACCACCTTTGGCAGAAATTGTTGACGAGTTCTCAACTCTGCTCTATCTTCATGGAAGATCAAATAGGGGCTCTTGTGAGACAAAACCGCTAATTCCGACACCTGCCTTGCGGACGCCAAGGCCAAAAGCATGACCACTTTCCAAGTGAGAAATTTCAACTCAACCTTTTGCAAAGGTTCAAACCAGTGTGACATAAGAAATTGCAACACCACGTCAAGGTCCCATGGTGCCACAGGTGGCACAAACGGAGGTTGGATGCGCAGCACTCCCTTCATGAAAGTCTGAACCTCTGGAAGGGTGGCCAATTCTTTTTGAAAGAAAATAGATAAGGCCGAAATCTGCACTTTAATGGAGCCTAATTTTAGGCCCGCATCCACACCTGCTTGCAAAAAATGGAGAAAATGACCCAGCTGAAATTCTTCCATAGGAGCTTTCTTGGATTCACACCAAGACACATACTTTCTCCAAATACGTTGATAATGCTTCGCCGTAACCTCCTTTCTAGCCTTAAGCAGAGTGGGGATGACTTCCACGGGAATACCCTTGCGAGCTAGGATTTGGCGTTCAACCTCCACGCCGTCAAACGCAACCGCGGTAAGTCCTGGAACACGCACTGCCCTTGCAGTAACAGATCCTCTTTCAGAGGAAGAGGCCAGGGATCTCCTATGAGTAGTTCCTGAAGATCCGGATACCAGGCCCTCCGTGGCCAATCTGGAACAATGAGTATCGCCTGAACCCTTGTTCTTCTTATGATTCTTATCACCTTTGGAATGAGTGGAAGTGGAGTGGAAGTGGAGGGAACACATATACTGACTGAAACACCCACGGAGTTACCAGGGCGTCCACTGCACTGGCTTGAGGGTCCCTCGACCTGGAACAATATCTCTGAAGCTTCTTGTTGAGGCGAGACACCATCATGTCTATTTGAGGAATTCCCCAACGACTTGTCACTTCTGCAAAGACCTCTTGATGAAGACCCCACTCTCTCGTGTCTGCTGAGGAAATCTGCTTCCCAGTTGTCCGCGCCCGGAAGGAAGACTGCTGACAGAGCGCTTACATGTTTTTCCACCTAGCGGAGAACTTTTGTGGCCTCCGCCATCGCCGCTCTGCTCTTTGTTCCACCCTGGCGGTTTATGTACGCCACTGCTGTTACGTTGTCCGACTGAATCAGGACAGGCAGACCGCGAAGAAGGTGTGCCGCTTGTAGAAGTCCGTTGTAGATGGCTCTTAATTCCAGAACGTTTATGTGCAGACAAGCTTCCTGGCTTGATCATTTTCCCTGGAAATCTTTTTCCCTGTGTGACTGCTCCCCAGCCCCGGAGGCTCACATCCGTGGTCACCAGGACCCAATCCTGGACCCCAAACCTGCATCCCTCTTGGAGGTGAGAACTGTGAAGCCACCACAGGAGAGATATTCTGGTCCTGGAAGATAGGCTTATTTTCCGGTGCATGTGCAGGTGAGACCCGGACCACTTGTCCAACAGGTCCCACTGAAATACCCGGGCATGAAACCTGCCAAATGGAATGGCTTCGTAATCTGCAACCATCTTCCCCAGCACCCGAGTGCATTGATAAATCAACACACTTGCCGGTTTCAGAATCTCCTTGACCATGGTCTGGATTTCCAGAGCTTTTTCCGCTGGGAGAAACACTCTCTGCAGTTCCGTGTCCAGGATCATGCCTAAGAAAGACAGCCGTGTTGTCGGAATCAACTGTGACTTTGGCAAATTTAGGATCCAACCATGTTGTTGCAGAACTGTTAGGGAGAACGCAACATTTCTTAGCAACTGCTCCTTTGATCTCGCCTTTATCAGGAGATCGTCCAAGTATGGGATAATTGTGACACCTTGTTTGCGTAGGAGCACCATCATTTCCGCCATTACTTTGGTGAAAACCCTCGGAGCCGTGGAAAGACCAAACAGCAACGTCTGAAATTGGTAATGACAATCCTGAACAGCAAACCTCAGGAAAGCTTGATGTGGAGGATATATTGGGACATGTAAGTAGGCATCTTTGATGTCGACTGACGCCATAAAATTCCCCCCCTTCCAGACTGGCAATCACTGCTCGAAGAGATTCCATCTTGAACTTGAAACTTTTCAAATATAGATTGAGGGATTTTAGGTTCAGGATCGGTCTGACCGAGCCATCCGGCTTTGGGACGACAGAAAGGCTCGAATAAAACCCTTTTGTATCGCAGCGCACACTACTTCCCTTTCTGGCAGAGAAACTGGCAAGGCTGATTTGAAAAATCGGTAGTGGTGGTGGTGGGGGGGGGGCACGTCTTGAAACTCCAGTTTGTACCCTTGGGACCCTATTTCTAACACCCAAGGATCCAGGCCCGAGTGAAACCAGACCTGAATGAAGAGTTGGAGACGTGCCTCCACCGGTATGGACTCCCGTAGAAGAGCCCCAGCATCATGCGGTGGACTTGGCAGAAGCCGGGGAGGACTTCTGCTCCTGGGACCTTTTTCCCCTTCCTCTACCTTTAGAGGCAAGAAAGGACGACCCTCTTCCTTTTTTGTGTTTATTGGACCGAAAGGACTGCATCTGATAGTGAGGCGACTTTTTCTGTTGTGCAGGGACATAAGGAAGAAATGATGACTTACCCGCGGTAGCTGTAGACACCAGATCAGCGAGGCCATCACCAAACAAGACACCACCTTTATACGGGAGAGCCTCCATAGCCTTCTTAGAGTCGGCATCAGCATTCCATTGATGAGTCCACAGTGCTCTCCTGGCCGAGACTGCCATGGCATTGGCCCTTGATTCCAAGAGGCCAATATCCCTCGCCGCATCCTTTAGGTAAGCTGCCGTGTCCCTGATATAACCGAGTCAAAAGAATGCTATCCCTATCCAGGGTATCAATGTCAGATGCCAAGTTATCTGCCCATTTACCAATAGCGCTACTCACCCATGCTGACGCCACGGCAGGCCTGAGCAGCGCACCCGTAGTGACATAAATGGATTTTAAGGTAGTTTCCTGCTTACGATCCGCAGGGTCCTTTAGGGCAGTCGTGTCAGGAGACGGAAGCACCACCTTTTTGGACAGATGTGACAGAGCTTTGTCCACATTGGGGGATGACTCCCACTTTTCAGAGGGGAATGGATACGCCATTAAAATTCTTTTGGGAATCTGCCACCTTTTGTCAGGAGATTCCCAAGCTTTTTCACAAAGAGTGTTCAGCTCATGAGAGGGGGGAAACGTCACCTCAGGTTTTTTACCCTTATACAAACAAACCCTTGTATCAGGAATAGTAGGTACTTCTGTAATATGTAAAACGTCTTTAATTGCCACAATCATGTACTGAATACTATTAACCAGTTTCGGATTTAAACTGGCTTCACTATAGTCGACACTGGAGTCAGAGTCCGTGTCGGAATCAGTATCTGCCATCTGGGTAAATGAATGCTTTTGTGACCCTGAGGGGGTCTGGACCTGAGACAAGGCGTCCTCCATGGATTTTCTCCATGTCTGGGTCTGAGAATCAGATTTATCCAGCCTTTTAGTCAATAACGCCACATTTGCGTTCAACGTACTCAACATATCCACCCAATCAGCAGTCGGCGGTGCCGACAGAGTCACTCCCAGCGCCTTATCCGCCCCCACTGCAACTTCCTCCGGGGAGGAGCACTCAGCCTCAGACATGTCGACACACACGTACCGACACACACCAACACACTGGCTATAGGGGACAGACCCACGGAAAGCCTGTTAGAGGAACACAAAGGGAGTTTACCAACTCACACCCCAGTGCCTATCCCGGTACTGAGATGTTTTACACACTGCCTTAGACCTGTTTGCGCTCTTATATCAAATGATAGTAGCACCAATTTACTGTACCCCCCCCCACCCGTTTTGCACCCTGTTACTTGTGCAGATGTGCGGAGGTCCGGGCCAGTGTATCTGCATCCAGTGAAGAGAAAATGGCGCTGGTAAGCTGTGAGGGCTAAGCCACACCCCCTCACCGGCACGCTGTAGTCCCGCTCAAATTCAAATTTTTTATACTGGCGGGGGCTCTATTTAGTGCCTAGGCACTTCTAATATATATTTTTTGCCAGTGTTAATTTCAATACTCATGCTGCCCAGCGCGCCACCCCTGCGCCCTGCACCCTGCTAGCGCCGTATGTGTGTGGGAGCATGGCGAGCAGCGCGACCGCTGCGCGGTACCTCAGTACTGAAGTCTTCTGCCGTCACTGAAGTTTTCTTTTCTTCGTAATACTCACCCGGCTTCTATCTTCTGGCTCTGTGAGGGGGGTGACGGCGCGGCTCCGGGAACGAGCAGCTAGGCGCACCAAGTGATCGGACCCTCTGGAGCTAATGGTGTCCAGTAGCCTAAGAAGCAGAGTCTTTGAACTCACAGAAGTAGGTCTGCTTCTCTCCCCTCAGTCCCACGATGCAGGGAGCCTGTTGCCAGCAGTGCTCCCTGAACACAAAAAACCTAACAAAAGTCTTTTTTACAGAGAAACTCAGGAGAGCTCCCCTGTGAGAGTCCAGTCTCTCTGGGCACATAATCTAACTGAGGTCTGGAGGAGGGGCATAGAGGGAGGAGCCAGTTCACACCCATTTAAAGTCTTAAAGGACCCATGTCTCCTGCGGATCCCGTCTATACCCCATGGTCCTTTTTGGAGTCCCCAGCATCCTCTAAGTCTAAGATGTAAGAGAAAAGGGGTGCTCTCTCTCTGTCAGCTGTATGTGAAAAATGGGTGCTCTCTGTCTACTGTATTTGAAAGGGGTGCTCTCTCTGTCAGCTGTATCTGTAAAGGGGTACTCTCTCTCAGTCAGCTGTATCTGAAAGGGGTGCTTTCTTTCTGTCAGCTGTATCAGAAAAAGGGGTACTCTCTGTCAGCTGTATCTGAAAAAGGGGTTGTCAAAGTCGAAAAATATTCCAGAACACACAGCACGTATAAAATACACACACATGCCCGCTGCGCGTGCACTTGTTCCGCCGTGCGTGCACATATCCGCAATTTGCGTATGGTCGCTCCGGCGGTCCTGCGCGTGGTGTGGGTATTTACGGCGGAGTTTGTGAACGCATGGAGGGCTATCAAAACATTACATATTTAATCCAAATAGTGCACATTGTACACATAGCCCCCCTGCACCACATCAGCAAGTATCAACAGTTTAGATGATTTCAGAACAAAGGGATTCACCTTTGCATGATAGGAGGGGACAGACTAAGGTTATAAGGTGGTGTCTGGTATCCAGCTGTAGGGTATTTTAAGGATAACATTCCGGTGTTGGTTTGCGGAAGATTGCATGTTCCTGTGGATAGTTATGTGCAGAAGCAGAATATAGATATAAACTGTATTTACTGTATATTATATATGCGGCGGGAATCCAGAGAAGACCACCCACAAGAGCAGTTGAGAAAGACATCGCCCACCTTTTCAAATCAACCTATGACCTCTCCTGTACTGTAAAGATGCATCCCTGTGTCCAATGGACAAAGGGATTACAGTATCCATTGTATTGCTTTTGGAAGACTTGTATAAATAAAGCCTGCTGCAGGCCGGCCAGTCAGAAGACTCTTAACGCTATCTACCTGATTAGCGGAGGACTGGACCAGGAAGCGCATGCGAATATTCTCATTGACTGTAGCCATTTACGCTGTTGTATTGTAGTGTATAAATTGAATTGTTAACCCACCTTTCAGATATATTACTCTGTGGTGTCGGAACTCGGAACCCAGTGTTTAACTACAAATCGGTGTTGTGTCCTCTTCCCTGCTAGGGTTTAAAGTGTATAACATTGCCTAACTGTATAAGGTTCAAAAGTGTATTAATAAGGTGTGTACGCACTGCGGTTACTTTGTACCGTCAGCGCTGCATAAGGTGTAAAGTATAATATCATTGCATTGCATTACTACAAAGGTTTAAGGTGTATCAATTGAGTGTGTACGCGCTGCGTGTACTTTGTACCCTCAGCGCTGCGTTTGTACGCAGAGTCCGTACGCGGTACGGGACTCATTACGCAAAAAGCGTAAAAGGTATATAGAGTGAATATTGGGGGTCATTCCGAGTTGTTCGCTTGGTAAATTTCTTCGCATCGCAGCGATTTTCCGCTTAGTGCGCATGCGCAATGTCCGCACTGCGACTGCGCCAAGTAAATTTGCTATGCAGTTAGGAATTTTACTCATGTTTTTTTCTTCGTTCTGGTGATCGTAATGTGATTGACAGGAAGTGGGTGTTTCTGGGCGGAAACTGGACGTTTTATGGGTGTGTGTGAAAAAACGCTACCGTTTCTGGGAAAAACGCGGGAGTGGCTGGAGAAACGGAGGAGTGGTTGGGCGAACGCTGGGTGTGTTTGTGACGTCAAACCAGGAACGACAAGCACTGAACTGATCGCACTGGCAGAGTAAGTCTCGAGTTACTCAGAAACTGCACAGAGATGTCTTATCGCAATATTGCAAATCTTTTGTTCGCAATTTTAAGTAGCTAAGATTCACTCCCAGTAGGCGGCGGCTTAGCGTGTGCAAAGCTGCTAAAAGCAGCTTGACAGCGAACAACTCGGAATGACCCCCATTAAGTTTAGCGGCCGTTGCGGCTCCATGGTAAAAGTGTGTTTAAAGGTATAGCTTTATGGTTTAAGATAATATCGACATTATCAATTGGGGGCATCGTCCGGTTTTTCCTCATACCCGCAGCCTAGCAGGTTAAAGCAGACTTTATCAGCAAAGGGCGGACAGGTATCCCACGTAAGCCTTCTCCTGGTTGGTGGATACACTGGAAACCCTAATTTATTGCTGATTAGATGGCGTCTGCTCTGCATGGTTTGTAGGGATGCTGGTGGGACCCATAAAGTAAATACGCAAAGCTATTTTTTTTAAAGGTCTGTGAATTTCTGTTTGGTGCCAAATGCGCACACAACACAAGCATACACCTGTACTTTGTATTTGTATACCTGCTCATATTGTAGCCAGAAAAACTGATTACTAGATTCATTTAGACCTGTACGGAGAAATATGTTGCTACTTAATTAAAAATATAAAATAAATATTAAGGAAGTAAACGTAAAACACAAACACAGTCTGGCCTAGTTAAAAAGGTTTATACAGAAAGACAACTGTGTTGTGTTAAGTAAACGATTATAGGTAATATCGCTTACATTTATAGAAGTGTGGGATTTGTACTATTGCGGACGTACGGTTTTTGTACACGTGTCTCGGACAAAGTACGGGACTGCGTACGCAACGTAAAGACATACGCACTGTCGCGTGTTTACACAACGTGCGTAAGGGTATGACCGCTAAGTACAAATTACACAATAGCATTGTTTAGTTTAGGGGCGGAACAGTAGCCACGCTACAATAGCACAAATTGCTCAGTTTCCAAAATTTAGTTTAAATAAAACCTTTTTTACTGTATTACCTCTGGTACTAAGGCTGTTTAGCTGAATGAAAGTTAATGTTCTGTACAGAAAAACCAAAGAATATTTGAGTGAATGAACGTGAGTGAGCAAACATAATAAAGGTTTTGTGGACCCAGGGAATTCGGGATCCCGTCGAGTGGTACATCAAGTGAGTGGAGACTTGGTGGCGTGAGGCAGCTGACTCATGTTAATATAGATTGAAGTACAAAGGAGCAAGGTAGCAGAGTACCACAGACCAGAAGGTCAGCGAGGTTTAGAGTACCGAAGCCCAGGGAGTTAGCGAGGTTTACCCATATAGTTTTTTTTTTTATACGCTCCGGCTGAGGTTTCGCAGCCTGAAAAATCGATTCCATTGGTTGTACGGCGGATAAGTAACAAGTACCTATATGCTGTGCGATTGGACCGCGCGTTAGTGGGTGCAATATTAGCGCAACGTGATACTCTTTTTACAAGCTTTGCCTAAAATCACGGTATCATTTGCGCTAACTATAGCATACGCAAGTGTGATTTGTGTATAATAAAGGTTTAGGGAGTTTTCGCTGGTCTCTCTCAGGAAATCTCCAACAACTTATATTTACTGGAAAGGGTAAGTTGTTCCCAGATACTTCCAGTAAGTACAGGTTACGTAGGGCCCTAGGTTGGGTTCATTGCCTGTGCTATCAACAGTGTATGGTAGTACTGGCCAACGTGGGCGTGAGTGGGTGAAAGCACTCGGAGAACTTTCACCGTTGCCTTATATTGAGTATTTTTTTTTTTTTGTGGGATTAGCCGAAAGGACAATACCTGCAAAATATGGGGGCCAGTTGCTCAAGTAAGGGACGTTCAACCAGGGTTCAGGTTGACATTCCGCGGCCCAGGGGGTCGGCGAGGTTCATTATGTGTGAGAAGCATGGACCACACACAGAAGTTTTTTGCAATGAATGGGAACGTATGACTGCGGAAGATAGGGAACCATTCCCTAAGGTAGGCAGTTTTGAACCAGAGGTATTGCAGAATTTAAGGATTAGGATATGTCTGATGAAATCCCGAAAGCAAAGGGTCAGACACACAAACTGTTTAAACTTATGGCAGCAAGAGGGCGATATGCAAAGAGAATTAGCTCACACAGCAGGTTCCAAACCTAGCAGGAAAATGATGGCAACCGCACCACCACCACCGTATATTGTAGGGGAGAAAGTGGCTACAGACAATGGCATATTGGTATCCGATAAGAGTATAGTTGATAAATGCACTAACGCTAACGCTTGCCAGTTGTATCCCATTTTAAACTTTCCTCAGGACTGCGAGCAAGAAGATGAGCCCAGCACGATATCGGCACTCTCTCTAGCAGCCACCATACAGAACACTCAGGTGGGTACAGCCCAACCAGTAAGATCAGTAGTAAGGCCCCCCTAGCGGAGGGATAAGTGAGGTCGTGTCCACAGGTAAGTACGGTACCATACATTATGCAGAGACAACAGCACCTCAGATTGTGGAGTCGACTCAGAATGACGTAATTGAACTAAATCCTGTCAGGGTGATCGCAGTCCCCAATGGGAAGACTGACGCTCAGGGAGTCACTCCCATCAGAAACATTGCTATGCATTGTCCCTGGTCCCGGACAGAATTGAGGACAATTATGTCTGAATTTCCCGATCCCAGAAAGGATCTAGTCGCATGCCAGAGGTTCATTAAAGAATTAGGTAACGCCACCGAACCCACAAACAAAGATTGGCGAACAGTGCTACGAATTTGTTTACCTTCCAATATTGACCCCGCGAAATTCATTACTGATTGTAAATTAGACGCAGAAGTACCTCTCACTGATGAGTACACTCAGGAGAATGTACGACAAATCAATCTGCAATTAGGAGTATATTTCCCTAATGTTGTCAAATGGAATAAAACCTTTTCCATAAGACAAAAAGAAGGTGAAACGGCATCTGAATATTTCCACCGAGCACTGCAGGAAATGGCTAGATACACTGGGATCGAGGACATTAAGGACAATATACATCACAGGGAGGTAGCTGTGTCAATATTAATGGACGGGTTAAAAGAGACATTAAGAACAAGGGTACAAACCACTCTACCTAACTGGAGAGGTATCTCGGTGGCTGCATTAAGAGAGTCCACTATCGAGCACGATCGGAACGTCATTAAGCACAGGGAGTCACAGGGGGATAAGCTGATGACAGTAAGTATAAATGCCCTTACAACCAAACCGCATCAGCCAAAACCCCAGACCCCTGATGGTAAGTCACGTTTAGTAGTATGCTATAACTGTCGGAAGGAAGGACATTTTGCACGGAACTGTAGTTATAAAGGCACACATAAGGTATATCGACCCCCTAGACCAGGATATGAACCACATTATAATACACATAATAGGGATCAGGGATCGCAAAGGAGAAGTTATGAGCCGCATGCAGGGGAAACAAGGAGGTACCCACCTAGGAGGGACTGGCAGACCTCCGAAAATTCTCAGTTACCCCCCTCACATATTGTAGCTACCAGTGCGCTGTGGGAGGGTCACAATATACAATAGGGGTTGGGCCACACCTGTAGTCTGCAGCCAGTGAAGTTGATTGCTAGCCTTGGTAGTGAACCTGAGGTCACAGTTGATGTAGCTGGTAGATCATTACCTTTTCTTGTAGATACATGGGCGGCCAGGTCAGTGTTAAATTCAACGGTAGGTATGAAAACCACGGGTAAAACAATTTCGGCAATGGGAGTAACAGGAGTAGTACAACACTACCCTTTGAGTAGACCTGCGGAGATTACGATAGGGCCTTTGCAGACCAAGCATTCCTTTTTGTTAGCTGCATCAGCTCCGACTAATCTACTTGGGAGAGATCTATTGTGTGAAATGGGGTGTGTCATATATTGTACTCCTGAGGGTGTCTTCTTGGATATACCCGAGAATCACGTTCAGGAAGTGCAGGATATGTTAGACACCCCACAAAGGCTAATGTCACACTCTGCTGGTATAGACAGGTGTCCATCCAAGGTAGAGGAAATGATCTCACAAATACCGGGATCCCTCTGGACCAAAGATGGACAAGACATTGGATTGATGGGCGAATGTAGCTCCCGTAGTAGTGCAAATGAAAGATGGTAGGATAGCTCCAAAAATCCCTCAGTATCCTCTGAAGCCAGAGGTGGAATTAGGAGTGTACCCAGTCATAGAGCGCTTGCTACAACAGGGCATCCTAGTCAGGACGTCCAGCACTGCCAATAGTCCCATCTTCCCTGTGAAAAAGAGTGGGGGGAGGGGTTACAGGCTAGTGCAGGATCTAAGAGGGATAAACAAGATAGTTGAGAGCCAATTCCCTGTAGTGCCAAATCCAGCTGTCATCCTCATGCAAATTCCCCCTACTGCAAATTTTTTCACTGTCATTGACCTCTGTTCTGCTTTCTTTTCTGTCCCTCTGCACCCTGACAGCCAATACCTGTTTGCATTTACATACAGGGGAGTACAGTACACCTGGACTCGCCTACCCCAAGGTTTCATTGACAGCCCAAGTATTTTCTCCCAGGCTCTGCATGACTGTTTACAATCCTTTCAACCTGAGAGCGGATCAGTATTAATACAGTTTGTAGATGACTTACTGCTGTGTTCTGATTCACTCGAATCGTCCTTGAAAGACACAAAACAGCTTCTGTTTCACCTTTCTAATACGGGACACAAGGTTTCAAGGGATAAGTTGCAGTTGTGCCAGACCAGGGTAAAATATTTGGGACATTGCTTGATGCAAGGCCTTAGACACCTTACCGCTGATAGAATACAGGCGATTCGCGACATGACTCTGCCACAAACCCAGCAACAGATCCGCACTTTTCTTGGAATGTGTGGGTACTGCCGAAACTGGATCCCAGGGTTCTCCATACTGGCTTTACCTTTGCAAGAAATGGTCTCTTCAAACAAACCAGATCGGATCTTGCACACAGATGAGTCCGAACTGGCATTTGAAAGACTCAAACAGTGCCTATCACAGGCACCTGCATTAGGCATGCCAGATTATGGGAAACCCTTTGAATTGTATGGTACGGAAAGTGCTGGGTGTGCGGCAGGTGTCCTAACCCAGAGACATGGTGATGCCAGCAGGCCGGTAGCTTACTACAGTGCACAGTTGGACACTGTAGCGCGGTCTCTCCCCACATGCTTGCGAAGTGTTGCAGCAATAGCTTTGCTAGTGAGTAAAAGCGAAGACGTAGTGTTAGGACACAACCTGACAGTCCATACACCTCATGCAGTGTCAGCCTTACTGAACTCCGCCCAAACCAGACATGTCTCTTCAGCACGGTTTACAAGGTGGGAATTAGCACTAATGGCCCCTCTAAACATCACCATAAAGAGATGCAGCACACTAAATCCTGCAACTTATCTGACGGGTGTGCCTGGACAGGCACAAAGGGTGGAGGATGAGAATGATGGTGAAGGAGGATTTAGTGCAGACACTGACACGCATGATTGTATGGATTACCTGAACCAGACTTTCACTGCGAGACCTGACATTAGTGACAACCCACTGGAAGGCGTAGATTTTACTTTTTACACTAACGGTAGTTGCCACAGATAGACGGACTCGGGAGACTTGTGCACTGGATACGCAGTCGTAGATGACAGAAGTATCATAGAAGCTGAGCCCCTGGGCCCACCGCACTCAGCACAAGTTGCTGAGCTGGTCGCCCTAACCAGAGCGTATGAATTGGCCAAGGGTAAGTCAGCTAATATATACACAGATTCTAGGTATGCCTTTGGAGTAGTGCATGATTTCGGGGCCCTATGGCGCCTCAGAAATTTTATGATGGCAGCCGACACACCTGTAGCGCATGCGTCCCACATAAAAAGGCTTCTAACAGCGATACAAGAACCAGACAGAGTGGCTGTTATCAAGTGTAAAGCACATACTTACAACCAAGATCCAATCTCACTCGGTAACAGCTGGGCAGACGAAGCTGCTAAATCAGCAGCCAGCACCCCCATACAAACAAATATCACATCACTAATGACATTCAACACAATCAACACACAAAAATTAATTGAAATGCAAAAGTTGTGTTCTCCACAGGAAAAGGCGGTCTGGAAGTCAAAGGGGTATGGCCAGGAGTCCTCAGGACTCTGGACAGGTGGACAGGGTAAGCCAGTGGCCCCCAGAGCATATCTTCCAAGCTTAGCTGAGGCGGCACACTGTCTGACTCATCTGGGTAAAGAGGGTATGTGTAAGCTGGTGAGAGCCTACTGGTGTGCGCCAGGATTCTCTTCTCATGCGGGTAAGAGAGCAATGACATATCTTACTTGCTTGAGGAAGAATATTGGAAAGTCAATACCAACAGAACCATCCCATATCCCGCCGACAGACGGCCCTTTTCAGGTAATACAAATTGATTTCATACAGTTACCACCCTGTAGGAATTTAAAATATGTGTTAGTCTGTATTGATGTGTTTTCCAATTGGGTAGAAGCATTCCCTGCTGCCACAAATACTGCTACGTTCACTGCAAAGAAAATTGTGCAGGAATTTGTGTGTAGATATGGAATCCCTAGAATAATTGAAAGCGATAGGGGTACCCATTTTACATGTGAAGTCTTTCAGGTTATGTGCAAACTGATGGGAATTAATAGCAAGCTGCATACTCCGTACCGCCCACAGGCGAGTGCAAAGGTGGAGAGAGTAAACAGCACTATTAAGAACAAGCTGAGCAAAGTGATGGCTGAAACTGGATTGTTGTGGCCAGAAGCTTTGCCACTAGTATTGTACAGCATCAGAACCACTCCCAGGTCCCCCCTTAACCTATCACTCTTTGAGATTCTTTTTGGCCGATAACCCCATGTAATGGTAGACCCCCAGGATGATTTGAAATGCAATAACGAAGTGACTGTAAAATATTTGGTTAGTATGAGCCAGCAGTTGAGGGATCAAAATAGAAATCTAAAGCTGGTGATTCCTGACCTACCGAACAGTAATTGTCATAACATTGAACATGGGGATTATGTAATGATTCGAAATTTTCTACGCTCAGGTTGCCTCATTGACAGGTGGGAAGGACCGTATCAAGTCTTATTAACCAGCACAACAGCATTAAAGGTTGCCGAAAGAGAGACTTGGGTCCACTCGTCCCACTGTAAGAAGGTCGCTGACCCAGAGAGAACCCGTGACTAAGAGCAGAGTGTAGAGAACATCGTATCACTGGAGTGTCTGATCTGGGAAGGTTGAGAGGCAGTACTGTTGAGACGGCACCTGAGCGCGAAGAACAACAAGACCAGAGGCGGTTGTCGCACCAGTTTTTCTTTTTTATTATTTTCTCCATCTCCCACTACCCTCCTTCTCTCCTTCCCTTTCCTCCCCCTTCTTCTCCCCTTAACAAGATGGACTTACCCGAAGAGAATGCATTCCGGGTTTTCCTGTTAACCCTGTTGTTGACCAGAACAGTCTGTTTCGGTGAAAGTCCCAGAGAGGTCGAGAAAGTATCTGGAATGGGTTCTGATGGCGAGGACGGATTTGTAGAATTCCAAGAGCAACACATCACTCGAGCAAAGGCGAGTATCAGAAAACGATCTGGTAGTCAGGGAGCTCGGAGACACTGTGAAGGGTTATTGGCTGAGGAAAATTGCATTTGTAGGAATTGTGAGAACATAGTTGAGGATGGGGGCATCCAGAGATGTCAGTCCAGCCTTAGTATCAACATGGACCGTCATCCATTGAGTGATTACCACTCACTAGTGGGTAAGGTTTTAAACCAAACAGAATGCTGGGTGTGCTCACAAGTACCTCAAGGTCAGAGCAAGTCAGGATTAGGACCGTACCCTTTAGCAATAGATGAGGTACTCGAATTACGGGGTGGGAGACCGGTGGACAAGAAATTTAATATTTCTAGGCCCCCTAGGTTGAAGCTCCACCAGTACCATGTAGATAGATCCTTATTATGTTTCAACATTTCCAATTACCGAAAACCAGGAAATTGGGAGGTGACATGGAAAAACCAGACCATGGCCTTTTCGCATAGAGCTGATAGGATACCCATAGACTCTGAACTTGTACGCCAAATAGCCAACAGTGGAAGGTATTTTCGGTATAGGTATACTCGAGGAAGCAAGACCATGTGGGTTGAAGAAGTATCACCAGGGTACTGTGCTCATATCATCCAGCCTGATACTTGTACTGAGCAGATGGGAGAACTAGGGATTGGGTTTTTCACTTGGAAAGTTTTTAATATGGTAATGTCATATTCTGTCCCATAAGTTCTCCCCGATGATGCCTATTTCATATGTGGGAGGAAGGCGTATAAGTGGCTTGCCCCGAACTCAGAGGGATTGTGTTATGTTGGAAGAGTGTTGCCAGAGGTCATGACCATAACCCATGATAAGATGAAAGACGTTCACCGCAGTGCTCAGGCTCCTTATACTCATACTCACTATGAACACATCGTTAAGAGACACCTCATAGATAGGACAGAGCACGTAGCCTCTGATTTGATCCACGAATCCACAGGGATTCAATTCCTTCTCGCATTAGACATCACCCGTACTGCCAGAGGAATTATAAATTATAGGTATATCCATGCGCTAGCGAACTTGATAGATAATATCACTGAGATGTATGACGACACCTTCAGGTATACGGGTAGGGAGTTGCAAGCTTACAAGACAGAACTGATCCAGCATAGGATGGTCCTCAATTATATCACAGCCGTGACGGGTGGGTACTGTGTCACTTTGGCAACTCAATATGGTGTGAAGTGCTGCACGTATATTACAAACAGCACTGACGACCCCACAGAGATTATCGATCAAAAGATGGATGATATATTGCAGTTGAAGTGGGAGTTCCGGAGGAGGCACAATCTTACCCTGACCGCTGTGGGTAATGAGCTGACCGGCTGGGTCTCATGGTTGAACCCACGAAATTGGTTCTTAGGATTAGGAGAGTGGGCTCAAAATGTTATTATGAGTGTAGGGAAGTTTCTCCTTTGCATCCTGGGAGTCGTCATAATTATTGGCTTGATATTTAGGTGTGTTCGAATTCTAACGCGACGCAAGCACGGCACAAAATTGATGAGTTTAAGGAACGGGGGCATTGTTACAGCAGCAGATTTAATTTACGACCCATCCATAGAGAAAGTGTTATGATAAGGATTGCAAATGAATTCCATGGCCTGTTTCTTTCACCCGTTTTTCCTTTGTCTCCCCCTTTGCCCAGATACACCGATCCGGAAAAGACATCGACCTTACCCAAGAACGATTATGAAAATGTTATGTGAACGTATTTTAGATATGTGTCTTATCTTCATCTCTACAACCTTCAGTTAGTGACACACATAGTCGACAGGTGATATCCACATATACTAGCACTCACATATGTTCCCCCTCCATGTATCATCGACTAAATGTGCACCCCATTTGTTGGAACAAGAAGCCGAAAAGAGCTCGGTAGTGTTTGTTGGCCCTCTTACAGACCCTTAATACGGGATAAGAAGGATTTAATGTATACTTCGCAATACCTCGAAGCTTATCTAGAACATATACGGCACGATGATACATGCCCCTCAGACATGGATTCATACATACATCTTCTACTATCCCACTAGGTCATACATTTCCCGCCTACACCTCTCCTCCTACCATCCAATCATCTGTAGATATTGTATTGTATATTTTTCTGTTTAGTGTTTAGATAGTGGCAGTTATTGTTGACTGCCAAAGGGTGGACTGTCAAAGTTGAAAAATATTCCAGAACACACAGCACGTATAAAATACACACACATGCCCGCTGCGCGTGCACTTGTTCCGCCGTGCGTGCACATATCCGCAATTTGCGTATGGTCGCTCCCGCGGTCCTGCGCGTGGTATGGGTATTTACGGCGGAGTTTGTGAACGCATGGAGGGCTATCAAAACATTACATATTTAATCCAAATAGTGCACATTGTACACATAGCCCCCCTGCACCACATCAGCAAGTATCAACAGTTTAGATGATTTCAGAGACACAAAAGGATTCACCTTTGCATGATAGGAAGGGACAGACTAAGGTTATAAGGTGGTGTCTGGTATCCAGCTGTAGGGTATTTTAAGGATAACATTCCGGTGTTGGTTTGCGGAAGATCGCATGTTCCTGTGGATAGTTATGTGCAGAAGCAGAATATAGATATAAACTGTATTTACTGTATATTATGTATGTGGCGGGAATCCAGAGAAGACCACCCACAAGAGCAGTTGAGAAAGACATCGCCCACCTTTTCAAATCAACCTATGACCTCTCCTGTACTGTAAAGATGCATCCCTGTGTCCAATGGACAAAGGGATTACAGTATCCATTGTATTGCTTTTGGAAGACTTGTATAAATAAAGCCTGCTGCAGGCCGGCCAGTCAGAAGACTCTTAACGCTATCTACCTGATTAGCGGAGGACTGGACCAGGAAGCGCATGCGAATATTCTCACGTATGTACATTCACTGTAGCCATTTACTCTGTTGTATTGTAGTGTATAAATTGTATTGTTAACCCCCCTTTCAGATATATTACTCTGTGGTGTCGGAACCCAGTGTTTAACTACAAATCGGTGTTGTGTCCTCTTTCCCCTGCTAGGGTTTAAAGTGTATTACATTGCCTAACTGTATAAGGTTCAAAAGTGTATTAATAAGGTGTGTACGTGCTGCGGGTACTTTGTACCGTCAGTGCTGCATAAGGTGTAAAGTATAATATCATTGCATTGCATTACTACGAAGGTTTAAGGTGTATCAATTGAGTGTGTACGCTCTGCGTGTACTTTGTACCCTCAGCGCTGCGTTTGTACGCAGAGTCCGTACGCGGTACGGGACTCATTACGCAAATAGCGTAAAAGGTATATAGAGTGAATATTAAGTTTAGCGGCCGTAGTAAAAGTGTGTTTAAAGGTATAGCTTTATGGTTTAAGATAATATCGACATTATCAGGGTGCTCTCTTTCTCTCGGCTGTATCTGAAAAAGGGGGTGCTCTCTCTGTCAACTGTATTTGAAAAAGGGGTGCTCTCTATCAGCTGTAGCTGAAAAAGGGGTCCTCTCTCTGTCAGCTGTATCTGAAAAAGGGGTGCTTTCTCTCTGTCAGCTGTATCTGAAAAAAGGGGTACTCTCTGTCTGCTTTATTTCTCTTTGTCAGCTGTATCTGTAAAGGGGTGCTCTCTCTCAATCAGCTGTATCTTGAAAATCTTGATTTTCAGTATGAGAACAGACAGTGAAAGCGGGATCCTTCTGACTTTCTGGGTTTTAAGCAGGAGGTGTCAGAAAAGTTACAGTCAGGGGTGCTCTCTGTCGGCTGTATCTGAAAAAGGGGTGCTCTCTCTGTCAGCTGTATCTGAAAAAGGGGTGCTCTCTCTGGCAGCTGTATCTGAAAAAGGGGTGCTCTCTTTGTCAGCTGCATCTGAAGAAGGGGTGCTCTCTCTGTTAGCTGTATCTGAAGAAGGGGTGCTCTCTCTGTCAGCTATATCTGAAAATGTGGTGCTCTCTCTGTCAGCTGTATCTGAAGGGGCGCTCTCTTTCTGTCGGCTGTATCTGAAAAAGGGGTGCTTTCTCTTTCAGCTGTATCTGAAAAAGGGGTGCTCTCTCTCTGTCAGTGTTATCTGAAAAAGGGATGCTTCAGTGAAAGTGACTTTTTAGGTTTTAAGCAGGAGGTGTCAGAAACGTTACAGTCAGGGGTGCTCTCTTTCTGTTGGCTGTATCTGAGAAAGGGGTGCTCTCTCTGTCAGCTATATCTGAAGAGGAAGCTGGGGTCCATATTAGTACCATGGGGTATAGACGGGTCCACCAGGAGCCATTGGCACTTTAAGAGTTTAATAGTGTGGGCTGGCTCCTCCCTCTATGCCCCTCCTACCAGACTCAGTCTAGAAACTGTGCAAGAGGAGACAACATACTTCGAGAGAAGGAATTACACAGCTAGTGGCGAGATTCATACCAGCTCACACAAACAAGAAAATCGGCCAACATATCGGAACAACTCAGCAACAGCTGAAACAGTAAATAATCGGCCAACATATCGGAACAACTCAGCAACAGCTGAAACAGTAAATAACGCAGAACTTACCTAAGAACAGGGTAACACTGAACCATAAACTAATGCAGGAAACGAAGCGCTGGGCAGACGCCCAGCATCCTCTACGGACTACGAGAAAAGGATTTACCGGTAGGTAACCAAAATCCTATTTTCTCTAACGTCCTAGAGGATGCTGGAGTCCATATTAGTACCATGGGGATGTACCAAAGCTCCCAGTACGGGAGAGAGAGCGCGGAGGCTCCTGCAACACTGCCTGACCAAACTTGAGGTCAACAGAGGCCAAAGTATCGAACTTGTAAAACTTGGCAAACGTGTTCGTACCAGACCAAGTAGCTGCTCGGCAGAGTTGTATCGCCGAGACACCCCAGGCAGCCGCCCAGCTAGAACCCACTTTACAAGTAGAGTGGGCCTTTACAGATTTCGGACACAGCAATCCTGCCGTGGAATAAGCATGCTGTATAGTGAACCTGATCCAGCGTGAAATCGACTGCTTAGAAGCAGGACATCCAAATTTCTTTGAATCATAAAATACAAACAGAGTCACTTTTCATATGCCGAGCCGTCCTCTTCACGTAAATCTTCAAAGTCCTTACTACATCCAAGGTCTTTGAAGTAATTGAGGAATCAGTAGCCATTGCCACCACAATAGGTTGGTTGATGTGGAAAGCCGACACAACCTTAGGTAGGAACTGTGGACGAGTCCTAAGTTCTGCCCTATCTTCATGGAAGATCAGATAGGGGCTTTTTTTTTTTTTAACAGAACTGTTTATTAGGCAGGTCACAAAAATACACATCATATAGATAGCAATAACATATGACTATCAAAATGTAGGCTGAAATTAATGCATCTGTTGTAAAAATACATTTATACGAGAGTGACCCAAATTTGTGAAGGAGAAAGTAAACATTGTGTGTGCCTTCTCAAAGGCAGAGGCAAAGTAAGAGAATTGAGAATCAAAAGTGAAGAAAAGGGAATAGAAAGAGTAAGAAAAAGAACAGCAGAAAAGAAAAAGATGTAGAACAGTTGGGGAGCACTGCGGGGAGAGGTTACAGCAATAAAGCCAGGTCAGCAAATCAGCTATGAAACGGGGATGGGGCATTCTGAGTGGACAGCCAGGGGCCCCAGACTTTATCAAATGACTTAGAGGAATGGTTAGTTATACTAGTCATATATTCCATCTTATGGATATACCAAATCCGCGACAACATTGACTGCATAGGTGAGGGTGTAGGCTTTTTCCAATCTATAGCTATTTGGCATGTCATGGCTGCAGATACATGTCGCAGTAATTTATTTTGATGTCTAGGGAGGGTGGGAAGGTTAAGAGGAAGTAGGAAAAACTTAGGATCAGAAGGGATGGGAAACCCGAATAAGTGCGAGAGGAGTGTAATTACCTCTTGCCATATTACCGAGATTCGTGGACAAGTCCACCATATGTGTGGGAAGGTGCCTTCTTCTGAGCATCCTCTCCAACATCCATCCGAGGTGTTCGGAAACATGGTCTTCAGTCGGGAGGGTACGTAGTACCACCGGTATAAAAGCTTGTATATGTTTTCTATAATTTTGACGCAGATGGAACTAGAGGCTGCATTGTCCCATATTTCCGACCACTCTTCAGGATCCAAATTAATTCCCAGATCTGCTTCCCACGCCAACTCGTGGGGATCCCGTGTAGGGGACTCGTCCTCAATAAGCAGCGAGTATATCTTAGAGATTAGTCCTCTGGTTCAGGATCGTCCCCAGCAGATAGATTCAAAGGAGGATAGAGGCCTCCCTGTCAATATGGATTTGGTCTTGGAATGGAAGTGGCGTATTTGTAAGATACAGAAAAAATCTCTAGTTGGGATTGCTGTTTGATCCTGAATATCTGAAAACTGAGGGAAGTTATCGTCAGTGGTGATATCATTGAGAAACACAATGTTCTCTGCCTTCCAAAAGTGGAAAGATGATTTACACATGCCAGGGGGAAAGTTAGGATTATGAAATAGTGGGATAAGGGGAGATGAGCCCGAGGACAATTTAAACTGTCTGTTGGTAAAATCCCAGATGGCTAACGAGCGCAAAACTATAGGGTGGGGGAAGACATTCCGAGGACGGCGAGTCCTGGGGAGCCACAAGAGGGAGGAGAGCATTGATAAACCCAGCTCCTCAGCCGGCGCAGACCTTCCTTGCATCAGAAGCGCACCATTGCACACATTGCGAAAGTTGCGCCGCATAATAGTATTTCCGGAAATTGGGAACTCCCAGTCCACCACCCCGGGAGGGGCGCTGTAGCAATTTTAACCTGATCCGGGGACGTTTTTGAGCCCAGATTAATTGGGACGAGTGGAATTGCAAGAATTTGAAAACATAGGGAGGAATATAAATCGGTAAAGTTTGGAATAAATACAAAAGCCGGGGAAGTACGTTCATCTTTATGGAGTTTATTCTGCCAATCCAAGATATGAAATATCCAGACCACACACGGAGATCTGATTTAATTTGATCCAGAATGCGGGGATAGTTGGCCTGAAATAGTTGATGATACCGATGGGTTAAATAAATGCCCAGGTATTTAATTTTCTGTTTATGCCATGTAAAGGGGAATGAGGTTTCAAGGGTTTGTTTATCTGAAGCGGGGATATAAAAATCAAAAACTTCGGTTTTGTTGGTGTTGATTTTATATCCCGAGAATTGGGAGTATAGGTCTATCTCGGAGAGGAGAGGTTACAGTGATCGGGTGGGGTCAGAGAGGGAGATTAGCACATCATCCGCATACAATGCTATTTTGTGTTCCGAGGGACCAGTTGACACACCCAATATGTTAGTGTTGCAACGGATCCGGGCCGCCAGGGGCTCCATAACTAGAGCATCTATCAAGGGCGAGAGAGGGCAACCTTGCCTGGTGCCGTTGGTGATCTTAAAGCTAGCGGAGGAAACAGAGTTAACAGATACCCTTGCCGTCGGGGAGCGATAAAGTGCCGAAACTCCATCATAGAATTTACCAGAAAACCCCATTTTGCGGAGGACTTCGAAAATAAAAGGCAACGATATGCGATCGAATGCTTTCTCAACATCAAGGGCAAGAATAAGAGAAGGTAGTTTCTGTCTATGAATGGAGTGAATAAAGTCTATGGCTCTCCTGGTGTTGTCGGAGGCCTGGCGTCCCGGAATGAAACCGACTTGGTCAGAGTGAATTAAGTGGGGGAGAAGTAAGGCCAAACGGGAGGCTAAAATTTTGGCATAAATTTTCAAGTCTACATTCATTAACGAAATAGGTCTGTAGTTAAGACATTGAGTGGGGTCTTTGTCGGGTTTGGGGATCACTACTATGTCAGCTAAGGTTGTGGCAGGGTCAAAAGACGCGCCATCGAGAATGTAATTGAAGAGAGAGGTAAGATGAGGTGCTAACTCCTTTACGAATACTTTATAGTACTGGGCTGAAAAACCATCGGGGCCTGGGGCAGCAGAGGATCTCATTGATCTTATGGCGGACGTAGTTTCCTCTAAAGAGATAGCCTCATTGAGGGCTAGTAGCTGGGATTCCGATATACATGGCAGGGGAGTGGAGAATAGGTATGAACACACTTCCTCAAGCCTAATGGAGGGTACCAGAGGGGGGTCGGGAAGATTATAAAGGGAGCTATAAAAGGACCTAAATTCCTCGGCCATCTCCTCTGAGTCATAAGTGAGGGAGTTAAGTTTATGAGAGTATAGTTTGTTCACCAGGCCCTTAGCTTGACTGCATCTGAGCTTGTTTGCCAACAGCGAATCAATTTTATCGGTTTTGTCTTAAAAGCGTTGGCGAAGTTTCTGTAAAACAAGCACAGCACGGTGGGTCAAGAGTGTATTTAATTGCCCTTTTAAACATTCAATTTGAGACAGCAGGGAGGCGCAGGGAGACGTCTTGTGTTGGGCAATCAGTGCAGATATTTGCAATTCTAGACTCAAAATATATTGCGCAGCTTTTATACGAATTGCGGAGGTTTTGGCCATGATGAGACCTCTAATGGTGGCTTTATGAGTCTCCCAAAGTAAACTCGGGGAGACTTCAGGAGAAGAGTTTTCTTGTTACTTCTTTTTTTCTTATTTCTTGTTTCTTAGTCTTCTTTTTCTTTTATCTTCTGTCTTGTTTCTTCTTTTTCTTTGTCTTCTTCTTAGAAACATAGAATTTGATGAAAAACTTATTTGATCCTTATTTCATTGTAAGGATATTCTTATGTCGATGCATGTTCAAATTGCTGTACTGTCTTAGCCTCTACCACCTCTGATGAAAGGCTTTCTTGTTTCTTCTTTTTTTGTTTTTTCTTTTTCTTCTTTCTTCTTCTTTTACTTTCTTCTTATTTTTCATTTATCCTTCCTCTTCTTTCATGTTTCTTCTTCTAATTTTTCTTTTTCTTCATCTTTCTTGTTTCTTCTTTTTTTTCTTCTTTTTCTTCTTTCTTGTCTTCTTAAAAACATAGAATTTGACGGCAGATAAGAATCACTTGGCCCATCTAGTCTGCCCCTTTTTTACCATATTTTTTTTTAAATCAAATCTTATTTGATCCTTATTTCTTTGTAAGGAAATCCTTATGTCTATCCCCTGCATGTTTAAATTGCTCTACTGTCTTAGCCTCTACCACCTCTGATAGGAGGCTTACTTGTTTCTTTTTCTTTCTTGTTTGTTCTTCTTTCTTGTTTCTTATTCTTCTTGTGTCTTCTGTCTTGTTTCTTCTTCTTTTTCTTTTTTTCTTCTTACTGTATGTCTATTACATACATGTTTAAATTGCTCTACTGTCTTAGCCTATACCACCTCTGATGGGAGGCTTTCTTATTTCTTCTTCTTTCTTGTTTCTTCTTCTGATTTTTCTTCTTTCCTATTCTTTTTCTTCTTCTCACTGTTTCTTCTTCTTTTCTTTTACTTCTTTTTATTTCTCTTCTTCTTATACCCCATTTCCACTAGTGATGCGGGTCGCAGCCGGGAGCCTGACACGGGTGCTACTTTGCTGCGACCCGCATCAGAGCCCCCTTTCCCACTACACTCACCAACCCGGCATATTGCCGGGTTGATGACGCTGCTGGTGACGCAGCAGGGGTGGCGCTGGGAGATCACATGATCTCCCAGCGCTGCCCTTCCATACACTGTGAATGGGAGCCGTGTCACATTGACATGGCTTCCGTTTACACTGCACAGCTTACTGGGTTGAACTCGTCGTGTTTAACCCGGTAAGCTACCCGGGTAGGATTCCTGGATCACTTGAGGGAGCCGTTTCTACTAGCAAAAAACATGGGCAAATGCGCGCCCTCGTGCATTTACCCGTGTTTTTTGAGCTAGTGGAAAAGGGGTATTAGAAACATAGAATTTGATGGATAAGAATCTCTTGGCCTATCTAGTCTGCCCCTGTTTTATAATATATTTTTACCTCAAACCTTATTTGATACTTTTTTTCTTTGTAAGGATATCCTTATGTCTATTCCATGCATGTTTAAATTGCTCCACTGTCTTAGCCTCAGTCACCTCCGATGGGAGGCTTTCTTGATTCATCTTCTTGTTTATTCTTCTTTCTTCTTATTTTTCATTTTTCCTACCTCTTCTATCTTGTTTCTATTTTTTCTTTTTCTTCATCTTTCTTGTTTCTTCTTTTTCTTTTTGCCTGTCTTCTTAGAAACATTTGACGGCAGAAAAGAATCACTTGACCCATATAGCATGTCTTTTTTTTACCATATTTTTTTTATGCCTCAAACCTTATTTGATCCTTATTTCTTTGTAAGGATATCCTTATATCTATCTCAAGCATGTTTAAATTGCTCTAAAGTCTTAGCCTCTACCACCTCTGATGGTAGGCTTTCTTGTTTCTTCTTTCTTGTTTCTTCATTATTACTTATTCTTTTTTGTTTTGTTTTCTTTTTCTTTCTTATTTCTTTTTTCTTTCTTCTTGTTTTTCTTTTCTTCTTTCCCCTCTTCTTTTTCTTTATCTTCTTTCTTATTTTTTCTTTTTTGTCTTACTTTTCTTTTTCTTCTCTCTTGTTTCTTTTTTTGTTTCTTCTTTTTTTCTTTTTTCTGTATCTTCTTTTTCTTTTTCATTATTTTTCTTTATAATTTTCTTTTTCATGTTTCTTCTTTTCTTCTTTTTCTTTATCTTCTTTCTTGTTTCTTCTTTTTCTTATTCTTTCTTTCTTTTTTCTTCTTTATATTTCTTGTTTGTTCTTCTTTCTTATTTCTTATTCTTTTTTCTTCTATCTTTATTTTTCTTCTTGTTTTTCTTATATCTATATTATTGACCCATCTAGCCTGTCCCTTCTTTACCATATTTTTTAACCTCAAACCTTATTTGATCCCTATTTCTTGTAAGGATATCCTTATGTCTATCCCATGCATGTTTAAATTGCTCTACTGTCTTTGCCTCTACCACTTCTGATAGGAGGCTTTCTTTCTTCTTTTTCTTTCTTGTTTGTTCTTCTTTCTTGTTTCTTATTCTTTTTTCTACTGTCTTGTTTCTTCTTCTTCTTCTTATGCCCATGCATGTTTAAATTGCTCTACTGTCTCAACCTACCTCTGATGGTAAGCTTTCTTGTTCCTTCTTCTTTCTTGTTTCTTATTCTTTATTACTTCTTATTATTTTTGTTTTGTTTTCTGTTTCTTTCATATTCTTTTTATTTCTTCTTATTTTTCTTTTCTTCTTTCTCTTCTTTTTCTTTATCTTCTTTCTTATTTTTTCTTTTATTTCTCTTTTTCTTCTTTTTCTTTGTAGTTTCTTATTCTTCTGTTTATTCTGTCTTGTTTCTTCATCTTTTTCTTCTTATGTCTATCCCATGCATGTTTAAATTGCTCTACTGTCTTAGTCTCTACCACCTCTGATGGTAGGGTTTCTTCTTTCTTTTTCTTTTTTATTACTACTTATTCTTTTTTTGTTTTGTTTTCTGTTTCTTTCATATTTCTTTTTTCTTTCTTCTTATTTTTCTTTTCTTCTTTCTCTTCTTTTTCTTTCTCTTCTTTCTTATTTTTTTGTCTTATTTCTCTTTTTCTTCTTTCTTGTTTCTTCTTTTTCTATCATGTTTTTTTCTTTGTAGTTTCTTATTCTTCTGTTTATTCTGTCTTGTTTCTTCATCTTTTTCTTCTTCTTTTTCTTATGTCTATCCCATGCATGTTTAAATTGCTCTACTGTCTTAATCTCTACCACATCTGTTAGGAGGCTTTCTTGTTTCTTCTTCTTTCTTGTTTGTTATTTTTCTATTTTCTTCTGTCTTGTTTCTTCTTTTTCATCTTCCGGTTTCTTCTTCTTTCTTTTCCTTTATTTCTCTCCTTCTTAGAAACATAGAATTTGCCATGGCTGCTTGCGCTGCCATCAAGAGGAAGCTGATATCTTTCATTGTTTATGGGCTTGCCAGATAATCAAGTATTTTTGGCACCTAATCCGCAGATATGCAGAAGCCAAACTTATAAACCATGTTCCATTCACTCCAGAATGGGCAATTCTGGGTATATTCGACCCTGCTCAACGAATTACTCCCGAAAGCAAAAAACTTCTACTCACACTGAGTGTGGCGGAAAGGAAGACTATACTCCAGGGTTGGTTGGATAGTACACCCCCTTCAAATACCTCTGTTCCTATCCAAGCTCAACTTTATTTTCAAGATGGATTGGATGGAAACACTTTTACAAAAAGAAAAGAAGGTGGAACGATTCTTTACAATGTGGGAATCATATATAGATACACTACCTCTCTTTGTTAGGCAACAACTCTACCACAGCTTAAAGAATACCATACGGTACCTAACAAAAACTTCTGTGGGTGATCCACCAATCGCTTATTCTTGATCACTCTCCAGGCTTCCAATAATCAAATACTATGTGCAGAAATATACCACATGTTTCTGATGTGTCGCTTTTAACTCATCATTCTGACACAACTTTTGGGCTTCGATGATAATACTATATGTTGTGATCCACTTTTTGTCGATTGTTGACTGTTATTTCTAAACATAACTGTACAGGAAAATCCTGACTTGCGTACCTTTGTTTATGACTTACTTCTCTTTTCCTGTACTGTATTTAATAATACCTCAATAAAATATATATATATATATATATATATAAAAAAAAGAAACAGAATTTGATGGATAAGAATCACTTGGCTCATCTACTCTGCCCCCCTTTTTTTTAACCAAATTTTTACTCAAACCTTACTTGATTCTTTTTTTTGTAAGGATATCCTTATGTATATGTCTTAACCTCTACCACCTCTGATGGGAGGCTCTCTTGTTTTGTCAAAGTAAAAAATATTACATACAGGCAACATACAGACAACATACAAACTCCAAACAGAGAGGTTTCTGTTTGTGCGCATACACGCAGTATGCACAGCTATATATGATAGCCTACGCATTCACACAGACAAGCCACAAATATATATATTCAACACATATTTCATACAACACATAAATTAAACATGTCAAGCACCAGACATTATAATGTATTTATATAAGAGAGTTATAACATCTCATATATATGTATTCATACGTTGAATGAGGTCATGTGACCGTTGTGATGTTAGCAGTGGGCGTTACAAAATAATGCCACATGCCCTATTCCAACCAATGAATTGAATGAAATATGTTCCCATTAGATATAGTACGGTCATGTGACCGGGACCAATTATAAACAATTTATAAATATCATTGTACAAATACACTATCCAACCAGTTTAAACATATTTTAAACAATCGTTTTGCCTCCTTTATTATCTAAGATGAACATTTAAATGTTTCTAATGTGTGTTAAGTTGATTAACTTGTTTAGTGTCAGCCAATAGGATGTTAGCATGTTTAGATGTACCATATATGTACCATATATAAAGGGGATCAGGGCAGTTCATGCACACCTTTGATAAAGCTACCTAGAGTAGCGAAACGCGTCAGGAGAAACCCACTGCTACATACATCACCACACCAAGAAAGACCTGGAGTTTACTGCTGCCCTTACAAGATTTTAGAGGACTTTTCCGGTAATTCATCAATCCGGCTCCATTTCCAAGCTTTCCAAGCCCTCTGTGGACCAGGATACCAACTACTATTGCATGGAGTCTAGCGGCATTCAGACACCATTGCTACGGATCCCAACATAGGAACACAAGGCTGGTAACAATGGACACTTCACTATACTAAAGTCCTCTTATGTGAATCTGGCAAATCTATCAGTAACTTGGTCATAAGGTGTTGCAAAGCAGTGGCAGAAACTAGCCAATTCTATTATTCCCCTGGTCAATGGACATTTTATTTTTATGTGTGATTTGTTAGTTCAATTGAATTTTAAAATTGTCTTTTAACACCGATATATTAAATGTGTTTAGGAATTTGATTCTAGCGCTGTTTCCCTCCTTTTTGCCCTATGTATATGTAAGGAGATTGACTATCTCCTCCATACAGCAGCTAGAAAAACATCCCATTCTAGCGCCCGACTATATACCTTGGTATATTCTCTTTGCATTTTCACATAGTTTTTGTTTGGGCTGCCATTATGGGCTGTTTTTCTGAATTTGAAAATAGAAATAATCGGAGGCAAAACTTTATTGCTAAGTGGGAAACCACAGGGAGAAAAGATCATATTGTTGTAGACTCCTCCCTTAAGAAGGAATTTTTTGAGTTAGAAAATCTGTTGAAACAAGAAGCAAAAAACTGGTTGGATAGTGTTAATCTTCAGAAATATCTGGATAATAAAATGATCCCTCGAGGTTTACGTATTTTTAAACCCTCAATTTTTAAGGACAGTCCTGAATATCAAAAACAATGGGAAACAATATTAGATAGATGTTCGTTTTCATTAATGGAACTCATTATTAAATATAGAAGTGAAAAAGTTAAAACCTTGGTTTTGGAAATAGATGAACTCAAGGTTAAACTGGATAAATTTAAATCGGACCAGGAATTCAGAGAGAGAGACCAAACTCTAACTGATAAAATTTTGAAGTTTGAACAATTTATTACTGATACTAAGTGTAAAAAATATAAGAGGGATTTCGATGATTATAGGAAAGGGGAGGTACGTTCATATAATAATAAAGATACTAGAAATATGAAATCAAACAACAGGTATCAGAAATCCTTCGATAATAGATCTAGAAACAATGGGGGCTATAATGCCTATCCAGAAGGTTCAGGTGAATTTGCTCCGAGACAGAGATTTTACTCTGGTCGATGCCAACACGCAGGAAACTATGGAAGTAGATCGTATCGTACAAATGAGCAATTCTCTCCCAATAGGAATAAATATGACAACTTAGGTGCCCGATCCAAAGTTTATAATAAGCCAGAATCGGACCGTCAGGGAACAACTACTGAGGAAGTTTTTTTAGGACAAAAACAGCCCCAATTTCAAAAAGACAGCACATACACGGAAGAAACCCCCTATACACCCAAAAGAAACAGAAATACCAGTTCAGGGGGAGAAGGGGGGGCAAAAAGGAGAAACATAAGAAATTAAGACAATTGCTATCTTCAAAAAAATCCTATAAAGGGATTTTCAATCTTTCAAGTAAAACTTTGACAACAGATGAACTATCTTTATTGAGTAAGGGTTTAAAATTTTCCCCCACTTCAGATCCCAATATATTTGATTTATTTGTAGAGTTAAATAGATTCATTAGAACACTTTGTAGAAAAAGATATTTTGCGAATAAGAAGATTGACACTACAGATATGTCCCCAATTGTCCTTGATTCTATGGATGAACCCTTCTTGGAAATTCTACAGGATCTCCAAAAAGAGGGCTCCTCCGAATCGGATACACTTGAAGCTTGTAAACTTTATGATGTGAACAGGAAGACTATGAAATGAAAATCTGATTTCTTTCCTATTAAATCAAAAAGCAACAGTATAGAATGTTTCTATAAGGTAACTCTAGATAATTTTAAAAAGCTATGTGACAACAATAGTAAATGTAAGATCTCTGGTAATCTCAGTAAACAAGAGAGGAAAGCCCTCAACAAACTTACTAAGGATACCTCCATAATAATCAGAGAAGCAGACAAAGGGGGGCGGTTTGGTTCTTCAAGACAGAGCAGACTATACTAAAGAAGCATCTAGACAGTTAGATGACACCAACTTTTATAAGAAACTTACCTCAGATCCATCCAATTTATTCACCATGGAACTAAAGAAATTGTTGGCAGAAGCAATGTCTGATGGGGTCATATCCAGGGAGGAGTTCCGATTTTTGTTTCCTTCCTTTCCTACTATACCTATTTATTATCACTTACCTAAAATTCACAAGTCCCTCACTTCACCTCCGGGACGTCCTATTATTTCGGGTGTTAACTCTCTTACTTCTAATCTTTCCGCTTATGTTGGCAGTTATCTCCAGCCTCGTGTCTCCCTGTTGAGGTCCCATATACGGGATACTACTCATTTTTTACAGCTTATTCAAGAAATTACTTGGCAATCGTCTTATTCTTTCCTTACTTTAGATGTACAGAGCCTGTACTCCAATATTCCACATCAATTGGGGATACAGGCGATTAAAGAATCTTTACTAAAAGATGGGGACCTCTCAGAGAGACACGAGAGATTTCTTCTGGACTCCATTCTTTTTATTCTCCAACACAATTTTTTTCTGTTCTTAGACACTTTTTATCTGCAAGTCATGGGGACGGCCATGGGGACCAGGTTTGCGCCCAGCTACGCCAACCTCTATATGGGGCAGGTCGAGGACCGCCATATTTGGGGAGGCGGGCTCGGTGATCGCCTGGTCTTCTATGGCCGTTACATAGACGATCTATTTATTTTTTGGGATGGGGATCTTTCCACAGCTACCGAGTTTGTTAATTCTCTCAACACAAACACTTATAATTTAACTTTCTCCTACACTTTTCACCCCTCCCGGATCAACTTCCTGGATGTGACCCTGGAGATAATTGATAATAAAATCCAAACATACAATTATGTAAAGGAGGTAGGCAGTGATGCCTACCTACACTTTAAAAGTGCACATTGCTTACCATGGAAATCCAATATACCCAAAGGCCAACTAATGCACTTAAAGAGAAATTGTTCCATGGTGGATAAATTTAACAGCCAAGCAGGAGATATGCTTATGGCATTCGAAACTAGAGGATATCCTAAACATTTACTAGAAACTGCATTTGAACAAGTAACATCTATGGAGAGAACACAAATGTTACAATCAAAAACAAAAAATACAGCGAACTGTAAGGAGATAGAATTCACTTTTATATCGAAGTATAATAGTTCTAGGAAAATTAAACAAATTATTAAGAACAACTACAATATTTTGAAATCCGATTCAATCCTTAAAGACCTCATTCCAACAGACCCTAACTTTATTTTCAAGAAAAATAGGTCCTTAAAAACATTGCTTGATCCTAGTTGTGTAAAACCAATTGACAAACAGGATGGTAAGATGATCAAAAACAGGTGGCTACAGAAGCAGTGTGGCTTCTTTAAATGCGGAAAAAACCGATGCACCACATGCCAACATGCCGTTAATAGGACAATAAACCTACCCCAATCTATTTCAGAAAAAGAGCAAAAAATTTCTTCCTTTATTAATTGCGATACTAGTTGGGTTATTTATGTGCTCATCTGTGGTTGTAACCTTAAATATATAGGGAGAACCACTAGGCCCCTGAAAATTCGCCTGATGGAACATCGGAGGAATATACTAAAGAGAATACAAAATCACAGTGTATCGAGACATTTCTCCATGTTCCATAATGGCAATCCAAGCTCTTTAGGGGTAATAGGTTTGAAACATATTCCATTCACCTATCGGGGAGGTGACCGATTTATGAGACTTTGTAGGCAGGAGGTTTTCTGGACCTTTCAACTCAACACTCTTCATCCACAGGGTCTTAATGAGGCACTTGAGCTCAATTCAGTCCTATAGGGTTCAGTTGACACATCCAGTCCACGGAATATTCCATGTAGATATTGGGTTCCGTGGATGGATGGTGTCAGTGATCTCTGAGGGTTCTAATTGAATTCAATTACATCTAATGATATTATATTTTCCCTTCCCCCTTTCTTTTCCCTTCTCTTCCCTCCCCCCCCTCCTTTCCCCCCTCCCCCTCCTTTTCCCTTCTTCCTTCCCTTTCTCCTGTCACCTTGCTTCTATCTCTCTATACCTGTAATGATTTTTAAAGGTATTATACAAATAAACAGAAATAAACATTCTTAAAATAGATTAGCTAATCAATACAAAAATTCATATTTATTTGTTTTGATTTATATATGTTAGTACTCAATATTTTTTATAATATACCTGTTTTGGAAGCAATACAATTATTATTGTGAGGCATTTTAATTTTTTCATATAATCTGTTTTATTAACAATGGAGGCATTTGGTGAATATATTATACACCTTTTTATTATTAGAAATGGGCTTTTGTTTTTCCTTTTCAGCCCCTATTATTAATCATATCGAGTGTATGTTCTACTAAGGGAAAAATTGCCCACAACCTAAATGGCGATTCTGTAGCTTGAGGTTGAACACTAACCTATAACCCATCAATGCTTATTTGGGTCCGGTCATGTGACCAATCAAATATTTGGATGTATTACAGGATATTGTCTCTGCTCCTGAGGGGGTTATAGAGGATTATGCGACTACTTTTATAATTCTAGTTATATGTTAATTTTCACGACCATGAAGCCTTTTGTTAACTCCGGACATGTGACCGTACACGTGACGTGTCACATGAGCGGACACAAATATGTGATTCTTCATCTTGACAGTTGATTTCCGGACATGTGACCGTACACGTGACGGGTCACGTGAGCGGACACTATCATGTGACCTTCCAACTCGGCCGTTTATAGGCCGAATGGGGTCACGCGGTCCCATGATCCTTTGCTGATTCTGGACATGTGACCGCATATGTAATAGGTCACATGAACGGGCATTGACTCGTGACTCGTGAACCGGGCCTTCATACGTTGAATGAGGTCATGTGACCGTTGTGATGTTAGCAGTGGGCGTTACAAAATAATGCCACATGCCCTATTCCAACCAATAAATTGAATGAAATATGTTCCCATTAGATATAGTACGGTCATGTGACCGGGACCAATTATAAACAATTTATAAATATCATTGTACAAATACACTATCCAACCAGTTTAAACATATTTTAAACAATCGTTTTGCCTCCTTTATTATCTAAGATGAACATTTATATGTTTCTAATGTGTGTTAAGTTGATTAACTTGTTTAGTGTCAGCCAATAGGATGTTAGCATGTTTAGATGTACCATATATAAAGGGGATCAGGGCAGTTCATGCACACCTTTGATAAAGCTACCTAGAGTAGCGAAACGCGTCAGGAGAAACCCACTGCTACATACATCACCACACCAAGAAAGACCTGGAGTTTACTGCTGCCCTTACAAGATTTTAGAGGACTTTTCCGGTAATTCATCAATCCGGCTCCATTTCCAAGCTTTCCAAGCCCTCTGTGCACCAGGATACCAACTACTATTGCGTGGAGTCTAGCGGCATTCAGACACCATTGCTACGGATCCCAACATAGGAACACAAGGCTGGTAACAATGGACACTTCATTATACTAAAGTCTTCTTATGTGAATCTGGCAAATCTATCAGTAACTCGGTCATAAGGTGTTGCAAAGCAGTGGCAGAAACTAGCCAATTCTATTATTCCCCTGGTCAATGGACATTTTATTTTTATGTGTGATTTGTTAGTTCAATTGAATTTTAAAATTGTCTTTTAACACCGATATATTAAATGTGTTTAGGAATTTGATTCTAGCGCTGTTTCCCTCCTTTTTACCCTACATAAATTAAACATGTCAAGCACCAGACATTATAATGTATTTATATAAGAGAGTTATAACATCTCATATATATGTATTGGAACGGAACAAGATAAACATGTCATGCTTGGTGTCAAAATGATCAGGGGAATGAGTTTGTTGGTTTGATAGCTGTGGTTAGATTGTAGCACATTGCAACGATTAGTTATAATGAAATGTAGGAATATGAAGCCACAATTCTAAAGTGAACAAAAGAATATCCCTGGAAGACAGCATGGCTAATTTCTATGATGTCATCTTCAAGGCTGGACGTTGCTTGCATATTAACTGACCAATAACACATCAAGAATGAGAGATCACCCTCCCCTGGACCAATAACAGAAGACTTAGTCCCAGACATGTACTTCCCCCAATACACAGTATATCGGCAGTTTCTAGGACTTAGAGAGTTAGTTGCTGTTGCTTGCTGAGAGGGAGAGATGGAGGAAATGTTCTATGGGAACGGGTAATGTATGTATGCTGGCTGTAATTGATCCTAATGTAGCTACAACTGCTTCTAGTGTAATTGTGACTCTGTAACCAGATTTATATATATATTATAACTGAATGAAATAGATATATATATATATAAATATATATATTGTACATGTGATATATTGTATACATACCCTTTTAATATCAAATATATACATCTCTGAGCACTGGACCTCAATCTACAATGTGTGCGAGTACTTGTTTTCTCTTAAGGGATGTAGTGTTTGCGACGTACAGCACACTTTTATCGTATATGGTAATAAGATGCGCCATGCGTCCGCAGCATATATTAATTATACTTTTTTCTTATTTTTGTTTCTTCTTTCTTTTACTTCTTCTTTCTTGTTTCTTCTTTTTCTACTTTCATTTTTCTTGTTTTTCTTTCTTGTTTGTTATTCTTTTTTTCTGTCTTGTTTCTCCTTCTTTTTCTTTTTTCATCTTTCTTTTTTGTTATGTCTATCACATACTTCTTTTTCTTGTTTCTTCTTTTTCATCTTTTTATTTCTTTTCCTTCTTTCTTGGTTCTTTTTCTTCTTTTTCGTTCTTTCTTGTTTGTTCTTATTTCTTGTTTCTTATTGTTAAGTCTGATTAACTTTCAGGAAGAAAAGCAATACTTTAAATGTACAACTATTCAGGCCACTGTGACCGCTAAGCGTGGGTGTGTAAAACCCCTATCAAATACGTACACGTTGCGTAAGCACGCCGGCACGCTGTAAGCACAAACTAGCTACATGTGTGGCGGAATACACTTTAAAACCCCTTACAGGAAAGGAATGCGACACCAATTGTATATGCAATGTTGCAGGTCCAACCCAGCAACAATCATTTACTTAAAAGGGGGTTACAACAGAAATACAATAATAGAAGAGAAGAAGCTACAACCAATGGATACATACGTTTGTTCGCCTGCGCAACCCAGTTCCGGTCCTCAGTCAATCTGAATAGATGACCTTCAGAGAAAGAGACTCAGGCCAGCCAGGAGGCTTGGTTTTATACAATGGTCCAAAGCATGAAACAAAGGAAACTGTAATCTCTTCATCCATAGGTTAAAGGGCTGGTCATTTACAGTACATGAGCGGTCATAGGTCGGTTTGAATAGGTGGGCGATGCCTTGTCCAGGTGCACTTGCAGATGTCCTCCACTGGGTTCCCTCTGAATATCAAGAGTACAGTACATAGAGTGTGATATTAATAATATATTCCTGCGCATATCTATGCGCAGGAATGTGCTACTTTCTGCAAACTGCCATCTGAATATTGCCCTTGAAATACTGTACAGCTGAATACCAAACACCACCTCCTAACCTAATTCTGTCCCCTCATATCCTGTAAAGTTGGATATCTCTATTGTTCCCCTTTCCAAAATAAATGTAACTCGCTGGTGTGGTGCATGTAGGCTATGTGTAAATTATGTACTATGTGGATTAAATATGGAATATGTCTTTATGGCTTTTCCATGCGAATGAGTATGCTACCGTATTTACTCATACCACACGCTAACATGCAGGACCGCGTGAGCGATTATCCGTAACTTGCGAGTATGCGCACGCTCGGCAGAACAAGCACCCGCACGGAGGCCATCTGTGTGGTGTTTGTACGTGATGCATGTGGCTACAATATTTTCGACTTAGACAGTCCACCCTTTGGCAGTCAACAATAACTGCCACACCTAACTAATAAAACTGAAAATATTACCTATACATTATATACAAAGTTCGGATGACCGGGGGAGAGTTGTAGGTGGGAAATGTATAGCCTAGTGAGATAGGAAAAAGCATGTATGTATGAATTAATGTCTGAGGGGCATGTATCATTGTGCCGTATATGTTCTAAGTAAGCTTCGAGGTATTGCAAAGTATACATTAAATCCTTCTCATCCCGTATTAAGGGTCTGTACATGGGCAAACAAACACTACCGAGCTCTTTTCGGGCAAGGGGTTTTAACCCTCACCTTTTCGGCTTCTTATACCAACAAATGGGAAGCACATTTATTTGATGATACATGGAGGGGAAACATATGTGTGTGCTACTATATGTGGATACCATTTATCGACTATGTGTGCCATTAACTGAAGATTGCAGAGATGAGGGTAAGACACATATAAATACATTCACATAAATTTGGGTATGGTTGACGTCTTTTCTGGTTGGATGTTTCTGGGTAGAGGGGGAAACAGAGAGAAATGGTTAAAGAAAAAGGCCATGCAATTCATTTGCAATCCTTATCATAATACTGTCTCTACGGATGGATCATAAATCAAATCCGCTGCTGTAACAATGACCTTGCTCCTTAGGCTCATCAAATTTGTGCTGTGTTTGCGCTGCGTCAAAATTCGAACACACCTGAATATCAGACCAATAATTATGACGACACCCAGGATACAAAGGAGACACTTTCCTTCACTCGCAATTACATTTTGCGCCTACTCTCCTAAGCCAGAGAACCATTTGAGTGGGTTCAACCATGAGGCCCAGCCGGTTAGTTCATTACCCACAGCCGTCAAGGTTAAGTTGTGTTTCCTTCTGAACTCTCACTTTAACTAGGGAGGGGCCTTAGACTGCACACCTATAGCTGCCAGTAATGTGAGGTGCTACCTACTGAGACTTGTAGTTCTACAGAAGAAAAAAGGGGGGTGTTGTAGGTGCACTGTCTCTAGCATTACTGATATCATATAGCTTAGCATATAATAAATAGTGGAGTTTAGTTATGAATTGATCAATGCATGAAGCTGCAGCCCCACAGCAAGGGACTCCACTCTGCTGCAGTACCTAACACTATAGGGGTTCAAACCTAGGGCACGGGACCCCCCAAAAAACCACAGCCAAGCAAC
The DNA here is from genome assembly GCF_028390025.1 of Pseudophryne corroboree. NCBI lineage: Eukaryota > Metazoa > Chordata > Amphibia > Anura > Myobatrachidae > Pseudophryne > Pseudophryne corroboree. Next base: position 140,241,683 of record NC_086454.1, read on the forward strand.
CCCAGGGCATCGCAGGGAATAATTATGTGTAGTGAGAAGGATTAAGGGATAGGTGAGAAAAAAAGGGTGTTATGGGGTGAATTAATATAAGTGAAAAAAATGTGTAACATGTATAATAAACAAACGGTGAAAGTGCCAAATAAAATGTAATGCTGCGATGCCCTGTTGTCGCCCAGCCACGGCAGTCCAGGAGGCCCCGTACCCCAGGAGCCACCCCATTTCTGACCTATTGTTCTGAATAATTGGACTTACCTAGAATTGTGCCATATTCACAAGTGCAGTCATGCTAGGTACCCTAGTTAAAATAAATGAGGGTCAGGTGCGGGTGGGTGCAAGTCTAAGAATGAAGGTGTCTCACTCCTTCAGGTGTGTCTATACAAAACACTTTTAGTTTGCTAGGGAGGGGCCTTAGACTGCACACCTATAGCTGCCAGTAATGTGAGGTGCTACCTACTGAGACTTGTAGTTCTACAGAAGAAAAAAGGGGGGTGTTGTAGGTGCACTGTCTCTAGCATTACTGATATCATATAGCTTAGCATATAATAAATAGTGGAGTTTAGTTATGAATTGATCAATGCAATAAGCTGCAGCCCCGCGGCAAGGGACTCCACTCTGCTGCAGTACCTAACACTATAGGGGTTCAAACCTAGGGCACGGGACCCCCCAAAAACCATAGCCAAGCAACCCCAGGGCATCGCAGGGAATAATTATGTGTAGTGAGAAGGATTAAGGGATAGGTGAGAAAAAAAGGGTGTTATGGGGTGAATTAATATAAGTGAAAAAATGTGTAACATGTATAATAAACAAACGGTGAAAGTGCCAAATTAAGTGTAATGCTGCGATGCCCTGTTGTCGCCCAGCCACGGCAGTCCAGGAGGCCCCGTACCCCAGGAGCCACCCCATTTCTGACCTATTGTTCTGAATAATTGGACTTACCTAGAATTGTGCCATATTCACAAGTGCAGTCATGCTAGGTACCCTAGTTAAAATAAATGAGGGTCAGGTGCGGGTGGGTGCAAGTCTAAGAATGAAGGTGTCTCACTCCTTCAGGTGTGTCTATACAAAACACTTTTAGTTTGCTAGGGAGGGGCCTTAGACTGCACACCTATAGCTGCCAGTAATGTGAGGTGCTACCTACTGAGACTTGTAGTTCTACAGAAGAAAAAAGGGGGGTGTTGTAGGTGCACTGTCTCTAGCATTACTGATATCATATAGCTTAGCATATAATAAATAGTGGAGTTTAGTTATGAATTGATTATTATATGCTAAGCTATATGATATCAGTAATGCTAGAGACAGTGCACCTACAACACCCCCCTTTTCTCTCACTTTAACTGCAAGATCTCGTCCATCTTTTTATCGATGATCTCTGTGGGGTCGTCAGTGCTATTCGTAATATACGTACAGCACTTAACACCATATTGAGTTGCCAGAGTAACACAGTACCCACCTGTCACAGCCGTAACATAATTAAGGACCATCCTGTGCTGGACCAGCTCCTTCTTGTAGGCTTGTAGCTCCCTACCCGTATACCTGAAGGTGTCATCATACATTTCAGTGATATTATCTATCAAGTTCACCAGTGTATGGATGTACTTATAATTTATAGTTCCTCTGGCAGTACGGGTGATATCTAATGCGAGAAGGAACTGAATCCCGGTGGATTCATGGATCAAATCAGAGGCTGCGTGCTCTGTCCTATCTATGAGGTGTCTCTTGATGATGTGTTCATAATGGGTATGAGTATAAGGAGTCTGAGCATTGCGGTGAATGTCTTTTATTTTGTCATGTGCTATGGTCATGACCTCTGGTAGTACTCTCCCAATATAACACAACCCTTCAGAGCGCGGAGTAAGCCACTTGTATGCTTTCCTCCCACATATGAAATAGGCATCATCTGGAAGAACATAAGGGACAAAATGCAACAAAACCATATCACATATCTTCCTGAAAAAGAAACCGGTCCCTAGTTCTCTCATTTGCTCAGTACAAGCATCAGGCTGGATGATGTGGGCACAATACCCCTGCAACACTTTTCCAGCCCACATGGTTCTGATCCCACGTGTATACCTATACCAAAAATACTTCCCACTTGTGGCTATCTTACGTACAAGTTCAGAGTCGATAGGTATCTTATCAGCTCTGTGTGAAAAGGTCATTGTCTGGTTATTCCATGTCACTTTCCAATTTCCTGGTTTCCGGAAATTGGACACATTAAAACTCAATAGTGACCTATCTACGTGGTACTGGTGGAGCTTCAAGCTAGGGGGCCTAGATATATTGAATTTCTTGTCCACCGGTCTCCCACCCCGTAATTCGAGTACCTCATCTATTGTTAAAGGGTATGGCACTAATCCCGATTTACTCTGTCCTTGAGGTACCTGTGAGCACACCCAGCATTCTATTTGGTTTAAGACCGTACCCACTAATGAGTGGTAATCACTCAAAAGATGTCGGTCAATGTCGTTACTGTTTGACTGACATCTCTGGATGCACCCATCTTTGACTATATTTTCACAATGTTTACATATACAATATTCATCAGACAATAACCCTTCACATTGCCTCCGAGCTCCGTGACTACAAGATCTCTTACTGATACCAGCCTTTACTAGAGTGATATGCTGCTCCTGGGGTCCTATGAATCCGTACTCTCCATCAGAACCTATTCCAGATCCTTGCTCGATGTCTCGGGGGCCCTCACAAAAACAGATTGTCATGATGAAAAACAGAGTCACAAGAAAAAGCCGGAACACAATCTCTTGGTGTGGATCCATTTCGTTACAGAACAAAGATAGGAAGAGAGAAAAATAAAAATAATGCAGTGGGGAGGGGGGGAGGGGTGAAAAAAGAAAAATGGTATGACAACCGTCCTTGATTTTGTTGTTCTCCGCACTCAGGTGCCGTTCAGCAGCCCTGCCTCTCAGTTTTCCCGGAACAATTTCTCTAGTGATGCAAGGTTCTCTTCACCTTTCTTTTTGTCATGAGTTTTCTCTGGGTCAGCAACCTTCTTGCAGTGGGACGAGTGGACCCAAGTCTCTCTCTCGGCAACCTTTAGTGCTGTCGTGCTGGTCAACAAAACTTGATACGGTCCTTCCCACCTGTCTATGAGGCAACCTGAGCGTAAAAAATTTCGAATCATCACATAATCCCCAGGCTCAATGTCATGACAATTACTGCTTGGTAGGTCAGGAATCGCCAGTTTTAGATTCCTTTGCTGCTTTCTCAGTTGCTGGCTCATCCTAACCAAATATTGCACAGTTATTTCGTTATTGCACTTCAAATCATCCTGGGGGTCTATCATAAAATGGGGTTGTCGTCCAAAAAAGAACTTCGAAGGGTGATAAGTTAAGCGGTGACCTGGGAGTGGTTCTGATGCTGTACAACACTAGTGGCAATGCTTCTGGCCACAGCAACCCAGTTTCAGCCATCACTTTGCTCAGCTTGTTCTTAATAGTGCTGTTCATTCTCTCCACCTTCACACTTGCCTGTGGCCGGTATGGAGTATGCAGCTTGCTATTAATACCCATCAGTTTGCACATGACCTGAAAGACTTCACCTGTAAAATAGGTACCCCTATCACTTTCAATCATTCTAGGGATACCCTATCTGCACACAAATTCCTGCACGATTTTCTTAGCAGTATACACAGCAGTATTTGTGGCAGTGGGGAATGCTTCTACCCAGTTTGAAAAGACATCGGTACATACTAACACATACTTCAAATTCCTACAGGGTGGTAACTGTATGAAGTTGATTTGTATTACCTGAAAAGGTCCATCTGTAGGAGGGATATGGGATGGCTCCGTTGGTATTGCCTTACCAATATTCTTCCTCAAGCAAGTAAGACATGTCATTGCTTTCCTACCTACATGAGAAGAGAATCCTGGTGCACTCCAGTAGCCTCTTACCAGTTTGCACATACCTTCCTTACCCAGATGAGTCAGACCGTGTGCCACCTCAGCTAGGCTTGAGAGATATGCCCTGGGGGCCACTGGCTTACTGTGTCCATCTGTCCAAAGTCCTGAGGACTCCTGACCATATCCCTTTGCCTTCCAGACCGCCTTCTCCTGTAGGGAACACAAATTTTGCATTTCTATTAACTGTTGCATGTTAACCGTGTTAAATGTCATCAGTGGTGTGATGTTAGTTTGTATGGTGGTGCTTGCTGCTGATTTTGCAGCTTCGTCTGCCTGGCTGTTACCAAGTGAAATTGGGTCTTGGCTGTAAGTGTGTGCTTTAAACTTGATAACAGCCACTCTGTCTGGTTCCTGTATTGCTGTCAGAAGCCTCTTGATGTATGACGCATGCGCTACAGGTGTGCCAGCTGCCGTCATGAAATTTCTGAGGCGCCACAGGGTCCCAAAATCATGCACCACTCCAAAGGCATACCTAGAGTCCATGTATATATTAGCTGACTTACCCTTTGCCAACTCACATGCTCTGGTCAGTGCTACCAGCTTAGCGGCTTGTGCTGAGTGAGGTGGACCAAGGGGTTCAGCTTCTATGATACCTTCGTCATCTACAACTAGATATCCGGTGCACAGGTCTCCCAATTCCATCTGTCTGTGGCAGCTACCATCAGTGTAGAAGATAAAGTCTACGCCTTCCAGTGGATTGTCACTGTCAGGTCTCGCAGTGAATGTCTGGTTCAGGTATTCCATACAATCATGCGTATCAGTGTCTGCACTAAATCCTCCTTCACCATCATTCTCATCCTCCACCCTTTGTGCCTGACAAGGCACACTTGGCAAGTAAGTTACAGGATTTAGTGAGCTGCACCTCTTTATGGTGATGTTTACAGGGGCCATCAGTGACAGTTCCCACTTTGTAAACCGAGCGGATGAGACATGTCTGGTTTGGGCGGAGTTTAGCAAGGCTGATACTGCATGTGGTGTATGAATGGTCAAGTCGTGTTCTAACACTTCATCCTCGCTTTTACTTACCAGCAAACTATGGCTGCAACACTTCGCAAGCAAGTGGGGAGAGACCGTGCTACAGTGTCCAACTGTGCACTGTAGTAGGCTACCGGTCTGCTGGCATCACCATGTTTCTGTGTTAAGACTCCTGCCACGCACCCAGCGCTTTCAGTACCGTACAATTCAAAGGGCTTCTCATAATATGGCATACCCAATGCTGGTGCTTGTGACAAACACTGTTTTAGTCTCTCAAACGCCAGTTCGGACTCATCTGTGTGAGAGACCCATTCTGGTTTATTTGCGGAGACTATTTCTTGCAAAGGTAGTGCCAGTATAGAGAACCCTGGAATCCAGTTCCGACAGTACCCACACATTCCGAGGAAAGTGCGGATCTGTTGCTGAGTTTGCGGCAGAGTCATGTCGCGGAAAGCCTGTATTCTGTCAGTGGTCAGGTGCCTAAGTCCCTGCGTCAAGCAGTGTCCCAAGTATTTAACTTTAGTCTGGCACAACTGCAACTTATCCTTTGAAACCTTGTGTCCTGTCTGGGAGAGATGAAACAGAAGCTGTTTAGTGTCTGCCAAGGATGACTCGAATGAGTCAGAGCACAACAACAAGTCATCAACATATTGTATTAGCACCGACCCACTCTCAGGTTGAAAAGATTGCAAACAGTCATGTAAGGCCTGGGAGAAAATACTTGGGCTGTCAATGAAATCTTGGTGGAGACGAGTCCAGGTGTACTGTACTCCCCTGTAGGTGAAGGCAAAGAGATATGTCAGGGTGGAGAGGGACAGAAAAGAATGCAGAACAGAGATCAATGACAGCGAAGAACTTAGAGGTGGAGGGATTCTGCATGAGGATGATAGCTGGATTGAGAACTACGGGGAATTGACTCTCAACTATCTTGTTTATCCCCCTTAGATCCTGCACAAGTGGTAACCCCTCCCCCACTCTTTTTCACAGGGAAGATGGGACTATTGGCTGTGCTGGACGTCCTGACTAGGATGCCCTGCTGTTGCAGTCGTTATATGATGGGGTATACTCCTAATTCCACCTCTGGCTTCAGAGGGTACTGAGGGATTTTTGGAGCTATCCTGCCACCTTTTATTTGTACTACTACTGGGGCTACATTCGCCATCAATCCAGTGTCTTGTCCATCTTTGGTCCAAAGGGAACCCAGTATTTGCAAGATAATTTCCTCTACCTGCGATGGACCTGTGTCTATAACGGTAGAGTGTAACATTAGCCTTTGAGGGGTGTCTAATATAGATGGTACCTCCTGTGCATGGTTCTCAGGGATATCTAAGAACACACCCTCAGGGGTACAGTATATGACACACCGCATTTTACACAACAAATCTCTGCTGAGTAGATTAGTCGGAGCCGGTGCAGCCAACAGGAAAGAATGTTTGGTTTGCAAGGGCCCTTTCGTAATCTCTGCAGGTCTACTCAAAGGGTACTGCTGCACCTTTCCCGTTACTCCCATTGCCGAAATTGTTTTTCCCATGGGTGCTATACCTGTGGTGGAGTTTAACACTGATCTGGCTGCCCCTGTATCTACAAGAAAAGGTAGTGGTACACCAGCTACATCAACCATGACCTCAGGTTCACTACCAATGCCAGCAATCAATTTCACTGGCTGCAGACTACAGGTATGGCCTGACCTCTATTGTGTAATGGGACCCTCCCGCAGGGCATTGGCAGCTACAATATGTGTGTGTGGTAGGTAACTGTGAGTTTTCGGGGGCCAGCAAGTCCCTCCTTGGTGGGTACCTCCTTGTTTCCCCTCTATGCGGCTCATATTCCCTTCTATGTGGTCCCTGATCCCAACTATGTGTCTGGTAGTGTGGTTCGTATTCAGGTCTAGGGGTTCTATATACGTTATGTGCCCGCTACTTCTACACTCCCTGGCAAAATGCCCTTCTCTCTTGCAAAGATAACATGTTATTGACCGTGACTTACCATCACGGGTCTGGGGTTTAGGCTGATGGGACTTCCCTGTAAGAGCCTGTGACAATGTCTATAATATTTGTCCTATTAAAAACACGTTAAAGGTTAAAGAACACAGTACGCAATTGACGCAAAAAGTACCGCAAGGGTACTCCCTTAACTATACCTTAAGGAATGTACTTATACTGTAAACATTTGTGCAGTGACAATGTGTAGATGTAATACAGTGTAACCTTGTTAGCTTAAAAGCTGTATGTGCGACTATGACGCTCTGAGAAACCTTTATGCATTTATAATAACCAATCAAATATCGGTCTAAGGTTCTAACGCCTTTAGTGAGAGAATGAACGTTCAAAAAGAATAATACAATACAAGCTATACACTACCAAAATAACATAGAATATCTAACCAAGTTACTACACATAAAATACAATAAAGACACAATTACTTTTAAAAGGGGAAGGAGAGAGAGAATGACTTATAACATTAAATAAGAGACAATATGGTTGCAGATAAAACTACACATGTGAGGAACAATCGCTGCGCAGTTATTCAATGCTGAGAATCTTTGTGGAGAAAATACTTGACCTTACCCATACTGGCTGTCCCTATATACACAACCCTACAATACCGCATGGGACAGAAGCTAGACTCCATTTTGAGATAACTCCCATGAAGACTGCAACACATGGTTGAAAGGGGGAGGGGAAAACACCCGGCAGCAGCCATTTTAGATTTGCAGGTCCAAACACATGGCACTCTCTACTACACCACAATCACATAGCAGAAGACACAAGACTCCATTTTATTCCAAAATGTCCAAGCCTCAGAACAATGCATATGTTCTGATTTTACAATTCCAAACCATCTAAATCACCTTTCACAATTTCAATCCAACTTCCTAGAACCATCTTATTCACTTTCACATTCCAAACAACTTCAGTATCTCAATAACCAGAGCATATTCATCACAAGACCAGATCACAATGTAACCACACATCTCAGCCTGCCATTGCTACCAGCACATGTTCAAACGTAACTGCATGGTGGTATTTATGATTAACAAGATATATTATAACTAACCAGCACAATCTATTTTAAATCACCATAGGCAAACAAATACCACAAATGCTATGCTACAGGTTGTCTAATGTCCCAGCTACCATCACAGATTCCCAGATCTATCACACAAACACCCAACAATCACACAACCAAGTTACAATATCCTATTTAAACCAGAAAGCAATCTGTCTATATTTCCTTATCTAGCCATGTGAATTCAATACTTAGCCTTTGGTGCCTGGTGATGATCCAGCCATGCTTCTGGGAGCTTTGTTCTGAGTGTAGCTTCATTACATCTGTTCTCTGAGGCCACCAGCAAAAACTGACCCCCAACCCCCCCAGACAGGAACTATCCTCCTGTGTGTCTGTTCCTAGGGGAGGGGTCTCTCTCTCTCCTTTGTATATGTTAATCAGGTTCAGCCCTGAAAATCTTAGTAAAAGGTTGGCTTGATCATCCATTGTTCATCTAACAAAGTGATCTTAGCTTTTATACATATAATCATATCTATCCGCTGCAATGTCCCACAACTTCACAACCAGCATCAAACTAACCCACACATCATTCTGCTTGCTTCAATACCAAACATGATGGGCGCATCTGGTTCTGTTCAGATAATACATATTCATGACATCAATTCATCAGCCAATTCTAAATCTCCATGATGTCTGGTGCTTGACATTATTATAACCATGTACTGTATGAAACAAGCGCCGAATCCATCTCCGTGCCATGTCCGAGCAAATGCGTGTGTTTCCATATATTGCTGTGCTCGCTGCGCATATTTGCAAGTATAGCGACTTAAATGTGTGTGTGGTTTGTATGTTCTCTCTATGTAATATTTTTGACTTTGACAGTCCACCCTTTGGCAGTCACCAATAACTGCCACTTCCTAAAACATTTCAAAAAGAGAAAAATATATGTCATATGTAAATACATTTCTATGATTGGGTAAGGGAGGAGAGAAGAAGGTGGGAAAAAGGTATGACTTAGTGAGATAGCAGAAATATGTATGTATGAATCCATGTTTGGGGGGTCATGTATCATCGTGCCGTACGTGTTTTAAATCAAGCTTCGAGGTATTGCGAAGTATACATTTGAATTCCTTCTTATCCCGTACTAAGGGTCTGTGGATGGGCTGTCAAACTTTACCGAGCTCGTTTCGGCTTTTGGTTGCAACAAAATGGGGGAGCACATTTTAGTTGATGATACATGAATGGGGGAGGTATGTGGTTGCTGATATCTGTGCCTGGATTCCCTATCGACTATGTGTGTCATTACCTGAGGGTTGTAGAAATGAAGATAAAGAACACTTATGGTAAATGCAGTGGTATTCTATGTCAGGTTAATGTACATTTGTCGGTTGAAGTCTTGTTCGGTGTCTGTTGGTTGCAGTCTTCTTTGTGCTTTTGCCCATAAGGTGCGAGCAAAAGCTGTCAATGTCCATAGATTTACAAAAGTGTTGGGCTAGCGTAATTTTAAAATTTCTAGGGAAACTGGGGATCTATGGCAAAGTTCATCAAATCTCTGGGTATAAGGTTGTCAAAACTTCTTCTTTAATCCATCCGTTGTCTGTATACAGGATCATCAAACTCCTCGTCAAAAGTGGGTCTTTTTACCTAGGAGAAACCGGAAAAACAGGTGAAAGAAACGGACCGTATAATCGCATTTTCATCACATCATTGTTTCTACCGTTGGGTCATAAATCAAATCCATTGGAATTACAATTTCCCCACTCCTTAGACTCATTACCTCAGGTAGTACTTTTCCAATATAACACAATCCTTCTGAGTTTGGGGCAAGCCGCTCATACGCCTTTCTCCCGCATGTGAAATATGCATCATCGGGGAGAACATATGGGACTGAATATGTCATTACCATGTTACACATTTTCCATGTGAACTCTCCTAACCCTAATTCTCCCATCTGTCTAGTACACCTATCAGTTTGTACGATCTGTGCACTGTATCCTAGTGATACCTCTCCAACTCTCGTGATCCTATTTCCTAGGGTATACCTATATCGGAAAGATTTTCCTCTACTGGCTATGTGGCGTATAAGCTCTGTATCTGTCGGCATACTATCTGCTCTATATGAAAAGGTCATGGTTTGGTTACTCCATGACACTTCCCAATTTCCCGGCTTTCGGGGATTGGAGATGTTAAAACATAATAGGGACCTATCCACATGGTATTGGTGGAGCTTCAAACTAGGAGGGCTGGAGATATTAAACCTCCTGTCCACCGGTCTCCCACCCTTTAGCTCAAGTACCTCCCCTATCGTTAAAGGAAATGGTACTAGTCCTGATTTGCTATGACCTTGAGGTACTTGAGAGCATACCCAACAATCTGTTTTATTTAACACGCTACCCACTAAGGAGTGATAGTCACTCAATGGATGCCGGTCCATATGGATATTAAAACTGGATTGGCATTTCTTAATGCACCCATCCTCAACTACATTGTTACAGAGCCTACAGATACAGTTTTCTTTTCAGCTAACAATGTTTACAAATAACATGGCTGTTAGATCGTTTCCGGTACTCGCCTTTGCTCGGTGCTTGTGTTGCTATTGGAAATTTACACCTCCGTCTTAGTCATTGGAACCTTTCTGGATCCTTTCTCGACCTCACTGGTACTCTCACCGAAACAGACTGCTCGGGTCAACGTCATGGTCAACAGGAAAATCCGGGTCACAGTCTCTTGGGGCAAGTCCATCTTACAGGAGGAGAAAATAAGAAATTTGTAATAGGGGTACAGGAAAACAGTTTGAGGGGGAGAGAAACTTGTCACGATAATTAAGTTCTCTAGTCTTGTTGTTCTTCTTGTTCTGCTGTCATCTCAAAGGTGCTGTCTCTCAGTCTTCCAAACGAACATTCCGATGATGCAATATTCCTTCCAAATCAGCGATCTCTCTGTAAGAAGCAAAAATCTTGCATTACCATTTGTCTAACTGATGTGTGACATACCATCTTTTAAACATGAAAACATGAGTGAGAAGAGAGAGGAAACAAAAAAAAAAAACAAAAGAGAGAGAGAACAATTTATATGCATATATAACATAACACATCAAATAAACAACAGAAAAAAAAAGAAACATTTTTCAAACATAAACATTTTCTAAAACATTGTCAGATCATCAGGCTGTCATATCTACATGTCCCATGGTTTCCTTGCGCAGTCCCTCCCCCCAGCACTTCCATATTCCATTGTCTGTATCTGGCCAGAATACATTGGTGCGGATAGGTCATGCTGGGGTTTGGTAGACTTCTGCAAAGACCAAGTATATATGCAATGTTTGAATCCTACCAATAATCGTCAGAGGTGGGGAGAGAGAAAAAGAAAACATTTCACAGATACATTTACAACGTTTCACCCGGTCATTCCTGTGTCTTCAGGGAATGACCTCCCAATTTATTAACCGTTACCTCAGGCTTACCATTTGGGTGTGGCCCAAAATTCTTCCTATATGATCCCTGTTTATAACTTGGTGTGTCCTAACTTTTGCTCATTTTCATGTCTAGGGGGTCTGATTTTATGTGGGCTGTTGCAGTTACTGGCATAATGCCCTTCTCTTCTACAATGATAACAAACCCTGGGTTTCCTCCAAGTGTTAATGACCTGAGGTTTTGGTTGATTTGATGCCTCCTCAAACGCTCGGATGCTCATCGCCATCAACCGCTTTCCCTGTGCTTCCCTGCTTCCTTGGATATCATGGTTATGTCGTTGTCTAGGGCGTTGATATACCTTCTGTGAATCTTTGATCATACACTTAGATCTTTCCTAGGATCTGGGAAATCAGACATGATTGATCTCAATTCTGTCCGGGACCAGGGATGGCGCATTGCACTGTCCTTGACGGGAATGATTCCCTGATCGTCAGTCTTCCCATTGGGGACTGTGATCACCCTGACAGGACTAAACTCAATTACATCACCTTGTTTTGGTCTTACAATATGGGGTACATTTGTTTGTGCGTGATATAAAACATTGTACGTACCTGTGGACACGACCTCACCTGACCCTCCGTTAGGGGGTTTGATTATTGCCTTTACCGATTTGGTCGCGTCCACCTGGATGTCTTGTGTGATGGCTGCTGGAAGAGGTGCCGACATCGTGTTGGGTTCACTTTCTTGTTCGTATTCCTGAGGGAAGTTTGACATGGGGTGCGACTTGCACAGGTTAACATTTGTAATTTTTTTTACACTTTCATTTTCATAAACATTGTTACATTTTACACTTTCATTCTTAAGACAGTTACTAAGTGCGTTTTTATCGTACAACCTTGTGCCTTTCTCCGCAACCACAATTCTCTCCATTGCCATGTCTCTCCTCCCAAGATGAAAGTCAGATATGTCAGTTACCTCTCTTTGAAATTCACTTTCCTGTTGCCACAGGTTTAAACAATCATAATGTTTGCTCCGTCTCTTTGCTGATTTGATGAGACATATCCTCCTCCTTAAATTTTGCAACACTTCTGGGCTGAAGCTACCTACTCTTGGGAATTTCTCCCCGTCATGTACCGTCATTCTCTCCCATTCATCACATAAAACCTCTGTGTGTGAACCATATTTTTCACACATTACATACCTTGCCGACCCGATTGGTCGGTTTACTAAATCAACCCGAACCGAGGTTGATCGCCCCCTACCTGAACAACTGGCCCCCATAACTTGCAGGTGTTGCTTTTCTTCAGCGAACCCTTACAAAAACCAAGATGTCCGGGGCAGGCTGGCGGTGAAGTTTACCGAGTACTCCACTCACTTCTCGCCCACGTTGGCCAGTAACACAATCACTGTATCCAGAGCTGTTGTACCCAACCTAGGGCCCCTGTGAACCTTTATTTACTGGGGCGCGTTCCCCAGCAAGTATCGGTTGTTGGATAGTTCCTGAGTGACCAGCGAACTTCCCTTAAAATAAAAAAATTTCACAAATCACGTTAAAATGTACAAATAGCGTTTATGACCTTCGTACACCTTCGGTCAGGTTTACTAATGCACACAATTACGTGCGGTACAATCGTTCAGCACATAAGCAACTAATCTTATGTGCGGAGCGACCAGTGGAATCGAAAATTTCGGCTGCGAATTCCTTCAGCCAGAGCTTAATGGCCTATATGGGTTCCGCACCAACCCTTCTTGGTGTTGTGCTACTTGTCTCTATAGCGGACTTCCTTGTCTGCTGTACCTGGACCTCCTGGTCTGTTATGCGACCTCCTGGTCTGTTACAGTATGACCTCCTGGTCTGCTACACTCTAATGCTCAAATTTTATGTTTAACCAGGGATGCCTCCCTAGCCACCATGCACGTCACTTACATGTATGTACCTTCACGGGAACTCTATACTTTTCTTGTGGTTCAACCTCAAAATTGTATATAACACACTCACTCACCACATGTACACTTTTGTTTCTATTTCTATTTCTGCGCAGAAATTTTCTTTAGACCAGATGTGTTGTGAATTTGGAGAAGGATCTGTTAATCTAAATTTCGGACACTAAAATAGACTTGCGCTACTTACCACGTTGCCACCTTTCCGCCTGTTGCAATAACACTATCGTGTGATTTGAGTTACGTGGGCGTACCCGGACGCTCCGTTGCGTAATATACGCTGCGTGCGTCGGCCTTTGAGTTGCGTACGCGAGTCTCAGCCCTTTGTTAGAGACACGTGCACGCAAAGCAAATATCCACCGTAACACAATGTACACTTTTATCAATGTAGATGATCCTCAATCATCTACCGCGCACCACACTGACTTCGCCTTGTCTCTCAGGCACAGCTGTGTTTGTCTATACTTTAACTATATTACCTTTTTACTCTTAAACTATAAAATAGCAGCAAATCTCTCTTAGCACGTTATCAATGCAAATGGCAAACAGGAAGGTGAGATGTGAAACTTACACAAATGAACATGCAATTCTAAATTAATCTAATAACATATATTGATGTAAGCACACGCATATAGATATTACATATATGAGACCCTATTAGTGCTTCTACTTTGCATATGAATGTGCAATTTCTTTCACTGCTGGGAGAGAAAAAAAAAAAAAACAACAACAAACCAGTCCCACAGGTCATTTGCATTTCAATGGCCATCCTACAAATAGCAGCGTTAAAACAGGTTCTTGAAGAGAGACAGTTACAAAAAAAAAAAAAAAAAACTACTTGTGTATTTCTTAAATCAAATATTTAATTATTAACTGTTATTAAACTCTATCTGAACTACTTATGATTGACTATGATATGGACTAAACAAATGCATAAAAAAACTCATTAAATGATGATTTCTTTTTGACAGTGGATGGCTGATTATTTCCTGAGTCAACTGAAAATCAGCCGTTCAAAAAAAAATATTTTTTTTTTGACCTTCCCAAAATGGCCGCTGCTCCTCCCCCATCCATGAGGTTTACACAAAATGGGGGACAGACCTTTTGTCACAAAGAAAAATCATCATGCCAGCCCCTTTTAGTTATCACGCTATGCAGAGCGATTAAAAATAATTTTAAACCTATTTAAACAGACAAACCATCCAATCTGCGTGTGCAGTTGGCACCAAATAGAAATAAAAACCAGATTTACAAAGACAATAACGTACTGTTCTTACCTTCCAGTTCCCGAATTCCCTCAGCACTCCTTACCAAGTGAAGCAGGCGCTTATCTGGTCAGCACTGCAGTATCCCCGACCTCCAAACGGTTTAACGAGGGATACTACCTTCCACTCTTTGCTGACCGATAATGTCTGCTGAAGTTACCTAGTGCAGATATGTGAAGACCGGAGGAGCTCCCCAATTGACAATGTCTATAATATTTGTCCTATTAAAAACACGTTAAAGGTTAAAGAACACAGTACGCAATTGGCGCAAAAAGTACCGCAAGGGTACTCCCTTAACTATACCTTAAGGAATGTACTTATACTGTAAACATTTGTGCAGTGACAATGTGTAGATGTAATACAGTGTAACCTTGTTAGCTTAAAAGCTGTATGTGCGACTATGACGCTCTGAGAAACCTTTATGCATTTATAATAACCAATCAAATATCGGTCTAAGGTTCTAACGCCTTTAGTGAGAGAATGAACGTTCAAAAAGAATAATACAATACAAGCTATACACTACCAAAATAACATAGAATATCTAACCAAGTTACTACACATAAAATACAATAAAGACACAATTACTTTTAAAAGGGGAAGGAGAGAGAGAATGACTTATAACATTAAATAAGAGACAATATGGTTGCAGATAAAACTACACATGTGAGGAACAATCGCTGCGCAGTTATTCAATGCTGAGAATCTTTGTGGAGAAAATACTTGACCTTACCCATACTGGCTGTCCCTATATACACAACCCTACAATACCGCATGGGACAGAAGCTAGACTCCATTTTGAGATAACTCCCATGAAGACTGCAACACATGGTTGAAAGGGGGAGGGGAAAACACCCGGCAGCAGCCATTTTAGATTTGCAGGTCCAAACACATGGCACTCTCTACTACACCACAATCACATAGCAGAAGACACAAGACTCCATTTTATTCCAAAATGTCCAAGCCTCAGAACAATGCATATGTTCTGATTTTACAATTCCAAACCATCTAAATCACCTTTCACAATTTCAATCCAACTTCCTAGAACCATCTTATTCACTTTCACATTCCAAACAACTTCAGTATCTCAATAACCAGAGCATATTCATCACAAGACCAGATCACAATGTAACCACACATCTCAGCCTGCCATTGCTACCAGCACATGTTCAAACATAACTGCATGGTGGTATTTATGATTAACAAGATATATTATAACTAACCAGCACAATCTATTTTAAATCACCATAGGCAAACAAATACCACAAATGCTATGCTACAGGTTGTCTAATGTCCCAGCTACCATCACAGATTCCCAGATCTATCACACAAACACCCAACAATCACACAACCAAGTTACAATATCCTATTTAAACCAGAAAGCAATCTGTCTATATTTCCTTATCTAGCCATGTGAATTCAATACTTAGCCTTTGGTGCCTGGTGATGATCCAGCCATGCTTCTGGGAGCTTTGTTCTGAGTGTAGCTTCATTACATCTGTTCTCTGAGGCCACCAGCAAAAACTGACCCCCAACCCCCCCAGACAGGAACTATCCTCCTGTGTGTCTGTTCCTAGGGGAGGGGTCTCTCTCTCTCCTTTGTATATGTTAATCAGGTTCAGCCCTGAAAATCTTAGTAAAAGGTTGGCTTGATCATCCATTGTTCATCTAACAAAGTGATCTTAGCTTTTATACATATAATCATATCTATCCGCTGCAATGTCCCACAACTTCACAACCAGCATCAAACTAACCCACACATCATTCTGCTTGCTTCAATACCAAACATGATGGGCGCATCTGGTTCTGTTCAGATAATACATATTCATGACATCAATTCATCAGCCAATTTCTAAATCTCCATGATGTCTGGTGCTTGACATTATTATAACCATGTACTGTATGAAACAAGCGCCGAATCCATCTCCGTGCCATGTCCGAGCAAATGCGTGTGTTTCCATATATTGCTGTGCTCGCTGCGCATATTTGCAAGTATAGCGACTTAAATGTGTGTGTGGTTTGTATGTTCTCTCTATGTAATATTTTTGACTTTGACACCTGTATACTTACCATCATCAGCTTATCCCCCTGTGACTCCCTGTGTTCAGTGATATTACGATCATGCTCAATGGCAGACTCTCTCAGTACAGCTACTGTGATACCCCTCCAATTTGGCAGAGAGGTTTGCACCCTGGTCCTCAATGCCTCCTTCAGTCCATCCATGAGTACAGAGACAGCTACCTCCCTGTGATTGGCATTTTTCTTAATATCCGCTATCCCTGTGTATCTAGCCATTTCCTGCAGTGCTCTATGGAAATACTGGGATGCCAATTCACTGTCCTTCTGTCTTATGGAGAAGATCTTGTTCCATTTAACAACAGTAGGGAAATACAATCCTAGTTGTATGTTAATTTGCCTTACATTCTCCTGGTTGTACTCATCAGTGAAAGGCAATTCTATATCTAGTTTACAATCAGTTATGAATTTTGGGATGTCAATATTTGAGCTCGTAGCACTGTCAGCTGTTTGTTTGTGGGCTCATGGGCATTACCCAATTCTCTAATAAATTTCTGGCATCCGACTAGATCTTTTCTGGGATCGGGGAATTCTGACATAATTGATCTCAGTTCCGGACCAAGGACAATGCATTGCAATGTTCCTGATGGGAGTTACTCCCTGATTATCAGTCTTCCCATTGGGGACTGCAATCACCCTGACTGGATTTAGCTCAACCACTTAATTTCTGTTTGTCTCTATAATACGGAGAGCTATCGTCTCTGCATAATGTATGGTGCCGCACCTACCAGTGGACACAACCTCACTCGCCCTTCCACTGGGGGGCATCGTCACTGCTCTTGGTGGTTGAGCCGTGCCCACCTGAGTATCCTGTATGGTAGCTGCTAAAGAGAGTGTCGATATTGTGCTAGGCTCGTCATCTTCCTCACAACCTTGGGGGAAATTCAAAATGGGATACAACTTGCAAGGGTAAGGGTTAATACATTGATTAAGCATTTTATTATCCTTTACTGATGCACTATTGGTTGTAGCCAATTTCTCCCCATCGACATATGGCGGTGGTGCGTTCGCAATTGCTTTCCTGTCAGGTTTGGAACTTGCTGTGCGCGCAAGATCCCTTTGCACATCTCCCTCTTGCTGCCACAGATTTAAACAATTGGTATGTCTGATCCTCTGTTTTCTAGATTTGATCAGACATATTCTAATCCTTATGCTCTGCAGTACCTCTTATTCAAAACTACCCACCCTAGGGAATGATGCCCTATCTTCAGCAGTCATGCGTACCCATTCATCGCAAAAAGCCTACGTGTGTGGACCATACTTCTCACACATAATAAACCGAGCTGACCCCCTTGGCCACAGCTCTCCAGCCTGAACCCTGGCTGCCGAACGCCTACCGCTTGTGCAATTAGATCCCATCGCGGACTTTTTGCCTTATATGCAATCCCCAAATGCACAACATGAGTAGATGGTGAAAGTCCTCCGAACGCTTTCCACCCACTCATTCTCCGCTGATGTACCACGACTCACTCCAATTAGGGAACACCGCGTACCCAGTGAGGACCCTAACTGGTTTCTATTCACTGGAAGTTTGTAGGACCAATCACCTCTTCCAGTGAATATCTACCGTTGAAGATTTTCCTGAGAGAGAAACAGCGAAAACTTCACTTTTACTATACACAAATCACGTTTAAGTATGCTTTACATGACGCTAATGATGACGCAGTTTACGTAAAAAGCACGCAAAATGGTATTACATTGCACCACGTATCGCACACACAAACGCGCGGTCCAATCGCACAGCATATAGATACTTGTTATCTATCTGCCCTACGATCACTGGAGTCGAATCCACAAGCTGCGCTCCTCAGCCGGAGCGTAACACAAAACCTTAACTTCAATTCACAATTCTATACTGACAATTCACAATTCTATATCACGCTCCTGTGCAAGTCTCCTCACGACTTGCGTATTTCTTTATTTATGTACTGTATTAATGTAAGTTAGCCGACCTTACGCCACCAAGCCTCTGCTTACTCAGTGTCTCCACGAGATCCCGATTTCTGGGTTCAACAACCGTTCACTCCTACTTTCAGCTCACACAAATACACAGTGTTTTTCTGTACAGAAAAATATCACTCCTTTTGATTTATGGTTTTACCCCGGAGGTAGTACAGTTTAAACTAGTGATGTGCACCGGAAATTTTTCAGGTTTTGTGTTTTGGTTTTGGATTCGGTTCCGTGGCCGTGTTTTGGATTCGGACGCGTTTTGGCAAAACCTCCCTGAAATTTTTTTGTCGGATTCGGGTGTGTTTTGGATTTGGGTGTTTTTTTACAAAAATACCTCAAAAACAGCTTAAATCATAGAATTTGGGGGTCATTTTGATCCCAAAGTATTATTAACCTCAAAAACCATAATTTCCACTCATTTTCAGTCTATTCTGAACACCTCACACCTCAAAATATTATTTTTAGTCCTAAAATTTGCACCGAGGTCGCTGGATGACTAAGCTAAGCGACCCAAGTGGCTGACACAAACACCTGGCCCATCTAGGAGTGGCACTGCAGTGTCAGACAGGATGGCACTTCAAAAAAATAGTCCCCAAACAGCACATGATGCAAAGAAAAAAAGAGGTGCAATGAGGTAGCTGTGTGACTAAGCTAAGCGACCCAAGTGGCCGACGCAAACACCTGACCCATCCAGGAGTGGCACTGCAGTGTCAGACAGGATGGCAGATTAAAAAAATAGTCCCCAAACAGCACATGATGCAAAGAAAAAAAGAGGCGCAATGAGGTAGCTGTGTGACTAAGCTAAGCGACCCAAGTGGCCGATACAAACACCTGGCCCATCTAGGAGTGGCACTGCAGTGTCAGACAGGATGGCACTTCAAAAAAATAGTCCCCAAACAGCACATGATGCAAAGAAAAAAAGAGGAGCAATGAGGTAGCTGTGTGACTAAGCTAAGCGACCCAAGTGGCCGACACAAACACCTGGCCCATCTAGGAGTGGCACTGCAGTGTCAGACAGGATGGCACTTCAAAAAATAGTCCCCAAACAGCACATGATGCAAAGAAAAAAAGAGGCGCAATGAGGTAGCTCTGTGACTAAGCTAAGCGACCCAAGTGGCCGACACAAACACCTGGCCCATCTAGGAGTGGCACTGCAGTGTCAGTCAGGATGGCACTTCAAAAAAATAGTCCCCAAACAGCACATGATGCAAAGAAAAAAAGAGGCGCAATGAGGTAGCTGTGTGACTAAGCTAAGCGACCCAAGTGGCCGACACAAACACCTGGCCCATCTAGGAGTGGCACTGCAGTGTCATACAGGATGGCACTTCAAAAAATAGTCCCCAAACAGCACATGATGCAAAGAAAAATGAAAGAAAAAAGAGGTGCAAGATGGAATTGTCCTTGGGCCCTCCCACCCACCCTTATGTTGTATAAACAGGACATGCACACTTTAACAAACCCATCATTTCAGCGACAGGGTCTGCCACACAACTGTGACTGAAATGACTGGTTGGTTTGGGCCCCCACCAAAAAAGAAGCAATCAATCGCTCCTTACACAAACTGGCTCTACAGAGGCAAGATGTCCACCTCCTCCTCATCATCATCCGATTCATCACCCCTTTCACTGTGTACATCCCCCTCCTCACAGATTATTAATTCGTCCCCACTGGAATCCACCATCTCAGGTCCCTGTGTACTTTCTGGAGGCAATTGCTGGTGAATGTCTCCACGGAGGAATTGATTATAATTCATTTTGATGAACATCATCTTCTCCCCATTTTCTGGAAGTAACCTCGTACGCCGATTGCTGACAAGGTGAGCGGCTGCACTAAACACTCTTTCGGAGTACACACTGGAGGGGGGGGCAACTTAGGTAAAATAAAGCCAATTTGTGCAAGGGCCTCCAAATTGCCTCTTTTTCCTGCCAGTATACGTACGGACTGTCTGATGTGCCTACTTGGATGCGGTCACTCATATAATCCTCTACCATTCTTTCAATGGTGACAGAATCATATGCAGTGACAGTAGACGACATGTCAGTAATCGTTGGCAGGTCCTTCAGTCCGGACCAGATGTCAGCACTCGCTCCAGACTGCCCTGCATCACTGCCAGCGGGTGGGCTCGGAATTCTTAGCCTTTTCCTCGCAGCCCCAGTTGCAGGAGAATGTGAAGGAGGAGCTGTTGACGGGTCACGTTCTGCTTGACTTGACAATTTTCTCACCAGCAGGTCTTTGAACCTCTGCAGACTTGTGTCTGCCGGAAAGAGAGATACAACGTTGGTTTTAAATCTAGGATCGAGCACGGTGGCCAAAATGTAGTGCTCTGATTTCAACAGATTGACCACCCGTGAATCCTGGTTAAGCGAATTAAGGGCTCCATCCACAAGTCCCACATGCCTAGCGGTATCGCTTTGTTTTAGCTCCTCCTTCAATCTCTCCAGCTTCTTCTGCAAAAGCCTGATGAGGGGAATGACCTGACTCAGGCTGGCAGTGTCTGAACTAACTTCACGTGTGGCAAGTTCAAAGGGTTGGAGAACCTTGCACAACGTTGAAATCATTCTCCACTGTGCTTGAGTCAGGTGCATTCCCCCTCCTTTGCCTATATCATAGGTAGCTGTATAGGCATGAATGGCCTTTTGCTGCTCCTCCATCCTCTGAAGCATATAGAGGGTTGAATTCCACCTCGTTACCACCTCTTGCTTCAGATGATGGCAGGGCAGGTTCAGGAGTGTTTGCTGGTGCTCCAGTCTTCGGCACGCGGTGGTTGAATGCCGAAAGTGGCCCGCAATTCTTCGGGCCACCGACAGCATCTCTTGCACGCCCCTGTCGTTTTTTAAATAATTCTGCACCACCAAATTCAATGTATGTGCAAAACATGGGACGTGCTGGAATTTGCCCAGATGTAATGCACGCACAATATTGGTGGTGTTGTCCGATGTCACAAACCCCCAGGAGAGTCCAATTGGGGTAAGCCATTCTGCGATGATGTTCCTCAGTTTCCGTAAGAGGTTGTCAGCTGTGTGCCTTTTATGGAAAGCGGTGATACAAAGCGTAGCCTGCCTAGGAACGAGTTGGCGTTTGCGAGATGCTGCTACTGGTGCCGCCGCTGCTGTTCTTGCTGCGGGAGGCAATACATCTACCCAGTCGGCTGTCAAAGTCATATAGTCCTGAGTCTGCCCAGGTCCACTTGTTCACATGTCCGTGGTTAAGTGGACATTGGATACAACTGCATTTTTTAGGACACTGGTGACTCTTTTTCTGATGTCTGTGTACATTTTCGGTATCACCTGCCTAGAGAAATAGAACCTACCGGGGACACAGTACCTCAATCAATTCTCTAGTTCCCTGTGAATTAACGGTGGATACCGGAAACACGTTTCTCACCACCCAGGCTGCCAAGGCCTGAGTTATCCGCTTTGCAGCAGGATGACTGCTGTGATATTTCATCTTCCTCGCAAAGGACTGTTGGACAGTCAATTGCTTACTGGAAGTAGTACAAGTGGTTTTCCGACTTCCCCTCTGGGATGACGATCGACTCCCAGCAGCAACAACAGCAGTGCCAGCAGCAGTAGGCGTTACACTCAAGGATGCATCGGAGGAATCCCAGGCAGGAGAGGACTCATCAGACTTGACAGTGACATGGCCTGCAGGACTATTGGCTTTCCTGTCTAAGGAGGAAATTGACACTGAGGGAGTTGGTGGTGTGGTTTGCAGGAGCTTGGTTACAAGAGGAAGGGATTTAATTGGCAGTGGACTGCTTTCGCTGTCACCCAAAGTTTTTGAACTTGTCAATGACTTCGATGAATGCGCTCCAGGTGACGTATAAGGGATGATGTTCCTAGGTGGTTAATGTCCTTACCCCTACTTATTACAGCTTGACAAAGGCAACACACGGCTTGACACCTATTGTCCGCATTTCTGTTGAAATAATTCCACACCGAAGAGGTGATTTTTTTTGTATTTTGACCAGGCATGTCAATGGCCATATTCGTCCCACGGACAACAGGTGTCTCCCCGGGTGCCTGACTTAAACAAACCACCTCACCATCAGAATCCTCCTTGTCAATTTCCTCCCCAGCGCCAGCAACACCCATATCCTCATCCTGGTGTACTTCAACAGTGACATCTTCAATTTGACTATCAGGAACTGGACTGCGGGTGCTCCTTCCAGCACTTGCAGGGGGCGTGCAAATGGTGGAAGGCACCACCTCTTCCCGTCCAGTGTTGGGAGGGTCAGGCATCGCAACCGACACAATTGGACTCTCCTTGGGGATTTGTGATTTAGAAGAACGCACAGTTCTTTGCTGTGCTTTTTCCATCCTAACTCTTTTAAGTTTTCTAGCAGGAGGATGAGTGCTTCCATCCTCATGTGAAGCTGAACCACTAGCCATGAACATAGGCCAGGCCCTCAGCCGTTCCTTGCCACTTCGTGTCATAAATGGCACATTGGCAAGTTTACGCTTCTCCTCAGACGATAGATTTTTGGGTCATTTTACTGAGCTTTATTTTTTGGGATTTTACATGCTCTCTACTATGACATTGGGCATCGGCCTTTGCAGACGACGTTGATGGCATTTCATCGTCTCAGCCATGACTAGTGGCAGCAGCTTCAGCACGAGGTGGAAGTGGATCTTGATCTTTCCCTATTTTACCCTCCACATTTTTGTTCTCCATTTTTTAATGTGTGGAATTATATGCCAGTAATATATCAATAGCAATGGCCTGCTACTATATATACTGTGCACAACTGAAATGCACCACAGGTATGGATGGATAGTATACTTGACGACACAGAGGTAGGTACAGCAGTGGCCTACTGTACCGTACTGCTATATATTATATACTGGTGGTCAGCAAACTGTGCAAAACTGAAATGCACCACAGGTATGGATGGATAGTACACTTGACGACACAGAGGTAGGTAGAGCAGTGGCCTACTGTACCGTACTGCTATATATTATATACTGGTGGTCAGCAAACTGTGCAAAACTGAAATGCACCACAGGTATGGATGGATAGTATACTTGACGACACAGAGGTAGGTAGAGCAGTGGCCTTCTGTACCGTACTGCTATATATTATATAGTGGTGGTCAGCAAACTGTGCAAAACTGAAATGCACCACAGGTATGGATGGATAGTATACTTGACGACACAGAGGTAGGAAGAGCAGTGGCCTACTGTACCGTACTGCTATATATTATATACTGGTGGTCAGCAAACTGTGCAAAACTGAAATGCACCACAGGTATGGATGAATAGTATACTTGACGACACAGAGGTAGGTAGAGCAGTGGCCTGCTGTACCGTACTGCTATATATTATATACTGGTGGTCAGCAAACTGTGCAAAACTGAAATGCACCACAGGTATGGATGGATAGTATACTTGACGACAGAGGGGTAGAGCAGTGGACTACTGTACCGTACTGCTATATATATAGTTATACTGGTGGTCAGCAAAATTCTGCACTGTCCTCCTACTATATACTACAATGCAGCACAGATATGGAGTGTTTTTCAGGCAGAGAACGTATAATACTGGTGGTCACTGGTCAGCAAAACTCTGCACTGTCCTCCTACTATATAATACTGCTAGTCCCCAGTCCCCACAATAAAGCAATTAGCACACTGAGCACAGATATTTGCAGCACACTGAGCACAGATATGGAGCGTTTTTCAGGCAGAGAACGTAGATATTTGCACTTGCAGCACACTGAGCACAGATATTTGCAGCACACTGAGCACAGATATTTGCAGCACACTGAACATAGAAACTGAGAGGACGCCAGCCACGTCCTCTCACGATCATCTCCAATGCACGAGTGAAAAATGGCGGCGACGCGCGGCTCCTTATATAGAATACGAATCTTGTGAGAATCCGACCGGGGGATGATGACGTTCGGGCGCGCTCGGGTTAACCGAGCAAGGCGGGAGGATCCGAGTTGCTCGGACCCGTGCAAAAAAAGGTGAAGTTCGGGCGGGTTTGAATCCCGAGGATCCGAACCCGCTCATCACTAGTTTAAACAAAATATTACAGTAATCTGCTTTTGAAATCGGATAATTATGTGCTACAGTATTAAATGTATACTATCCCGCCTTAAATTGAACAGCTATCGTGTGGTTATACCTTGCGCATGCAACTCTATGCAACCTTGCGTAAACGCGCGACCGTGCGTGTCTTCGCCACGTGTGCACTTACAAACGTGCATTCGCAATTCAATAAACCACACTATCTCGATAAATGTGAGCAATAAAACTACTATCGCTCACTAACACGACACACAATTGTGTTTTACAATTACTCCCTTAACACACTATCAAATATATATATATATATAGCAAACAAATGTATCCGATTTCACACAGATCTATAATGACTTTTAACCTATGGCAACAATATGTGAGAAAGCATGCAAAGTATCGGTACGCTTTGTGTACGCTTTCGTGCCAAAATTACACACAAATGTAAACGGCTTTTTTCCTGTATGTCCCTGGGTTACAGCAGCACCTCTAAGACTAGACAGAACAGACTGTGATCTAACAACACCACCTGGTTTCAAACACAATGCAAGATTACTTAACATGCGTCTCCACCCTTTGTTGTAGATCAAAGTCTGTTTATGGCCTGCAAGTCTGTGAGTGTGTGATGAACCGGAGGAGCCCTCAATTGTTAAGTCTGATTAACTTTCAGGAAGAAAAGCAATATTTTAAATGTACAACTGTTCAGGCCGCTTCAACCGCTAAGTGTGTGTGTGTGTGTAAAACCCCTATCAAATACGTACACGTTACGTAAGCACGCCAGCACGCTGTAAGCACAAAGTAGCTACACGTGCAGCGGAATACACTTTAAAACCTCTAACAGGAAAGGAATGCGACACCAATTGTATATGCAATGTTGCAGGTCCAACCCAGCAACAATTATTTACTTAAGAGGGGGTTGCAACAGAAATACAATAATACAAGAGAAGAAGCTACAACCAATGGATACGTACGTTTGTTCGCCTGCGCAACCCAGTTCCGGTCCTCAGTCAATCTGAATAGATGACCTTCAGAGAAAGAGACTGAGGCCAGCCAGGAGACTTGGTTTTATACAATGGTCCAAAGCATGAAACAAAGGAAACTGTAATCTCTTCATCCATAGGTTAAAGGGCTGGTCATTTACAGTACATGAGCGGTCATAGGTCGGTTTGAATAGGTGGGCGATGCCCGGTCCAGGTGCACTTGCAGATGTCCTCCACTGGGTTCCCTCCGAATATCAAGAGTACAGTACATACAGTGTGATATTAATAATATATTCCTGTGCATATCTATGCGCAGGAGCGTACTACTTTCTGCAAACCGCCATCACAATATTGCCCTTGAAATACTGTACAGCTGGATACCAAACACCACCTCCTAACCTAATTCTGTCCCCTCATATCCTGTAAAGTTGGATATCTCTATTGTTCCCTTTCCAAAGTAAATGTAACTCGCTGGTGTGGTGCATGTAGGCTATGTATAAATTATGTACTATGTGGATTAAATATGGAATATGTCTTTATGGCTTTTCCATGCGAATGAGTATGTTACCGTATTTACTCAGACCATGCGGCAACACGCAGGACCGCGTGAGCAATTATACGTAACTTGCGAGAATGCGCACGCACGGCAGAACAAGCACCCGCACGGAGGCCATCTGTGTGGTGTTTGTACGTGATGCGTGTGGCTATAATATTTTCAACTTCGATATTATTCTTTTTTCTTCTGTCTTGTTCCTCCTTTTTCTTATTTTTTTTATATCTATCACATGCATATTTAAATTGATCTTATCTTGTGTCTTCTGATTTCTTCTTCTTTCTTGTTTCCTCTCTTTCTTTCTTTTTCTTTCTTTCTTTCTTTCTTTCTTTCTTTCTTTCTTTCTTTCTTTCTTTCTTTCTCAATATGTTTCCTCTTCTTTCTTGTTTCTTCTTATTTTACACTGTCTTTTCTTCTTTCTTGTTTTGTCTTCTGCTTCTTGTTTTTTTCTTTTACTTTTTCATTCTTATTTTTACTATATTTTTCTTCTTCTTTCAATAGGTCTGGGAGAAAGAGACAAGATAGGGAGAGAGGTGGGAGTGAGTAGGGAAGAGAAAAATAGGATAAGGAAAGAGAGGGGGCAGTGGATAGGAGAGATATGATAGGGTGAGAGGTGGGAGAAGAAAAATCCCTAGCATTTAGTATTTAGGGTTCCATTTAAGAAAGAGTCAAAACCCTTTTAGCACTCATTTCTGGTGCAAAAGGGTTAGGACCAGTGGCAGGCTAAACCGCATGGCTGGGTGGCAGCTGCCTACTGGGCTGGTACACTTGTAGCCATTTAGGGCCTCAGGCAGAGATGCTGCCTGGCCACAATTAGATCGGAGTGGCCAGGCAGCTCTCTCTACCAGTCTCCAGCCTGCCACTCACATGATGCTTTTCACTACATGTATCATGTGAGTGCACTGTACACTGTTTTAGCTGCTAGTTGTCACAATCCTGACTAAAATCATATCATGTGGTTATTTACCTCTGCCATCAGTCTTGTAACCTGCATGTTTTCTGCTGGCTGGGACAAACAGCTCACTAGCACCATGAGTTCCCTGTGTGCTGAGTTCACTCTGCTAATGAGTTGCATCTGTATTGATTACCTTCTGTGTGAATACTGAACTCAGCAAATCTCTGCATGGTGTGTCTGCACAGCAATCATTGAGGATTCTTCATGCTGTCCTATACTTCTGTGCCAGCATCCACAAGTCCAGTGGTCACCAGATACAGCTCCCTGTGCTCTCGGGACCTGCGGCCAATACTGTCTGTCTATGCACACACCATGCAGGAGTTCCCTCCAAAACCAACTATGGACATCGCCATGACGGGTTATGGTCGTTAGGTCAACACAACTTCGGTTGACACTCATTAGGTCGAACACGGAAAGGTCAACAATGTCATTAGGTTGACATCCATTGGGTCGACATGGCTGTTAGGTCGACATGTACTAGGTCGACAGGTGAAAAGGTCGACATGAGTTTTCCACTTTTTTTTTCTTTTTCTGATTTTTTCATACTTAACGATCCACGTGGACTATGATTGGAACGGTAATCTGCCCGAGCGAAGCGAGCCATGCGAGGGAACACGGTGCACTAATTTGGGTTCCCCATCACTTTACAGAGAAAACTACAGCAAAAACAGTCAAAAACCTCATGTCGACCTTTTGACCTGTCAACCTAGTAAATGTCAACCTACCGCCCATATCGACCTAATGCATGTCGACCTAATGGCAATGTCGACCTTCAGTGGTCGACCTAATGAGTGTCAACTTAAATTGGGTCGACCCAATGACCCATAATCGCCATGACAATCTCCAATCAGCTGATCTTCCAGGAGCCAATCCGGATTCACTTCCGCATCATATGAGCCACTAATCCACTCAGCTGTAAGCACTGCATATAAGTTCCAGGTCTCAGCACTAGCAAGCTGTCAGTGCTTTGGTGTCTCTCAGACAGGAGTGAGCTCCAGAATCTCCTGCTGGTAATAGATTCAGTGCAAGTTACCATCCCCCGCACTGCTTTACTCCCTGGGTGATTTAAAGGGCCATCACTGCCTCTACATCCTGGCATCTCCAGACTCACTGGAAGTCCTCCAGTGATCCAGAGGGACTATTCTATATCCCTAGCGGCCTTAGAGACTCTACTGGTTCTTGCCAGCTTCCAGTTCAGCGCTGCGCAAGATAGCGCACCATAATATCCGGAAGACCTGCCACTGCTATCTACATTATTGCTGTATCCATCGTGCAGAACCACCGCATCACAGCTACTGGGAAACCAGCAGTGCCGACACTACACTGAGCAGCATACAGAAGCCCCATTACGCTATCTCAGTTGCCCAGCATCTGGAAACCCATGTTGCTGACATCCTCAACTTCGTCTACAAGCATTGCCGACATCCTCAGCTTTGTGTACAAGTATTGATGACATCCTCAGCTTCGGTTACAAGTATTGCTGACGTCCTCAGCTTCGGTTATAAGTACTACTGCCATCCTCAGCTTCAGTTACAAGTATTGCTGACATCCTCAGCTTCGTCTACAAGCACTGCCGACATCCTTGGCGTCGTGTACAAGTATTGCTGACGTCCTCAGCTTCGGTTACAAGTATTGCTGACGTCCTCAGCTTCGGTTATAAGTATTGCTGACGTCCTCAGCTTCGGTTACAAGTATTGCTGACATCCACTGCTTCGTCTACAAGCATTGCTGATGTCCCAGGCTTTGTGTACAAGTATTGTTGACATCCTCAGCTTCGGTTACAAGTATTGCTGACATCCTCAGCTTTGTTTACAAACATTGCCGGCGTTCTCGGCTTCGTTTACAAGTATTGCTGACGTCCTCAGCTTTGTTTACAAACATTGCCGACTTTCTCGGCTTTGTTTACAAGTATTGCTGACGTCCTCAGCTTCGGTTACAAGTATTGCTGACATACTCAGCTTCATCTACAAGCATTGCCGACCTCCTCAGCCTCATCTACAATTATTGCTGATGCCTTCAGCTTCCTCTACAGTCATTGCTGATGTCCTCAGCTACGTCTACAGTTACTGCTGATGCTCCCAGCTTCCTCTACAGTCATTGCTGTTGTCCTCAGCCTCGTCGACAGCTATCACACTTGTTCCAGCCAGTGACTGTGACTTTCCTGCATTGCTGATACTCCCAGCATTTCGTCAACTCACCAGTTCTCATGTGACTCTCCATCACGTGACTACCCAGCTACCCATTGCACTGGTGGCTTCCACCACCAGTGTTCCAGTACCCATAGCTGGTCACCTTTCCTCATAGAGTAAACTGCCTGACTGCCATGTCTGGATGAGCGGATCATTCATTAAGCCAGCCCGATTCTGTCCACTGCGCTCAAGACCAAACCCAGTGTCCAGTACTAGTCCGGGTTCACAAACAAGCTTAGCTGTGACAGTAAGCACTGACCAATGGATATGGCTAGCGGTACTGGGTTAAGTGCAGACCTGCTTCAAACAATGGGGGTAATTCCAAGTTGATCGCAACAGGATTTTTTTTAGCAGTTGGGCAAAACCATGTGCACTGCAGGGGAGGCAGAGATAACATGTGCAGAAAGAGTTAGATTTGGGTGGGTTATTTTTTCTGTGCAGGGTAAATACTGGCTGCTTTATTTTTACACTGCAAATTAGATTGCAGATTGAACACACCACACCCAAATCTAACACTCTCTGCACATGTTAAATCTGCCTCCCCTGCAGTGCACATGGTTTTGCCCAACTGCTAACAAAATTCCTGCTGCGATCAACTTGGAATTACCCCCACTAGCAGCTCATCTGGAAGGACTTGAGTTAGTACAGCATCAGACGGTTAAAGGCTTACAGGATCTTTCTGCTTGACAAGACTGGTTCCAGGCGACTCTGGCTACTTCACCACCACAGTCTGCAGTTCGAGGCTCTCCGTCATTTCCTCCCGCCTCCAAAAATTCTAGTCCAAATTCTCCAGCATCAACTCCAGGGGGTATATTTACTAAGGTTTGTATTTGTAGTGATTTGGTGGGAGAGTAAACTCGAATTACATCGTTCGTGTTTTTTTGCAACTTTTTGGATAAAGTGCATGTAATTTACTAAGCTGCCGAGTTGTATTCATTGGTATAGCATAACCAGCCTCGGCTCTTTGAGCCGGTCCTGGTTGAAAAAATACAGGGGAAAAAATTACTGGGGTCCCCCCATATTTAATCAACCAGCACCGGGCTCTGCATCCGGTCCTGGTGCAAAAAATACGGGGGACAAAAAACATAGGGGTCCCCCGTATTTTTAACACCAACACCAGGCTCCACTAGTCAGAGAGATAATGCCACAGCCGGGGGACACTTTTATACTGCTCCCTGCGGCCGGGCATTACCCCCCAACTAGTCACCCCTGGTCGGGGTACCCTCCAGCCACCCAAGGGCCAGGGTTGAAGCCCAAGGCTGTCCCCCCATCCGTGGGCGGTGGATGTGAGGCTGATAGCCTTTGTGTAAAAATAAAGAATATTGTTTTTTTGTAGAAGAACTTCAAGTCCCAGCAAGCCTCCCCCGCAAGCTGGTACTTGGAGAACCACAAGTACCAGCATGCAGCAAAATAACGGGCCCGCTGGTACCTGTAGTTCTGCTACAAAAAAATACCCCCCAAAAAAACACAAGACACACACCGTGACAGTACAACTTTAATTGACATACATGCACACTTACACACACACATACTTCCCTATGTTGACACGGAGCCCCTCAGTCCTCTTGTCCAGTAGAATCCACGGGGTACCTGAAAATATAAATTATACTTACAAACAATCCGGTGTAGATCTGTCCTCTTCTTTAAGTTTGTATTCCACGTACTTGTTGAAAAAAAAAAAAAAACGAAGAACCCAGTCCACGCACTGAAAGGGGTCCCATGTTTACACATGGAACCCCTTTCCCCGACTGGCGGGACCCCCCGTGACTCCTGTCAGTGAAGGTCCCGCCAGCCAATCAGGGAGCGCCACTTCATGGCACTCTCCTGATTGGCTGTGCGCTCCTGCACTGTCAATCAGAGGAGCGCACTGGTTACATTGTAGCGTAACGGCGCCCCATTGTAACCAATGATGGGAACTTTGCGGCCTGCGGTTAACCGCGAAGGTCTATTTGAAAACTGCTTATTTTACGAATTGTAACATTTACCGGCAGTGTTTGGCTATTGCCGGTAGTGATTGTGAATACGAATTCTTAGTAAATTACCGAGTTGTATTCCGAGATGACACTTTGAAAAAAAAATAAAAAATCCGTCAAAATCGGGAGCTTAGTAAGTATACCCCCAGATGCGTCATCTGAACCTCTTATTCAGATACCCGATCTGAAAGAACTTTATAGTGCCATTGTTAGAAGCAGAGGCAGAACTCTGGGAGGCAACAGAGTCATCTGCCGCTGGGCTCCTGCTCTGAAGGGGGGCACCTCTCCTCCCATTCTGTGACACCATTGAATTAAGTTAATTGATATCTGTTGCTATCTTTTCAGTGGCCGACTTCCTCACTGGTCCCTGCACCTTTACAAATCACACACTCTCTATTATACTGAATATACACATTTTACAAGGGTCACACCCAGGATTAGAAACCACAACCTATTACACTGGAAGCAGTCACCTTACTGATGAAGCTGTTTGCTCCTGTATAGGAAATATGAGAATTTTAACGATATGAAGATACTTCTCTGACAATTACATGTAACTTTATATAGTTAGAATTCTCATGCTTTCCGTACAGGAGCAAATAGCTCCATCAGTAAAGTGTCTTCTGCCAGTGTAACAGGTCATGGGTAGAGATGAGCGGGTTCGGTTCCTCGGAATCCGAACCCCCCCGAACTTCAGCCTTTTTACACGGGTCCGAGGCAGACTCGGATCTTCCCGCCTTGCTCGGTTAACCCGAGCGCGCCCGAACGTCATCATCCCGCTGTCGGATTCTCGCGAGGCTCGTATTCTATCGCGAGACTCGGATTCTATATAAGGAGCCGCGCGTCGCCGCCATTTTCACACGTGCATTGAGATTGATAGGGAGAGGACGTGGCTGGCGTCCTCTCCGTTAGAATAGATAGAGACACTTGAGTTGATTTACTACTAACTTAGTAATTTTGGGGAGCATTAGGAGTACTCAGAGTGCAGAGTTTTGCTGATAGTTACTAGTGACCACCACCAGTTTTATTTATTATTTAATATAATCCGTTCTCTGCCTGAAAAAAAACGATACACAGTCACATACCATATCTGTGCTCAGCCTCAGTGTGCTGCATGATAATATCATCTATGTATATCTGACTGTGCTGAGTGCTCACTGCTCACACAGCTGAATTTTGGGGGAGACTGGGGTGCAGTTATAGCAGGAGTACAGTGCACACTTTTGCTGCCAGTGTGACTGACCAGTGACCACCAGTATAATGTCTGCCTGAAAAAGTTAAACACTCCTGTGGTGTTTTTTTTTTTTATTCTATAAACGCATTCTGCTGACAGTGTCCAGCAGGTCCGTCATTCATTATATTATATAAATATTTACCTGCAGTAGTGTTATATTTTTTTTGTTCATCTCTATCATCTTTATCATCTCTATATTAGCAGACGCAGTACGGTAGTCCACGGCTGTGGCTACCTCTGTGTCGTCAGTGCTCGTCCATAATTGTATACCTACCTGTGGTGGGGTTTATTTTTCTATCTTCTTCATACTAGTAGTTTAGGAGTCTGCTGACAGTGTCCAGCAGGTCCGTCATTATATTATATATACCTGCAGTAGTGATACATATATATTTTTTATATCATTATCATCTCTATACTAGCAGACGCAGTACGGTAGTCCACGGCTGTAGTCATCAGTGCTCGTCCATAATTGTATACCTACCTGTGGTGGGTTTTTTTTTTCTATCTTCTTCATACTAGTAGTTTAGGAGTCTGCTGACAGTGTCCAGCAGGTCCGTCATTATATTATATATACCTGCAGTAGTGATATATATATATATTTTTTATATCATTATCATCTCTATACTAGCAGACGCAGTACGGTAGTCCACGGCTGTAGCTACCTCTGTGTCGTCAGTGCTCGTCCATAATTGTATACCTACCTGTGGTGGGGTTTCTTTTTCTATCTTCTTCATACTAGTAGTTTAGGAGTCTGCTGACAGTGTTCAGCAGGTCCGTCATTATATTATATATACCTGCAGTAGTGATATATATATATTTTTTATATCATTATCATCTCTATACTAGCAGACGCAGTACGGTAGTCCACGGCTGTAGCTACCTCTGTGTTGTCAGTGCTCGTCCATAATTGTATACCTACCTGTGGTGGTTTTTTTTTTCTATCTTCTTCATACTAGTTGTTTAGGAGTCTGCTGACAGTGTCCAGCAGGTCCGTCATTATATTATATATACCTGCAGTAGTGATATATATATATTTTTTATATCATTATCATCTCTATACTAGCAGACGCAGTACGGTAGTCCACGGCTGTAGCTACCTCTGTGTCGTCAGTCACTCGTCATCCATAAGTATACTAGTATCCATCCATCTCCATTGTTTACCTGAGGTGCCTTTTAGTTGTGCCTATTAAAATATGGAGAACAAAAATGTTGAGGTTCCAAAAATAGGGAAAGATCAAGATCCACTTCCACCTCGTGCTGAAGCTGCTGCCACTAGTCATGGCCGAGACGATGAAATTCCATCAACGTCGTCTGCCAAGGCCGATGCCCAATGTCATAGTACAGAGCATGTAAAATCCAAAACACAAAATATCAGTAAAAAAAGGACTCAAAAATCTAAAATAAAATCGTCGGAGGAGAAGCGTAAACTTGCCAATATGCCATTTACCACACGGAGTGGCAAGGAACGGCTGAGGCCCTGGCCTATGTTCATGGCTAGTGGTTCAGCTTCACATGAGGATGGAAGCACTCAGCCTCTCGCTAGAAAAATGAAAAGACTTAAGCTGGCAAAAGCACAGCAAAGAACTGTGCGTTCTTCGAAATCACAAATCCACAAGGAGAGTCCAATTGTGTCGGTTGCGATGCCTGACCCTCCCAACACTGGACGTGAAGAGCATGCGCCTTCCACCATTTGCACGCCCCCTGCAAGTGCTGGAAGGAGCACCCGCAGTCCAGTTCCTGATAGTCAGATTGAAGATGTCAGTGTTGAAGTACACCAGGATGAGGAGGATATGGGTGTTGCTGGCGCTGGGGAGGAAATTGACAAGGAGGATTCTGATGGTGAGGTGGTTTGTTTAAGTCAGACACCCGGGGAGACACCTGTTGTCCGTGGGAGGAATATGGCCATTGACATGCCTGGCGAAAATACCAAAAAAATCAGCTCTTCGGTGTGGAAGTATTTCAACAGAAATGCGGACAACAGGTGTCAAGCCGTGTGTTGCCTTTGTCAAGCTGTAATAAGTAGGGGTAAGGACGTTAACCACCTCGGAACATCCTCCCTTATACGTCACCTGCAGCGCATTCATCATAAGTCAGTGACAAGTTCAAAAACTTTGGGCGACAGCGGAAGCAGTCCACTGACCAGTAAATCCCTTCCTCTTGTAACCAAGCTCACGCAAACCACACCACCAACTCCCTCAGTGTCAATTTCCTCCTTCCACAGGAATGCCAATAGTCCTGCAGGCCATGTCACTGGCAATTCTGACGAGTCCTCTCCTGCCTGGGATTCCTCCGATGCATCCTTGCGTGTAACGCCTACTGCTGCTGGCGCTGCTGTTGTTGCTGCTGGGAGTCGATGGTCATCCCAGAGGGGAAGTCGTAAGACGACTTTTACTACTTCCACCAAGCAATTGACTGTCCAACAGTCCTTTGCGAGGAAGATGAAATATCACAGCAGTCATCCTGCTGCACAGCGGATAACTGAGGCCTTGGCATCCTGGGCGGTGAGAAACGTGGTTCCAGTATCCATCATTACTGCAGAGCCAACTATAGACTTGTTTGAGGTACTGTGTACCAAATACCATCTAGGTTTCATTTCTCTAGGCAGGCGATATCGAAAATGTACACAGACCTCAGAAAAAAACTCACCAGTGTCCTAAAAAATGCAGTTGTACCCAATGTCCACTTAACCACGGACATGTGGACAAGTGGACCAGGGCAGACTCAGGACTATATGACTGTGACAGCCCACTGGGTAGATGTATTGACTCCCGCCGCAAGAACAGCAGCGGCGGCACCAGTAGCAGCATCTCGCAAACGCCAACTCTTTCCTAGGCAGGCTACGCTTTGTATCACCGCTTTCCAGAATACGCACACAGCTGAAAACCTCTTACGGCAACTGAGGAAGATCATCGCAGAATGGCTTACCCCAATTGGACTCTCCTGTGGTTTGTGGCATCGGACAACGCCACCAATATTGTGTGTGCATTAAATCTGGGCAAATTCCAGCACGTCCCATGTTTTGCACATACCTTGAATTTGGTGGTGCAGAATTATTTAAAAAACGACAGGGGCGTGCAAGAGATGCTGTCGGTGGCCAGAAGAATTGCGGGACACTTTCGGCGTACAGGCACCACGTACAGAAGACTGGAGCAACACCAAAAACGCCTGAACCTGCCCTGCCATCATCTGAAGCAAGAAGTGGTAACGAGGTGGAATTCAACCCTCTATATGCTTCAGAGGTTGGAGGAGCAGCAAAGGCCATTTAAGCCTATACAACTGACCACGATATAGGAGGTGGAATGCACCTGTCTCAAGCGCAGTGGAGAATGATTTCAACGTTGTGCAAGGTTCTGCAACCTTTTGAACTTGCCACACGTGAAGTCAGTTCAGACACTGCCAGCCTGAGTCAGGTCATTCCCCTCATCAGGCTTTTGCAGAAGAAGCTGGAGACATTGAAGGAGGAGCTAACACTGAGCAATTCCGCTAGGCATGTGGGACTTGTGGATGGAGCCCTTAATTCGCTTAACAAGGATTCACGGGTGGTCAATCTGTTGAAATCAGAGCACTACATTTTGGCCACCGTGCTCGATCCTAGATTTAAAACCTACCTTGGATCTCTCTTTCCGGCAGACACAAGTCTGCAGGGGTTCAAAGAACTGCTGGTGAGAAAATTGTCAAGTCAAGCGGAACGCGACCTGTCAACATCTCCTCCTTCACATTCTCCCGCAACTGGGGGTGCGAGGAAAAGGCTCAGAATTCCGAGCCCACCCGCTGGCGGTGATGCAGGGCAGTCTGGAGCGACTGCTGATGCTGACATCTGGTCCGGACTGAAGGACCTGCCAACGATTACGGACATGTCATCTACTGGCACTGCATATGATTCTCTCTCCATTGAAAGAATGGTGGAGGATTATATGAGTGACCGCATCCAAGTAGGCACGTCAGACAGTCCGTACGTATACTGGCAGGAAAAAGAGGCAATTTGGAGGCCCTTGCACAAACTGGCTTTATTCTACCTAAGTTGCCCTCCCACAAGTGTGTACTCCGAAAGAGTGTTTAGTGCCGCCGCTCACCTTGTCAGCAATCGGCGTACGAGGTTACTTCCAGAAAATGTGGAGAAGATGATGTTCATTAAAATGAATTATAATCAATTCCTCCGTGGAGGCATTCACCAGCAGCAATTGCCTCCACAAAGTACACAGGGAGCTGTGATGGTGGATTCCAGTGGGGACGAATTGATAATCTGTGAGGAGGGGGATGTACACGGTGATGAATCGGAGGATGATGATGAGGTGGACATCTTGCCTCTGTAGAGCCAGTTTGTGCAAGGAGAGATTAATTGCTTCTTTTTTGGTGGGGGTCCAAACCAACCTGTCATTTCAGTCACAGTCGTGTGGCAGACCCTGTCACTGAAATGATGGGTTGGTTAAAGTGTGCATGTCCTGTTTATACAACATAAGGGTGGGTGGGAGGGCCCAAGGACAATTCCATCTTGCACCTCTTTTTTCTTTCATTTTTCTTTGCATCATGTGCTGTTTGGGGAGTGTTTTTTGGAAGGGCCATCCTGCGTGACACTGCAGTGCCACTCCTAGATGGGCCAGGTGTTTGTGTCGGCCACTTGGGTCGCTGAGCTTAGTCATCCAGCGACCTCGGTGCAAATTTTAGGACTAAAAATAATATTGTGAGGTGTGAGGTGTTCAGAATAGACTGAAAATGAGTGGAAATTATGGTTATTGAGGTTAATAATACTTTGGGATCAAAATGACCCCCAAATTCTATGATTTAAGCTGTTTTTTAGGGTTTTTTGAAAAAAAACACCCGAATCCAAAACACACCCGAATCCGACAAAAAAAAATTCGGTGAGGTTTTGCCAAAACGCGTTCGAACCCAAAACACGGCCACGGAACCGAACCCAAAACCAAAACACAAAACCCGAAAAATTTCCGGTGCACATCTCTAGTCATGGGTTCTAATCCTGGGTATGACTGCTAAGAATTGTGTGATTTAAAATAAAAGACAATTATACACACACACATATATACGCACACATGCATACATTTATTTATCTTAATATAGGAAATAGGGGGGCACCAATATTTATCTTGCCTTCGGGCAACTGGGACGAACTTACGCCACTGGTTAGAAGCATTCCTTCAGAGAAGTTGACTCCTTTGTTTTATTATTCTATGCCCACCTGGATTTCTTTTGCCCGTAAATATGAACAATTAAAGTCTCTTCTTCCACCGTTGAAGCAGTTACAAGACCTTCTTTTCAGTATTGTGCAGAATATTTCTGAACTTCTTGGTGACCCGTCTGATATGGTAAAAGTCCCCTCCACTCCCGCCTCACTGGAAACATCTTTGCTCACTCACACCGAGGAAACAGCTGCCATTCCCTATGGAAGAACTAAGTCTTTACCACCTGCACTGAGTAAGAAGTTCCGGCCTAAACTTTCCGGAGAGGAACGCAAACGTCGCAGACAGCTCCATCTTTGTTTCTATTGTGGGAGTTCTGATAATTTCATAAGAGACTGTTCACTTTGCCAGCCTAAGAAAGAGGTCACATCCCAATCTCGTTGTGTCCATGTCCACAAATCAGCTCAAGCGCTCTCTTCGTCTACAGCAGGGGTGGGGAACCGCTGGCCCACGGGCTGTATAAGGCCCGCAAAGCCGTTTGTTCGGGCCCACCCGCCTGTGTCAGCGAGACCCGCGGCCGCTCAGTCTGGCTGCGGCGTGTCTCAGCTGTCAGGGCAGGGAGGAGAGCGCAGCTACATGTCAGGCGGCAGTGGCAGGTAAGATCTCAAACCAGCCACCGGTTCATGAGCCAATCAGAGCTTGCGGCCCGGCATCCAATCAGGAGCTGCCGCTGCCGGTCAACGAGCTCTGATTGGCTCACGAACCAGCGGCTGGTTTGAGGTCCTACACGCCGCCGACATAGCCTAACTACCCTGACCGCCTGACACCCGAGACCCGCCACCAGATGGAGCAGCAGCGGTGAGCAGCACAGTGGGGTACTGTGGGGGAATTTGTGTATCTGGCACTGTGGGGACATTTGTGGATCTGGCACTGTGGGGGAATTTGTGGATCTGGCACTGTGGGGGAATTTGTGGATCTGGCACTGTGGGGGCATTTGCATACCTGGCACTGTGGGGGCATTTGTATACTGCACAGTGTCATGGCTTTGTATACCTGGCACTGTGGGGGCATTTGTATACCTGGCACTGTGGTGGCATTTATATACCTGGCACTGTGGTGGCATTTGTATAACTGGCTCTGTGGGGGCATTTGTGTATCTGGCACTGTGGGGGCATTTGTGTACCTGACACTGTGGGGGCATTTGTATATCTGGCCCTGTGGGGGCATTTGTGGATTTGGCACTGTGGGGGCATTTGTGGATCTGGCATTGTGGGGAATTTGTGTTTCTGGCACTGCACTGACATGTGTAGCTGGCATTGCACCATTGGCGGCATATGTGTATCACGTCCCATTTTAATTGGCCACACCCATTTTTTGGCATGCGCGCCTCTGCCGCGCGCACTCAGTACCTCTAAGGGGCAGACCTACTGGGTGGCAGGGTAATTTTTAAGTTGAGAATTTTTGTATGGCCCCCGAAGGATTTTATAAATATCCAAATGACCCTTGGTAGAAAAAAGGTTCCCCACCCATGGTCTACAGTGTCCTCCTTTCTGGACAGTGGATTTAAGAAAGACATCCATAAACAAGCTCAAATCTATGATTGGGGTCCTAGGACAGGAAGGCCCAATTTTCAATTCGGGCACAAAAGGAAGTAGTTAAAAACTCTTCTCACTAAAGAATTCTCTGAGTCCCTAGTCCCAAATGGGGCATCTGTTCCTGCAGCCCCTGGAGAGGTATCCAAGGGTTCAGCTGAAGGAGGGGCATCTGATCTTTCTGCGCCTGGAAGGGTGATAGACTCTGTAGCCTCAAAAGAGGCATCTGATATTCTAACCTCAGAAGGGGTGTTCCATGGTATAGCTCCGGAAGGGGCGTCCAACCCAGTAGCTTCAGAAGAAATATCCATTCTGCTGTCCCCTGGTGGGGTATCAATTGTTCAGGCTCAAGAAGTGGCATCAGAGTTTCCTACCTCAAGAGAAGCGTCTAGTCTGTTAACCCCAGGAGGGGCATTGGATCTGTATGCTCCAAGGGAGATTTACACGATTTCAGCCCCAATGGAGCTATCCAGGGCTAAGGTCCCAGATATAGACATGAACTTGGGTCCATCATCTTCTAAGAGTGCATCCAGCACAGTCCAACCCAGATTCCACTACTACTGATCCAATCATCTCCGGACCCATCCTGGTCCCATCCATCTGCTCAAAGTCTCCTTCGGTTCCTACCGATTCCAGTTCCTCTGAACCCGATCTGGTTCACTCTAGTGATTCAAGTAATGGACTCCTGTCAATCTGTCCATTTGATACTCCAGCCCCCGTTTACTTTTTTGGCGATTATTCTCAGTTCCGTGCATTAGCATGCCGATACCTCACTGAGACTGAGTCAGCATCTTCAATAAGTATAACTCCTGCTAACACAATTAAATATTTACTACTCTTCTTTAGAGGCAAAGCTTTGGAATGGGCTAATCCTCTCAATGAGTCCAAAGATCCAATATTAAATGATCTTCCAGCTGTCCTAGATGCAGTTCGACAAGAATTTGCTTTAAAGACAGTCCGCTTGGGTCCATCAATCACTCAGGTTACAGAAAATTTGTCCATTGATCAGTTCTCTGATCCATCACTCTCTAAGCAAGATCAGGCCTTGTTGAATCAATACATCAAAAATTTTAGGAATTACAAGGCTCAGAGGACTTCAAAGACAGCTCAAGGACATCAAGCTGCTGATTTAAAAATTGGTTATGCATTCTTCGACTCTATTCCTGAATCCTTGCAAAGCTCTAAGTTCCCTGAACCATTGTATACCACGGATGTCATTATTCCTAAGCAGAAGATACCGATGCTTACCTTAGACTTGTACTCTGACTCTGATAGTGAATTTCTTAATGACTCTGATTATGTGTTGGGAGGTTCTGTTCTTCCCAGTTACGTTTTTTTGCATGAGGAAGTTCCAGAGTTACCAACACAGTCTACAGGCCTCTGCATGAAAGGACCCCGCTTCAGGACAAGATTTCATTTAAGCTTTAGTGGAGTTCTAGCTTCAAAAGCCCAATCTTCTTGCAGGAAAGGATCACTCTGCAGTTTGTTCCTCTGTCCTCCCTGATGAAGGAGATTCAGATTTTGTTAAGGATGGATGGTCTACCTGTTCAGAAGATGAAGATCAGAAAGACTTCTAAGGAATCCAGCTTAGATTTTGTTTTAAGTTTTCCTGGTTTCCACTTTTTGCTTTTTTGTGTGTGTGCAAGTTATTCTTCAAGTTTCTACAAGGGTGTCCGGAGTCCACCCATAAAGGGAAGGGGGGGGGGGGGTACTGTCACAATCCTGATTAAAATCATATCATTTGGTGACTTATCTCTGCCATCAGTCCTGTAACCTGCATGTTTTCTGCTGGCTGGGACAAACAACTCACCACCACCATGAGTACCCTGTGTGCTGAGTTCACTCTGCTAACGAGCTGCATCTGTATTGATTACCTTCTGTGTGAATTCTGAACTCAGCAAGTCTCTGCATAGTGTGTCTGCACAGCAATCATTGAGGATTATTCATGCTGTCTTATACTTCTGTGCCAGCATCCACAAGTTTAGTGGTCACCACATACACCTTCCTGTGCTCTCAGGACCTGCGGCCATTACTGCCTGTCTATGCATACACCATGCCAGAGTTCCCTCCAAAACCAGCTATGGACATCGCCATGACAGTCTCTAGTCAGCTGATCTTCCAGGAGCCAATCCGGATTCACTTATGCATCATGTGAGCTGCTCATCCACTCAGCTGTAAGCACTGCATATAAGTTTCAGGTCTCAGCACTAGCAAGCTGTCAGTGCTTTGGTGTCTCTCAGCCAGGAGTGAGCTCCAGAATCTCCTGCTGGTAATAGACTCAGTGCAAGTTACCATCCACCACACTGCCTGACTCCCTGGATGATTTAAAGGGCCATCACTGCCACTACATCCTGGCATCTCCAGACTCACTGGAAGTCCTCCAGTGATCCAGAGGGACTGTCCTATATCCTTAGCAGCCTTAGAGACTCTGCTGGTTCTTGCCAGCTTCCAGTTCACCGCTGTCCAAGGTATCACACCATAGTATTTGGAAGACCTGCCACTGCTGTTTGCAATATTGTAGTATCCATTTTGCAGAACCACCGCATCACAGCTACTGGGAAACCAGCAGTGCCGACATTGCACTGCACATCATACGGAATCCCCATTGCGCTCTGTCAGTTGCTCAGTATCTGGAAACCCGTGTTGCCGACGTCCTCAGCTTCGTGTACAAGTATTGCTGCCGTCCTCAGCTTCGGTTACAAGTATTGCTGACATCCTCTGCTTCGTCTACAAGTATTGCTGACATCCTCAGCTTCGTCTACAAGCACTGCCAACATCCTCGGCTTCATGTACAAGTATTGCTGACGTCCTCAGCTTCGGTTACAAGTATTGCTGACGTCCCTACAAGTATTGCTGATGTCCTTGGCTTTGTGTACAAGTATTGCTGATGTCCTCAGCTTCGGTCACAAGTATTGC
Organism: Pseudophryne corroboree; assembly: GCF_028390025.1. Taxonomy (NCBI): domain Eukaryota; kingdom Metazoa; phylum Chordata; class Amphibia; order Anura; family Myobatrachidae; genus Pseudophryne; species Pseudophryne corroboree. The sequence goes on from NC_086454.1 coordinate 140,283,778, forward strand.
TGACATCCTCAGCTTCGTTTACAAGCATTGCCGACATTCTTGGCTTCATTTACAAGTATTGCAGACATCCTCAGTTTCATCTACAAGCATTGCCGACATCCTCGGCTTTATCTACAAGTATTACTGATGTCCTCAGCTTCGTCTACAAGTATTGGCGACCTCCACAGCCTCTTCTACAAGTATTGCTGATGCACTCAGCTTCCTCTACAGTCATTACGGATGTCCATAGCCTCGTCTACAATTATTGCTGATGCCCTCAGCTTCCTCTACAGTCATTGCTGATGTCCTCAGCTACATCTACAGTCACTGCTGATGCTCCCTGCTTCGTATACAGTCATTGCTGTTGTCCTCAGCCTCGTCGACAGCTATCACACTGGTTCCAGCATCTCAGCATTCCATCAACTCACCAGTTCTCACGTGACTCTCACGTGACTCTACCCATTGCACTGGTGGCTTCCACCACCAGTGTTCCAGTACCCATAGCTGGTCACCTTTCCTCATACAGTATACTGCCTGACTGCCACGTCTGGATGAGCGGATCATTCATTAAGCCAGCTCGATTCTGTCCACTGCGCTCAAGATCGAACCCAGTGTCCAGTACTTGTCCGGGTTCACAAACAAACTCAGCCGTGACACTAGTATTGCTGATTGGTGGATAACATTGGCCATCCACCAATCACATTTGTGGACATATACAAGCACTGATTGGTGGATGGCTGGAGCAACACTATGTAGGGCGCTGCTGAAATGCTGTTGGACAGTGAAGTTATGTTATCCATTTGCTGGCAGCTCTTTCCCTGCAGTTGGAGGCTGGAGTTCACTCCTGAGCTCCGTCTTCTGGCTCCAGCAGTGTGTGAAAGAAGAGATGTCAAGAGCAAGGAGCTGTTGGGCACCACTGGGTGCAGGAGTGGGGCTTCAGGAAAGTTAACTGCTGTGTCTGGACTGTGGGCATAATGTGTAAGGGGCACAACTACTGTGGGCATTGTGTAAGGGGCACTACCACTGTGGGCATTGTGTAAGGGGCACTACCACTGTGGGCATTGTGTAAGGGGCACAACTACTATGGGCATTATGTGTAAGGGGCCCTGCTACTGTGGGCATTGTGTAAGGGGCACTACCACTGTGGGCATTGTGTAAGGGGCACAACTACTATGGGCATTATGTGTAAGGGGCACTGCTACTGTGGGCATTTTGTGTAAGTGGCACTGCTACTGTGGGTATTTTGTGCAAGCAGCATTACAACTCTGGGCATTGTGTGTAAGTGGAACTGCTACTGTGGGCATTTTGTGTAAGTGGCACTACTACTATGGGCATTGTGTGTAGCGGCACTGCCACTGTGTGCATTGTGTAAGGGGCACAACCACTGTGGGCATTGTGTAAGGGACATAACTACTGTGGGCATTTTGTAGGGGGCACTAATACTGTGGGCATTATGTGTAAGCAGCATTACTGTGGGCATTATGAATAATGGCCATAACTACTGTGGGCATTATGTGTAATGGGCACAACTACCGTGGGCATTAAATGTGTATGCAGCATTACTATGGTGGGCATTATGTGTAATGGAACCAACTACTGAGGACATAAAATGTGTAAGCGGCACTACTACTGTGGGCATTATGTGTAATGAGCACAACTACTGTGAGCATTAATTGTGCAAGCGGCACTACAACTGTAGGCATTACTTGTAAGTGGCAATGCTGTGGGCATTATGTGTAAGGTGCATAATTATGTGTGTGGCATAATTTGAATTGGGGAGTTTATTGCGTGGCCACGACTCTTCCTTGTGAGACCACACTCCTTTTTTCAGCAAAATTGCACGTTGTCTCTTTATAAAGTATGGGAGAGGTGCTAAAATCTATGTTCATTTACCAAACAAATTATGCTCGGGCCGGCCCTGAGAACTGCAGTCTGATTTTAAATGGGAGGGATTTATTATTTCTTGTACCAATATAAGATGGACGCTATTACTCAGATAGCAAATAGCTTGTTAAAGTTTAAATGTTTTTATGCCAAGTTTGTACAGTAATATTCTTGTTTGTTATTACATACAGAGTGGTACTTTACTATGGGCCTTATTCAGACCTGATCGCTGTGCTGAAAATTTACAGAGGTTTGCGATCAGATATTTGCCACCCAGCGAGAGTGAAAACCTGCCCAGTGCAAGTATACGAATGCATTGGTACGCCCTTGTGCAAGTGTGCGAATGCATGTGTACGCCCTTCGAAAACTTTCGCAAGCAGCGGACATCTGCAAATCCATTTGCAACTCACTCACCATCAAATGATTTTTCCATTCTGTGCGTAGCCCAGGACTTACTCCTACAGTGCGATACAAACAGCCTGATCAGGGCTGGGGCTGACGTCACCCTCCCAGAAAACACTTGGGCACGCCTGCATTTTTCCTGACACCCCCAGAAAATGGGCAGTTACCACCCACAAATGTCCTCTTCCTGTCAATCACCGTGTGAACGCCTTGCGCTCAAAATTATCGCACCATCCTGTTTGGCGGTGCATACGCATGTACAGTCATTCGATAATCAGCCACTGTGTGATTTCACACCACAGCGATCAGGTCTGAACTAGGCCCTGCTTTCCCTATATCCCAGTAGGCTATTCATGCTTTTATATATATATATATATATATATATATATATATATAGCCATACGAAGGGAGAGCACTCACCAGACTTGTTAAAAGGTAAATCCTTTATTTCAGAACAGGGAATCAAACAGCTACAGATTCCCTGTTCTGAAATAAAGGATTTACCTTTTAACAAGTCTGGTGAGTGCTCTCCCTTCGTATGGCTATTCAAGAATTATAACCTGGTGGTTATCTTTCATCTGGACACGCACCCCAGCATGAAATTGGACTGTGTGAGTGTGGACCCCAATGGTTGGTTATATATATATATATATATATATATATATATAAAATGTACAGATGTTGCTGATGTACCACTGTGTATTGTAACAATTCAGACCCTCAGATCTGTTTGGTATATATATATATATATATATATATATATATATACAAAAGTTCTCCATACAGCAGTATGGAGCTCACTCACTGCTGGCAAGCTTTTTACATGCAGCAACCTGTCTTTTGATCAAAAATTTGTTGTTATTTAATCAAGCATTGTGTATAGATATACGATTTGTGGAACATTTTAACCATACGGATAAACACCTCATAAGTCCACTTAGGTGACCGTATTGATACTAGACCCCTGAAGAATGTCACTGACCTGGGTTGGGAGTGTTGAGAACTCGGGGGTTCTTCCGATGATCGGGAAGAGGAACCACAGCTGGGCCGGAGCAGGGATGGCCGGATGTAGGTTTTCCTCATGCAGAACTTAGCCGTTGTAACCGACGTGTAATGCTAAAGAATTAGTTGTGGCCAAGGCTTGGGGGCGATGCTGAAGTACACAGAAGAATGAAGAACTTGTGAGCGATGCTGAAGAGATGAATGAAGATTTGAGTACGATGTTGAAGCACACAGAAGAATGAAGAACTTGTGAGCGATGCTGAAGAGATGAATGAAGATTTGAGTACGATGTTGAAGCACACAGAAGAATGAAGAACTTGTGAGCGATGCTGAAGAAATAAATGAGGATTTGAGATTCAGTGTAACTCTGGAAGTTTGGGAGGCGTTCCACTTAGGGTTACCCTGTAATACTGGAAGCACAGGAGGTGTCCCTCTGGAGATACACTGTAACGCTGGTAACGCAGAGAATGTCCCACTGAGTGATACACTGTAACGCTGGTAGCACAGGGAAGGTCCCACTGAGTGATACACTGTAACGCTGATAGCACGGGGAAGGTTCCACTGAGTGATACACTGTAACGCTGGTAACGCAGGGAAGGTTCCACTGAGTGATACACTGTAACGCTGGTAACGCAGAGAATGTCCCACTGAGTGATACACTGTAACGCTGGTAGCACAGGGAAGGTCCCACTGAGTGATACACTGTAACGCTGGTAGCACAGGGAAGGTTCCACTGACTGATACACTGTAACGCTGGTAGCACAGGGAAGGTTCCACTGAGTGATACACTGTAACGCTGGTAGCACAGGGAATGTCCCACTGGAAGATACTCTGTAACGCTGGTAGCACAGGGAATGTCCCACTGAAAGATACTCTGTAACGCTGGAACACAGGAACACAGCTTGAGAACACGCTGAATGCTGCTAGCACTGGTAATCATTGGAAAAGACGATACTCAGGCGCCGGGGCTCTGTACGGTGTCTGCCTTTGAACTTCCCGCCCTCTCCCAATTGGCGGAAGGGACCGATGTCGTCACTCGCTCACCACTCTCTCGTGGATGCCGGGCGCAATGGTGGCGCCCACACCCCGGGAACCCGCCGGAGGCAGCGCCAGCAAGACGCGACGACCCGGAGCCCACCAGGGGCGATGACCGCCGAGAGACCCAGCACACCCGGGGCGGTAAGCGCGGCAGCCGCAGCGCCGCGAGTGTGACAAAGAAGTTCTATGTATGAAATGCATTGGGTTGTTATCTACGGGTTGTTATCTACAGATCTTACTGATCTATTAAGGAGATCGGATCAGAAATTCATTCACCACAATCAAACCGCTTCAAACAATTGGTTTTATTGTTGAATGCTTTCATTATGGATGGAATGTATAAATGCTGATGACACAATTATGTTGTGACACTTTTATCAATTTGATGTCAAATATGGGAATAAATTTGTATTATTCAAATAATTGTGGTTAACTTTTACAAGTAGATATAAAGTGGGTGGTAATACATACAGAAAAATTTCGCCTTTAACTCCCTAGTGAACGTTTGTATATCCAGTTTATTCACACAGAGCCCTATCTAACAGGGGGTACATCCCAAGGTGTAGTTTCAGTGCAAAGTAAGGTCTACAAACTTCCATCTATCTATCTATCTATCTATCTATCTAGTATCTATCTATCTATCTATCTATCTATCTATCTATCTATCTATCTATCTATCTATCTATCTATCTATCTATAACCCCATAGTCATCACAGCACTAATCTGCCCTAATCCTCTGTCCAGTCACTAACCTTATGCGAGTATCTACTCCTGCTGCTTAGCTGTGTGTTGCCTGGACCCTGGATGTGAATGAGTGAGAGCACAGTCCTGATAGAGGCAGTTACTATTATCGTCACAGCATGACCTCACAGACCACACCAGACAGGCCAGAACTGGTTATTTCTGGTTTGAGGCACAGGGCTGCAATCAGAAATTGTGGGGCCCGGGACTGACAAAATAGGCAGGCCCCCCCACTGTGGAGGAGTCAGCTTTAGAATTGCACCAGTGTTAACGTGTGTGTGTGTTTGTGTATTATATACACACACATGCATGCATAGTCATACATACATACATGTGCCTCTGTTGGGAGGGCCCAGGATGCTGATGCTGCTGCCTGCCCGCCTCGATCCCGCTGTTCTGCTGCTCTACTCCGTCCTCCTGCAGCTGTATTGAAAACGTCCCTCCCAAAATGGCCACCGCCTCAGAAGAGAGAGATATTCAAGATCCTAGAGGGCTCCTCTAGTATCTTGAATAACTGTCTCCTCTGTGGCAGTGGCCATTTTGGGAGGGAAGTTTTCAATACAGCTGCAGGAGGACGGAGGAGAGCAGCAGAACAGCGGGGATGACCGCGGAACGGCGGCGGGCGGGCAGGTGGCTGCATGAGCATCCCAGGCCCTCCTCTCTCTGTCAGAGAGGCTGGGCCCGGGACACCTGTGCCCCTAGCACCCCCCTAATGGCGGCCCTGTTGAGGCCCTTTAGGACATCACAGCCCCGGTGGTCTTTTGCATGACTGACCTAAGGGAAATATGATTTCACTCCTTATTTAAAACAATTACAATCAGAATATTATTATTTTATGGCAGATTTTCCCATTAATCTTTGGCTATGTAAGGCTTTCTATGAGCCCAATTTTTACTGTGGTTATGTTGCTTTTTTATGATCAGTGATCACCTCAGTTAAAGATAAAACACTTTATGGCATGGACCCCCCTCGGAATATTGGGATACTTTTAATTAAACATCATATTTGAGTTTGAGTGAAGTTTGGGGGAAGCTTTGCACATAGCATTAAAAAAACGAGGTCCCCCCTCATGAGGTACAGTACCACACGCCCTAGGCTGTGGGTGCTTGCTTAATGATAAAATAGTTAATAATATCATTCTATACAGGTGTCCTGCAAGTCCCAGCAAGTCTGCCCCAGCATGATGGCACTTGTAGAAAAACAAATGCCAGCATGCACGGTACCTACCACGGTACCTAAGCTTCCTACTTTACTTAAACAGTTTTGGCCCATTAGATATGCCCCGTCAGTTGTTATGCCCCATTAAATATGCCCCCTGTAGTTATGCCCCATTAGATATCCCCCTGTAGTTATGCCCCATTAAATATGCCCCCTAGTAGTGCCGCTTACACACACACACATTAAAAGAAAGAAAAAAAACCCCACCTCCCTCTCCTCGAAACTATGGGAGAGATGTCATGACGTCTCTCCCATAGCGCCGCATAGCCACACATGTACACTGCCTGAGCCAGAAGCTGGAGCTCAGGAGTGAATTCCTGCCTCCGGCTGCTGCTGAGGAGGTGGGCGCCCGCTGGTGGTAAAATCTCAGCGGGCGCTCGGCATTTCCTCTCGCTTAGATGAGCCTGGGCGGGCCGGATCAAGTGGCTTTGAGGGCCTTATACGGCCCTCGGGCCTGAGGTTCCCCACCCCTGCCCTAGAGGAATTCAGATTCATTGTAAGTAGGTATATCAGGATACCAGTGCTTGCTCTTCCAGTCTGGAAGTAGTGGAAACACAATATAAGGTACTAACGTGGTGGTATCATTGCTTGGTGGTGTTATCAGGATAGGGGTTCATTGGGTTCATTGTTACACATTTGGTGGGACTGTCCACTGATCACTCCATTTTGGAATAAGGTTATGGCCTTGGCATCAGAGATTCTGTGTGACACTTTGGTTGAGTTGTATGGATTTCAAATCTAAATCCTCCTGTAAGGCTTTGTTGCCCAGGGATCCAGTCTATGTATCGGGCCCTGACTGGCTTTCTATTGTAGCGTCTACTGGACAAACATTTTCTTAGATGGTCCTTGCAAGGCCACGTTCCTTTATCACACAATATTGGTACTTGCAATCTGTCGCATACCCTCTGCCATTCCTTTTACCCTCCCCCGGTTTTCTCCACATGCGTGTTCCTGGTATGTCTATCCTTACCTACTGTATGTCAAAGTTTTTATGTTCTTTGGGCATAATTCGATGTTTGGGAAACTGTGTATGCACAGGACCTGTTCTGTGCATGTGCAGAACAGGTCCTGCAATCACGGGGAGGGACAGGGAAGGCCTGGCGTTCCAGCAGTGGTGAGGCCAAGGCCTACTGTTGCAGATGAACATCGCGACCATCGGTTCATCACAGATGCAATCACATCGCAAATGCAGGAAGGCAGGGCCGTAACTAGGTGTGTGTGGAGGGGGCACCGCACATAGCGCTGAGAGGGTGGGGGCTATGTTGAAGGCACTTGTCAATTATTTATTTGATTACATTCACTTGCAGCTTCCCCAGTTTTTGAAGCCCAGCATCTCCAGACCCATTACCTGTGGCATTGCAGTCAGACAGTCTATCCATTGAGCTATCTGCCCTTGCATAGAAAGGTAGATCATTCTTAGCTAGAGAATTCTAACGATTTGAAGCTTAACTTGTACTTTGTGAAAAAAAATGATCAGCATTGCGGCTGAGCAGATCTATGTAGTGTGTGGCTTCAAGAGATTGGATGTGTGGCTGCACACTACATAGATCTGCTCAATTGCAATGCTGATTTTTTTTTTTTACAAAGTACCAGTTGCGTCATACTATATAGTGTTCATACTTTTTATGCCTTGATCAAATAGCTCATTGAGTAGGGTGTTTGATTAGAATTCAAGGTTATAGGGTTGAATCCTGGATATGGCAGTATATTGAAATGTGTAATTTAATAAAGGGTATTGTAATGGAACAACAATGAGCTGCCAAGGTAAGTGCATGAATGTGGTATAAAGAGGATTTGTGACCAAATCCATTTCTTACAGTGGTCTATAGATGTGTGCGTAACATATATATATATACATATATATATATACATATATATATATATATATATATATATATATAGTGTGGGGAGGGGCATCATAGCATGGGCTTTCTCTGAGATCATTCTTGACATGCCCCTTCGCCACGAGGCATGCGCCTTATGCCTCTATTGGAAAAATGGGGGGGGGTGCGCCAATTCTCTGTTTGGCACAGGGCACCGAAAAGTCTAGTTACGGCTCTGCAGGAAGGAGGTGGTATGCACCTCCTTCTGCAAGCAGCTTTGTAATTGCAATCCTTACTGAGGGCCTAATTCAGATCTGATCGCTGCTGTGCGTTTTCGCACAGCGGGCGCTCAGATCTGAACTGTGCATGTGTATTCACTGCACCTCGCCGGCGTGTCACATGGCTGCAATGGGCATCCGTGTCCTGTGATGGGATGGTGCGAAAAATCCATTTGGACGGGCAATTGCAAGAAGATTGACAGGAAGAGGCTGTTTGTGGGTGGCAACTTACTGTTTTCTGGTAGTGTCAGGGAAAATGCAGGCGGGATCAAGCGTTTTCAGGGAGGGTGTCTATCGTCAAATCCGGTCCCGATCAGCCTAAAGTGATCGCAGTGGCTGAGTAAGTCCTGGGCTGCGCAGAGACTGCACAAAATCAGTTTGTGCAGCTCTGTTACACATGCGAACGCACACCTGCACAGCAAAAACCCACTCCCCCTGTATGCGGCGAAATCTGATCGTAGGGCTGCAAAAATCACTGCCCATCGATCAGATCTGAATTACCCCCTGAGTTAGGCCCTCTTTTCATGTTTTTGCACGCTATTCAGGCTATATAACTTTTCTGTTCAGTTTGTTCTTTTGTGTGTGTTATGTTTTTCTAGGATTGACACTATTTGTGCATTTTCTTTATATTTGAGAATTAAGAATGTATAAAAAAAATAAGAAAAAATAAACAACTTCATGGGCTGAATTTCTGTAAAACTGTTGTTATCTTATCAGTTGTTAAGACCAAGCTGCAGAAATACCAGGGTAAATCTGTAATTATTACAAAGTGCCATCACTTCACTGTCCTGCTTTTTGTCATATAAAGAACACAAATTGTGAGATTTGTGAACAAGAAGTCTCACAAACTGCAGGAAATTCTTGCAGAAAATAGGGGGATTTGAGAGGGTAGATGGCTCACATTGCAGCCAATTCACCTACATGTATGTTTCTGTATGATGCATATTAAATAGGCCTACACCGTGTTTGCTACTGTGGGAAGAGGCAAAATGAGGTTATTGGCAATATTGTGTTTAGTGCTATACACATGTACTTGGGTTATTGTACTGTAGCTCATCCAAGAGTAAGGCTCCCGTGGAGGGGAAAAGTGGAGGAATGGGTCAGGTGTAAAGTGTTTCTACCTGTATCTCGCCGATAATGTTAATAAAGATGGGCATACAGTATACAATTATCTGGCAGATCACTGGAAAACGGACAAAAACTGTTGTTTGTACAAATTGGTTAAATCAATGATTTAACAAATTTGTATGAACGACAACTTTTATCCATTTTCCAGTGTTTGGGAATAAATGGTCGATTGTCATTTACTCTCATTCATTACCAGATTTTCATTAAAAGCTGCCAGATAATTGAATAGTGTATGCCCAGCTTTAGCTTTAGATCATAAGTGATGACCATGGGGGTAATTCCAAGTTGATCACAGCAGGAATTTTGTTAGCAGTTGGGCAAAACCATGGTGGTCATTCCGAGTTGATCGCTCGTTATTTTTTTTCGCAACGGAGCGATTAGTCGCTAATGCGCATGCTCAATGTCCGCAGTGCAACTGCGCCAAGTAAATTTGCTATGCAGTTAGGTATTTTACTCACGGCATTACGAGGTTTTTTCTTCGTTCTGGTGATCGTAATGTGATTGACAGGAAGTGGGTGTTTCTGGGTGGAAACTGGCCGTTTTATGGGTGTGTGTGAAAAAACGCTGCCGTTTCTGGGAAAAAACGCGGGAGTGTCTGAAGAAACGGGGGAGTGTCTGGGCGAACGCTGGGAGTGTTTGTGACGTCAAACCAGGAACGAAACTGACTGAACTGATCGCAGTTGCCGAGTAAGTCTGGAGCTACTCAGAAACTGCTAAGAAGTGTCTATTCGCAATTCTGCTAATCTTTCGTTCGCAATTTTACTATGCTAAGATACACTCCCAGTAGGCAGCGGCTTAGCGTGTGCAATGCTGCTAAAAGCAGCTTGCGAGCGAACAACTCGGAATGAGGGCCCATGTGCACTGCTGGGGAGGCAGATTTAACATGTGCAGAGAGAGTTAGATTTGGGTGTGGTGTGTTCAATCTGCAATCTAATTTGCAGTGTAAAATAAAGCAGCCAGTATTTACCCTGCCAGAAACAAAATTACCCACCCAAATCTAACTCTCTTTGCACATGTTATATCGACCTCCCCTGCAATGCACATGGTTTTGCCCAACTGCTAACAAAATTCCTGCTGCGATCAACTTGGAATTACCCCCCATATCGGTTATCTTTGTAGGGAACACTGTGTTCTGCTTTGTCTGGATTTTAATGTAGGAAAGAATCAGGTTAGCTGGGGAATAAAAGGGAGAATTACTTCTCACTATTTCCTAGTGATGAGCGGGTTCGGTTTCTCGGAAACCGAACCCCCCCGAACTTCACGCTTTTTACACGGGTCCGAGGCAGACTCGGATCTTCCCGCCTTGCTCGGTTAACCCGAGCGCGCCCGAACGTCATCATCCCGCTGTCGGATTCTCGCGAGGCTCGGATTCTATCGCGAGACTCGGATTCTATATAAGGAGCCGCGCGTCGCCGCCATTTTCACACGTGCATTGAGATTGGTAGGGAGAGGACGTGGCTGGCGTCCTCTCCGTTTAGAGTAGACTAGAGAGTAGTAGAGACACTTGATTTACTAATTTTGGGGAGCATATTAGGAGTACTACTTGCTGATAGTGTGACCAGTGACCACCAGTTTAATTAATCCGTTCTCTGCCTGAAAAAAAACGATACACAGTGTGACACAGTCACATACCATATCTGTGCTCAGCCTCAGTGTGCTGCATCATCTATGTAATACTGTATATCTGACTGTGCTGAGTGCTCACTGCTCACACAGCTTAATTGTGGGGGAGACTGGGGAGCAGTTATAGCAGGAGTACATATTTTAACAGTGCACACTTTTGCTGCCAGAGTGCCACTGCCAGTGTGACTGACCAGTGACCACTGACCACCAGTATATTGTGATTGTCTGGCTGAAAAAGTTAAACACTCGTCGTGTGGTGTTTTTATTCTATAAACGCATTCTGCTGACAGTGTCCAGCAGGTCCGTCATTATATAATATATACCTGTCCGGCTGCAGTAGTGATATATATATATTTTTTATATCATTATCATCCAGTCTATATTAGCACTGCAGCAGATGCAGTACGGTAGTCCACGGCTGTAGCTACCTCTGTGTCGGCAGTCGCTCGTCCATCCATAATTGTATACCACCTACCCGTGGTGTTTTTTTCTTCTTCCTATCTTCTTGATACTAGTAGCTTACTTTAGGAGTCTGCAGTGCTGACAGTGTCCAGCAGGTCCGTCATTATATAATATATACCTGTCCGGCTGCAGTAGTGATATATATGTATTTTTTATATCATTATCATCCAGTCTATATTAGCAGCAGACGCAGTACGGTAGTCCACGGCTGTAGCTACCTCTGTGTCGGCAGTCGCTCGTCCATCCATAAGTATACTAGTATCCATCCATCTCCATTGTTTACCTGAGGTGCCTTTTAGTTGTGCCTATTAAAATATGGAGAACAAAAATGTTGAGGTTCCAAAAATAGGGAAAGATCAAGATCGACTTCCACCTCGTGCTGAAGCTGCTGCCACTAGTCATGGCCGAGACGATGAAATGCCAGCAACGTCGTCTGCCAAGGCCGATGCCCAATGTCATAGTACAGAGCATGTAAAATCCAAAACACCAAATATCAGTAAAAAAAGGACTCAAAAATCTAAAATAAAATTGTCAGAGGAGAAGCGTAAACTTGCCAATATGCCATTTACCACACGGAGTGGCAAGGAACGGCTGAGGCCCTGGCCTATGTTCATGGCTAGTGGTTCAGCTTCACATGAGGATGGAAGCACTCAGCCTCTCGCTAGAAAAATGAAAAGACTCAAGCTGGCAAAAGCACAGCAAAGAACTGTGCTTTCTTCGAAATCACAAATCCACAAGGAGAGTCCAATTGTGTCGTTTGCGATGCCTGACCTTCCCAACACTGGACGTGAAGAGCATGCGCCTTCCACCATTTGCACGCCCCCTGCAAGTGCTGGAAGGAGCACCCGCAGTCCAGTTCCTGATAGTCAGATTGAAGATGTCAGTGTTGAAGTACACCAGGATGAGGAGGATATGGGTGTTGCTTGGCTGGGGAGGAAATTGACCAGGAGGATTCTGATGGTGAGGTGGTTTGTTTAAGTCAGGCACCCGGGGAGACACCTGTTGTCCGTGGGAGGAATAGGGCCATTGACATGCCTGGTGAAAATACCAAAAAAATCAGCTCTTCGGTGTGGAAGTATTTCAACAGAAATGCGGACAACATTTGTCAAGCCGTGTGTTGCCTTTGTCAAGCTGTAATAAGTAGGGGTAAGGATGTTAACCACCTCGGAACATCCTCCCTTATATGTCACCTGCAGCGCATTCATCATAAGTCAGTGACAAGTTCAAAAACTTTGGGCGACAGCGGAAGCAGTCCACTGACCAGTAAATCCCTTCCTCTTGTAACCAAGCTCACGCAAACCACCCCACCAACTCCCTCAGTGTCAATTTCCTCCTTCCCCAGGAATGCCAATAGTCCTGCAGGCCATGTCACTGGCAATTCTGACGAGTCCTCTCCTGCCTGGGATTCCTCCGATGCATCCTTGCGTGTAACGCCTACTGCTGCTGGCGCTGCTGTTGTTGCTGCTGGGAGTCGATGGTCATCCCAGAGGGGAAGTCGTACTCGTAAGACCACTTTTACTACTTCCACCAAGCAATTGACTGTCCAACAGTCCTTTGCGAGGAAGATGAAATATCACAGCAGTCATCCTGCTGCAAAGCGGATAACTGAGGCCTTGGCATCCTGGGCGGTGAGAAACGTGGTTCCGGTATCCATCATTACTGCAGAGCCAACTAGAGACTTGTTGGAGGTACTGTATCCCCGGTACCAAATACCATCTAGGTTCCATTTCTCTAGGCAGGCGATACCGAAAATGTACACAGACCTCAGAAAAAGACTCACCAGTGTCCTAAAAAATGCAGTTGTACCCAATGTCCACTTAACCACGGACATGTGGACAAGTGGAGCAGGGCAGGCTCAGGACTATATGACTGTGACAGCCCACTGGGTAGATGTATGGACTCCCGCCGCAAGAACAGCAGCGGCGGCACCAGTAGCAGCATCTCGCAAACGCCAACTCTTTCCTAGGCAGGCTACGCTTTGTATCACCGCTTTCCAGAATACGCACACAGCTAAAAACCTCTTACGGCAACTGAGGAAGATCATCGCAGAATGGCTTACCCCAATTGGACTCTCCTGTGGATTTGTGGCATCGGACAACGCCAGCAATATTGTGTGTGCATTAAATCTGGGCAAATTCCAGCACGTCCCATGTTCTGCACATACCTTGAATTTGGTGGTGCAGAATTATTTAAAAAACGAGAGGGGCGTGCAAGAGATGCTGTCGGTGGCCAGAAGAATTGCGGGACACTTTCGGCGTACAGGCACCACGTACAGAAGACTGGAGCACCACCAAAAACGCCTGAACCTGCCCTGCCATCATCTGAAGCAAGAAGTGGTAACGAGGTGGAATTCAACCCTCTATATGCTTCAGAGGTTGGAGGAGCAGCAAAAGGCCATTCAAGCCTATACAACTGAGCACGATATAGGAGGTGGAATGCACCTGTCTCAAGCGCAGTGGAGAATGATTTCAACGTTGTGCAAGGTTCTGCAACCTTTTGAACTTGCCACACGTGAAGTCAGTTCAGACACTGCCAGCCTGAGTCAGGTCATTCCCCTCATCAGGCTTTTGCAGAAGAAGCTGGAGACATTGAAGGAGGAGCTAACACAGAGCGATTCCGCTAGGCATGTGGGACTTGTGGATGGAGCCCTTAATTCGCTTAACAAGGATTCACGGGTGGTCAATCTGTTGAAATCAGAGCACTACATTTTGGCCACCGTGCTCGATCCTAGATTTAAAACCTACCTTGGATCTCTCTTTCCGGCAGACACAAGTCTGCTGGGGTTCAAAGAACTGCTGGTGACAAAATTGTCAAGTCAAGCGGAACGCGACCTGTCAACATCTCCTCCTTCACATTCTCCCGCAACTGGGGGTGCGAGGAAACGGCTCAGAATTCCGAGCCCACCCGCTGGCGGTGATGCAGGGCAGTCTGGAGCGACTGCTGATGCTGACATCTGGTCCGGACTGAAGGACCTGACAACGATTACGGACATGTCGTCTACTGTCGCTGCATATGATTCTCTCCCCATTGAAAGAATGGTGGAGGATTATATGAGTGACCGCATCCAAGTAGGCACGTCAGACAGTCCGTACTTATACTGGCAGGAAAAAGAGGCAATTTGGAGGCCCTTGCACAAACTGGCTTTATTCTACCTAAGTTGCCCTCCCACAAGTGTGTACTCCGAAAGAGTGTTTAGTGCCGCCGCTCACCTTGTCAGCAATCGGCGTACGAGGTTACATCCAGAAAATGTGGAGAAGATGATGTTCATTAAAATGAATTATAATCAATTCCTCCGTGGAGACATTGACCAGCAGCAATTGCCTCCACAAAGTACACAGGGAGCTGAGATGGTGGATTCCAGTGGGGACGAATTGATAATCTGTGAGGAGGGGGATGTACACGGTGATATATCGGAGGATGATGATGAGGTGGACATCTTGCCTCTGTAGAGCCAGTTTGTGCAAGGAGAGATTAATTGCTTCTTTTTTGGTGGGGGTCCAAACCAACCCGTCATTTCAGTCACAGTCGTGTGGCAGACCCTGTCACTGAAATGATGGGTTGGTTAAAGTGTGCATGTCCTGTTTATACAACATAAGGGTGGGTGGGAGGGCCCAAGGACAATTCCATCTTGCACCTCTTTTTTCTTTCATTTTTCTTTGCGTCATGTGCTGTTTGGGGGGTGTTTTTTGGAAGGGCCATCCTGCGTGACACTGCAGTGCCACTCCTAGATGGGCCAGGTGTTTGTGTCGGCCACTAGGGTCGCTTAGCTTACTCACACAGCTACCTCATTGCGCCTCTTTTTTTCTTTGCGTCATGTGCTGTTTGGGGAGTGTTTTTTGGAAGGGCCATCCTGCGTGACACTGCAGTGCCACTCCTAGATGGGCCAGGTGTTTGTGTCGGCCACTAGGGTCGCTTAGCTTACTCACACAGCTACCTCATTGCGCCTCTTTTTTTCTTTGCGTCATGTGCTGTTTGGGGAGTGTTTTTTGGAAGGGCCATCCTGCGTTTCACTGCAGTGCCACTCCTAGATGGGCCAGGTGTTTGTGTCGGCCACTAGGGTCGCTTAGCTTACTCACACAGCTACCTCATTGCGCCTCTTTTTTTCTTTGCGTCATGTGCTGTTTGGGGAGTGTTTTTTGGAAGGGCCATCCTGCGTGACACTGCAGTGCCACTCCTAGATGGGCCAGGTGTTTGTGTCGGCCACTAGGGTCGCTTAGCTTACTCACACAGCTACCTCATTGCGCCTCTTTTTTTCTTTGCGTCATGTGCTGTTTGGGGAGTGTTTTTTGGAAGGGCCATCCTGCGTGACACTGCAGTGCCACTCCTAGATGGGCCAGGTGTTTGTGTCGGCCACTAGGGTCGCTTAGCTTACTCACACAGCTACCTCATTGCGCCTCTTTTTTTCTTTGCGTCATGTGCAGTTTGGGGAGTGTTTTTTGGAAGGGCCATCCTGCGTGACACTGCAGTGCCACTCCTAGATGGGCCAGGTGTTTGTGTCGGCCACTTGGGTCGCTTAGCTTAGCCATCCAGCGACCTCGGTGCAAATTTTAGGACTAAAAATAATATTGTGAGGTGTGAGGTGTTCAGAATAGACTGAAAATGAGTGGAAATTATGGTTATTGAGGTTAATAATACTTTGGGATCAAAATGACCCCCAAATTCTATGATTTAAGCTGTTTTTTAGGGTTTTTTGAAAAAAACACCCGAATCCAAAACACACCCGAATCCGACAAAAAAAATTCGGTGAGGTTTTGCCAAAACGCGTTCGAACCCAAAACACGGCCGCGGAACCGAACCCAAAACCAAAACACAAAACCCGAAAAATTTCCGGTGCTCATCACTAAATTCCACCCCTTTCCAACCCCCCAGGATCACAATCCTTGGATGCATCACAGAACCAAGGACTGGACCTGCACCATCCACCAAAAGACAGTAGCACATTCTAAAGTCCCACCATACCGAGAGTTTATGGCCTACAGATGTGGGTAATTCAAAGTTGATCGTAGCAGGAAATTTGTTAGCAGTTGGGCAAAACCATGTGCACTGCAGGGGGGACAGATATAACATATGCAGAGAGAGTTACATTTGGGCGGATTATTTTGTTTCTGTGCAGGGTAAATACTGGCTGCTTTATTTTTACACTGCAATTTAGATTTCAGTTTGAACACACCCTACCCAAATCTAACTCTCTCTGCACGTTACATCTGCCCCCCCCCCTGCAGTGCACATAGGCCCTCATTCCGAGTTGATCGCTCGCTAGCTGTTTTTAGCAGCCGTGCAAATGCATAGTCGCCACCCACGGGGGAGTGTATTTTTGCTTTGCAAGTGGGCGATCGCATGTGCAGCCGAGCTCTGCAAAAAAATGTGTGCAGTTTCAGAGTAGGTCTGAACTTACTCAGCCCTTGCGATCACTTCAGTGTTTTTGGTGCCGGAATTGACGTCACACACCCGCCCTCCAAATGCCCGGACATGCCTGCGTTTTCCCTACCACTCCCAGAAAACGGGCAGTTGACACCCATAAATGTCCTCTTTCTGTCAATCTTCTTGCGATCGGCTGTGCGTATGGATTCTTTGTTAAATCTGTGAGAGGTGCGGCTGCGGTGTGGTGGTGCCTGCTGCCGTGCAGGTGTAAATTCAGTACTCACCAGGCGCCGCTCTCTCTCACCTTCAGGTACCGGAACCTTCAACGGACCTGGCAATCTTCAATCGGATCCGGACACGGCGATTCCCTCTCGGAGCTGACTGACGATCGAGCTGAGGAGAGAATAGTTTACCTTAAAGGGGTATCGACCCTTCTTCCACTGGAACAGGGGATACCCCAGGGGTGACCGCGACCTTCACCGGTTGGGTGAAAGGTCATCACAGGCACAAAGCCTCAGCCACCCAGATTTCACACACTCGCGCTCTCGCACGTAGTGTGATGAACAGGATTCTCACGTCCGTGAGCAATCCCGACTCCGGCGCTCGGGGACAGACAAGGGACAAACGCACACAGATGTTACTCACCGTCAGTTTCGCACTGCGGACGTCTTCTTCTCTTACAGGTCCCTGTAAGGAGGTAAACAAACAAGCAAACAGCCGTGCAGGGCCTAACTCTAACCTAGTGTCACACCCTATACTAACTACAACGGCAGAGCCCTCGAACTAGCTCTGTGGGTGTGGTGCAACAAAACTAAACACACTTAACGAGCTCACACTTTGCCCCGCACGGTAACATACATCACGATACACAATGCAAGCGACGGTACGGTCCCTTTAGTTACCCGACTCTGGAAAGGGGAGTGGGCGCCGCACGGCCTACCCACCTCCTGTACCTTCCCTTATGTGGGCCTCAGATCTGCCTTCCTAAATACCTCGGGGTGGCCTGGGCCTAACGCCCAGGGCCACCTGTACTCACCTCGGGGGCTCTTATTCACTGGGCCTAGCGCCCCCTAGCTGCACACAGGCCGGAGGCCTGATTTCACCCACGGGCCTAGTGCCCGCCTAACTTGTTGCCCGTTGGGTGACCTGGGCGTAATGCCCAGGGTCACCTTAATGTACCTCTGGTGGCCAAAATACTCTAGGGCCTAATGCCCTCTATTTGTCCCCAGGCCTATTGCCTGAACTGCCCCCGGGCCTAGTGCCCGCCTACTGCGCCCACAGGCCGGTGGCCTGACTATCCTTATGGGCCTAGTGCCCAACCTGTGCCCCCAGGCCTAGTGCCTGCCTATCTGGCCACGGGCCTAATGCCCGCCTACTGCGCCCACAGGCCGGGAGGGCCTGACTGTGCCCACGGGCCTATTGCCCGAACACCCGGTGGTCTAGGGAGGAGCGGGTACAGGGGCACCTGAAAAGGGCCTACCTGACCCGCTGGGAGAGGCACCAGGGGGGAGCTTCGTCAGCTCTTTTCTTCCCACCCCTGGTGACCTCTCCGGCTCTCTTCTTCAATCTTCGGCCGCTGGCCAGTCCTGGCCAGCGGCGCCGCCGTCGCCTCGCCGCGTCCAGCCGCCGCTGGACATCTTCCTGCCGCCGGACGTCTTCAGGCCTCTTCCGCGGCCACCCGAGCTCCCACCGCGACGTCTTCTTCGCGCTCTTCCGCGCCGTCCTTCCTTCAGGCTCCCGCCCGGCCTCTGATGTCAGACGCCGGGGGCGGGGCCTATGACGCGGCGAGCGCCGATTGGCTTGCCGCGTCAGTCTCTGATTGGCTGCCGCTCCGGGAGCCGCGATTGGCTCCCGGAGGGCGCCAACATTTAAACTACCCCGCAGCCTCCGGTCCGGTGCAGGGAAGAGGGTAATCCCTGCACCGGACACCCGCCGCTCCTGCCCACGGACAAACGCTGGGGGCAGACCAACTGCCCCAGCGCTGCCCCGCACACACTTCCGCAGGGGACACAGATCCCCTGCGTGCTGCTGAAGGGATGTGTCTCGGGGGACCGGACACATCTCCACATTTCCCCCCCCTTTTTCCTTTGTAGTCCCTACAAAGATCTCCACGCCGTCCATTGTCCGCGGGTCAGGGAATTCCGAGGTCCCTCCGGCGAGGTTGTGTTCAAGGGTCCAGCCCGGACAGGCTGTGACCCCACATCCTTCCACCTCCAGCTCCGGGTTCCTCTTCTTCGTTCCTCCTGACCTCCATCGGTGGATCCTCTGGGGAAGTGGCATCTCCCCACGGTCGCTCAACGTGGGCCACCAAGGGGAATCTTCCTCCACGGGGACAGCAGTCCCCCACTCTTGGCCTTCCAGATCGTCTGGGACATCGTCCCTGTCTTCAGGGCGTGGTACCGACCACCACCCAACAGCGGAATCCTCCGGGGCATCCATTTCCTCCCGGGCAACAGCCATCATATGTCGAATTTCCTCGTGGGGCATCTCCAAAGGTCCTGTGTCTTCCTCTGGAACGGGTCCTCCCACGGCACCACGATCCTCTCCCCGTACGTCCGTCCAACTCGGTACTTCCGGCAGGTATTGCTCCAGGACTATCTCCTCCTCTTCATGGAGGGCATTCAACTGGGAGCACGACTCCACCCAATCCTGCCAGTCACTCTCGTCGGCGCTTCCGATGCCAGAGTCGTCCTCCGTCTGTTCTTGGAGGGATTCGTCGGCGGACAGCTCACCGTAGTCCAAGTCCTCCTCCGATATCTGGACTGGGGTATCATTTTCCTCCTCAGCGTACTTAGTCCTTTCCGCTGGCACCTCTGTTTCCTCAGCGTACTCCTTCGCTTCCGCTGGCATCGTGACTTCCTCAGCATACTCCTTCGCTTCCGCTGGCATCTTTACTTCCTCAGCGTACTCCTTAGTTTCCGCTGGCATCTCTTGGTACCCAGGACACTCCCGTTCCACACGTCCTGGTCGTGGACGGTTCCATCGCGGGGAGATTCCGGACATCTCCGTCACTGGGTCATCGCGCTTTTCTTCGCAGCGTGATCTCTTCACCTCCCAGTCGTCCACCTCCGTCTGATGCGGGAAAGGATTCTGCCTTACTGGGGTCACTTTCTTGGGACAGAGTAGGTCCGCGGCATCTTCCCAGGGGCACTCACTGGCCGCATGTCCTGGTCGC
Source organism: Pseudophryne corroboree (assembly GCF_028390025.1). Taxonomy (NCBI): domain Eukaryota; kingdom Metazoa; phylum Chordata; class Amphibia; order Anura; family Myobatrachidae; genus Pseudophryne; species Pseudophryne corroboree. Next base: position 140,303,893 of record NC_086454.1, read on the forward strand.
CGACACTTCCAACAAGGGAGGGCCACTGCCACCTTCTCCAAGACGGGTTCCTGGTCCACCTCCTTCGCTGAGGAATCTCCACCCGTTGGTTCCGGCTCAGAGGAAATGGGCACCTGCGAACTAACTTCAAGCAGGGTCTTCCGCTCCATTTCCCTGGTTTCCTCCTCCCATCTCTGGGCGCGACCATCTGCAATCATCCGGTCTTCATTCCACGGACAATCGGGAAGCGCATGTCCTCTCGCCTCGCAGAGCGCACACACAGGCTCTGCAGCCACCTGGTCCCAAAGCTGCTGATGAGATTCCGTCAGCTGCTTCACCGTGGTCTCGTAGTCCGTCCTGTCTTCCGTCCATGGGCATTCCAGGAGCCGATGTCGGGGATCTCCACAGCTTTCACACCGGGGATCAACCTCGTCTTCGCTCAACTCTTCGTCTCAGGGACAACTGTTATGCTCATGCCCATAGTTTCCGCAGAGCAAACACCAGGACTCCTTCACTTGGCCCTGCTGACGTCTTCGGTCCGCTTCCTGGACCACCTTCTTTGGGGACGTCTCTCGCCATGTACACTTGTCAGCAAAGTGCCCCGTTTGCCGACATTTCTTGCAGGGCGTCACAGCGGCCTTCTTGCGCCCCTTCTCCCGGCGCTCTTCTTTTCCACGCTGGACCGACCGCTGACTATCTTCAGGAGGTCTGCCCCAGACACCGTCACCCAGTCGCTCTGGTCCGCATGCGTCCGTGGGTGAGTCTGTTCCGGAGCCATCCGCAGGGAGGTCTTCTTGGTGGCGTTCCACATCGTGTTCGTGATCCGGTCTCTCTGATCCTGCCGACTACGCCAAGTGTGAGAGGTGCGGCTGCGGTGTGGTGGTGCCTGCTGCCGTGCAGGTGTAAATTCAGTACTCACCAGGCGCCGCTCTCTCTCACCTTCAGGTACCGGAACCTTCAACGGACCTGGCAATCTTCAATCGGATCCGGACACGGCGATTCCCTCTCGGAGCTGACTGACGATCGAGCTGAGGAGAGAATAGTTTACCTTAAAGGGGTATCGACCCTTCTTCCACTGGAACAGGGGATACCCCAGGGGTGACCGCGACCTTCACCGGTTGGGTGAAAGGTCATCACAGGCACAAAGCCTCAGCCACCCAGATTTCACACACTCGCGCTCTCGCACGTAGTGTGATGAACAGGATTCTCACGTCCGTGAGCAATCCCGACTCCGGCGCTCGGGGACAGACAAGGGACAAACGCACACAGATGTTACTCACCGTCAGTTTCGCACTGCGAACGTCTTCTTCTCTTACAGGTCCCTGTAAGGAGGTAAACAAACAAGCAAACAGCCGTGCAGGGCCTAACTCTAACCTAGTGTCACACCCTATACTAACTACAACGGCAGAGCCCTCGAACTAGCTCTGTGGGTGTGGTGCAACAAAACTAAACACACTTAACGAGCTCACACTTTGCCCCGCACGGTAACATACATCACGATACACAATGCAAGCGACGGTACGGTCCCTTTAGTTACCCGACTCTGGAAAGGGGAGTGGGCGCCGCACGGCCTACCCACCTCCTTGCACTTCCCTTATGTGGGCCTCAGATCTGCCTTCCTAAATACCTCGGGGTGGCCTGGGCCTAACGCCCAGGGCCACCTGTACTCACCTCGGGGGCTCTTATTCACTGGGCCTAGCGCCCCCTAGCTGCACACAGGCCGGAGGCCTGATTTCACCCACGGGCCTAGTGCCCGCCTAACTTGTTGCCCGTTGGGTGACCTGGGCGTAATGCCCAGGGTCACCTTAATGTACCTCTGGTGGCCAAAATACTCTAGGGCCTAATGCCCTCTATTTGTCCCCAGGCCTATTGCCTGAACTGCCCCCGGGCCTAGTGCCCGCCTACTGCGCCCACAGGCCGGTGGCCTGACTATCCTTATGGGCCTAGTGCCCAACCTGTGCCCCCAGGCCTAGTGCCTGCCTATCTGGCCACGGGCCTAGTGCCCGCCTACTGCGCCCACAGGCCGGGAGGGCCTGACTGTTCCCACGGGCCTATTGCCCGAACACCCGGTGGTCTAGGGAGGAGCGGGTACAGGGGCACCTGAAAAGGGCCTACCTGACCCGCTGGGAGAGGCACCAGGGGGGAGCTTCGTCAGCTCTTTTCTTCCCACCCCTGGTGACCTCTCCGGCGCTCTTCTTCAATCTTCGGCCGCTGGCCCGTCCTGGCCAGCGGCGCCGCCGTCGCCTCGCCGCGTCCAGCCGCCGCTGGACATCTTCCTGCCGCCGGACGTCTTCAGGCCTCTTCCGCGGCCACCCGAGCTCCCACCGCGACGACTTCTTCGGGCTCCTCCGCGCGGCGTCTGTCTTCTTCGCGCTCTTCCGTGCCGTCCTTCCTTCAGGCTCCCGCCCGGCGTCTGACGTCAGACGCCGGGTGCGGGGCCTATGACGCGGCGAGCGCCGATTGGCTCGCCGCGTCAGTCTCTGATTGGCTGCCGCTCCGGGAGCCGCGATTGGCTCCCGGAGGGCGCCAACATTTAAACTACCCCGCAGCCTCCGGTCCGGTGCAGGGAAGAGGGTAATCCCTGCACCGGACACCCGCCGCTCCTGCCCACGGACAAACGCTGGGGGCAGACCAACTGCCCCAGCGCTGCCCCGCACACACTTCCGCAGGGGACACAGATTTCCTGCGTGCTGCTGAAGGGATGTGTCTGGGGGGACCGGACACATCTCCACAAATCCATAGCTCAGCAACAATCCGCATTGTACCCGTACGACGCATGTGCGCATTGCGGTGCATACGGATGCGCAGTAGAGACCTGATCGCAGCGCAGCGAAAATCGGCAGCATGCGATCAACTCGGAATGACCCCCATGGTTTTGCCCAACTGCTAACAAATTTGCTGCTGTGATCAACTCTGAATTAGGCCCCATGTGGCAATAGGAACCGTGTGCTGCAGAGGATCCAGTGGTGTTTAACTATTAAGCTCAGGGAAGTCATGCATGTGGTGGATAAAAATGTGTGTCTTACCTGGCTGATGATTTTAGTTCTCCAATGTAGCCTGGCACAGCAGAAGGAATGTGATTATTCAAAACAGAACAAATGTGAAAAAACTTCCTTAAGAAAGCTAGGTCAGAGTGTCATTTGCCTGTCAGCCAGGTAGGGGGAGGAGGTGTCTAAGGTATAAAAGACCTGGGCCATTCATCTGTATGACCGGCGCTGGAAAAGCGGGCAGGAATCTTTGATACCTGCTGCAATCTCTCCATTGCTGCCCGCAGCCTCATCCCCCATAGGTTTCTATGGAGGATGCAATGCTGCCAGATTTAAAATATCCAAAATGCTATTTATTCCTGATATTGGCTCCCACAGCTACCGCCATGTCAGATGGCGGTAGCCCATTGTACCCTAATAGGTCCTTGTGGAGCCCTTGTCCCTTCAGGTGCTGATTGAAACATCAACCCGATGAGGTAAAATCCTGCCCAGATTGCATTGAATATGCGATCTATGATAAATGTATGGCCCCCAAAATTAGAGAAAATATAGTCCTCTCTGGTTACAGCAGACAAACAGCAAGAGCATACAGTACAGGGAGAGATTCCTATTACAGAATAGCACAGCCTTATTATCAGCAAATGCCAGTGGTACGTGAAGCACATAAGCAGATAATACATAGCTTTTATTTTCACACGAATAGCCCCCCGGAAACAGTTAAGAATAACAATATTTAACTGATTAAAGAATACACCCACATAGAAACCAAATGACACACAGTTAGCATCATCTTTTCCAAGGTTATGTAAACTCACTTCTCACTGACTTGTTTACAGTTTTATAATCTCAGACGTACATGGTAACAAATTGAGTTAATGGTAGTCACACACTTAAAGGATTAGAGTGTGACTCCTAAACAATGCTAGAGGTAAGGAGGGCTAATACTAGTAATATAATGATCAATACAAACTGGATTTTAGGCTCAGAAGTTCAAAATAGGACCTTATATAATAGGATCCTCCATGTTCTTCTTTAGGACTGCAGTGAGCTTAAATTTACTTTTTGTAAAAGGCATGTTATAAGATATTGCAAGCACTTGTAGCACTACAAGGACCAGCATGCACCTATAAGAGACTGTTTGTGAGGACCCCGGGTTCTTATGTGCAGTATTCTAGCCTATTGCCTTCTGCGCCTTGAGAAAGGCAGCGTTCACAGCTCTGCACGGGCCCTGGGGTCGCTGTGGGTTCTGGGATCACAGCAGTAAGCACGCAATAGCGAGGTACAAGAGCACCTTTATTTTATACACACGAAACATACAATATAAAACCGTAACCACAATACGTACAATATATACAGGTAACATTATTAACAATTACAGTTAAGATTATATAAGAGAAAAAAACACACAAAAGGGGCCCTTCACCCACCCCCTAAGCAGTCAATAGTCATCTCAGGCAATTTGTGAGCTGTGAGCTGGGACCTGGCACGCTGGGAAGCTCCTGCTGAATGCTAAAAGGCCGCTGGGGAGTTGGTTGCGAATTCGGGCTGTTCGGCCTGCTGGTGAATAATCCCGGCTGCTCAGCCTGCTTGCGACAAATCCCAGCCGCTTGGCCTGATGGTCCTCTACGCGCCAAAGGTAGGGCGTGCTGACTAATCACCCGGCACCAGCCAGCACACCAGCCACACACCTGGGACAACTCCCGATGGAGCAAATGCTTAGTTGCATATACTGGACCCTCTCTGCAGAGCCAGGTCTCCAAACAAAACGGGCTGACAGGATCTCCCGACTCCTGGCAACAGCCTCGTTCCAAACCTCCTTACAAGGCAGGGAGCTTCACTCAACTCACTAGAAAAGCCCTTCCGCGTGACCTTTTAAAACCTCTGATGCTTGTGGAGTTAGGAGACCACTCTGAGATTGGTTGGATTTTCAATCCTAATATTTAAACTGTCCAGGGACACCAGGGGGCCCCCTGTGGGGATGGTGCCAGGTCGTCTGCTGAAAGGCCATCCAGAACAAAAGATACCTGCAGTAAGTAAGGTGATAAGAAGGTTGGCTGCCCTGGGACCATAACCTGAGTAATTTTTAAGCCATTGTAGTCATTTGGGATGTCAGAAGTCATTGACCTGATCAGGGCTTCGGGAATAGAGAGAGCGGGGCTGTGTGGGGTGCCAGCTTGGACTCCCTATACATCATACAGCCAGATGTCCTAGACAGCTTACCTGGCTGGGCACACACTTGACAACAAGCCCTTACACCCATTAGTGCAATATAATACAATCACACATATACATGTCATAGACATTTTGCAGGGAATCAGTCAGGGCAAGAAAGATATTCCCTGACAGGCACAACCATATAACAAGAAGGACAATTACCTAAATACATATACAGTAGTAGATGACAAGTTCAGCATTTAACCATATATTGTCCTGTTAATGTCCACAATAGTAGGGGATACACAACTCCATTGAGCATGCTGGCAGTGGGCTGTAAAAGGTAAAACTCAGTTATATCCTGCATCTTGGACTTACATACTGAATACAGGAACAGGCTGGCAAAAAGTACACCCGGGCATGGCGTTGAGTCATGACACTGTTACTGATTTGTTGTCTGGCATATGAATGAAGCAAGCAGTACTCAAACTGGCAGTAAAGTGATAGTTACGTTCCCGGCAAGAGATTCTTCATAAGTTGCCATGAAAAATCATTTCTTGTTGGCACGCAATGCGACAACAAAAAATGATGGCTATCGACTTGAGGGACAGCTGTGTGCATCTAAAGTTGAGTATGCAGTCAGCAGCTCAGCCGCCTGTCTGTCAAAAAGTATAGTAATAAATTAAAGTTCCCATCACCAAGCAGTTTCTGTTAATTCTGTAGGGGACAATTAGTGTGATTAGACAGATCATAATCAGATGGTGATTGGAACTGCAGCATATGTTGGCAGTGGCAGATTTCCCACTAGGCACGTGAAGCAGTAAGGGGGGATCACAGACGTGCTGTAAGTGGGGATGAAGTTGGGGCTGCCGCCTACCTTATTGTTGTCCAGTACCCAAATGGATTTGAGCTGCACCGGCTGGCACCTTTCTGAAGGTCAGTGAAGCAATCATGAAATTGTGACAGGCAGAGGTAGCACGGCTTGCTATACCGTTCACTGTTGAGTGGCTCTGCATCTATGTTGAACAGCAGTGCCCACGGTGCTGGCATAGGAGTCACAAGTGAATGCTTTGGCCACCAGAGATACTGCAGACTATGCCCATACTATGCCCAACCCTCTGAGATACAGCCCACTATGGCAATGAAGTGACCTGGGACACAATGATATGACTCGCTATGAAATATATCATCATGGTCCCATCTTCTGTGATGTAGTGCCACAGATCGCAGAATTATGCCATAGATGGAGTTGCCATGATTATGCAATTCTTGACTCCATGCCTCACCAATACATGCTTAACTTCCTTCAGGATCCAGAGAAAAAGTAGTTATATCAGTTACTGCCAATCTCAAGATGGTCTTAGTTTCGATCTTCAAAGACAATCTATTTGCACATCTAATGTTCCTTCATGCATCCAACATACCAAGTCATGTCTAAATGTAACCATTCTTACCAGTTTGGGATGCAGTGATATGTAAAGAATGACCACCACTGACACAGCTCTACACACAACCACCAAGGTAGAGACAGAGATGAATACCAGTGGAAACTGAACTCGTTGAGGTAGGAGGCACTCTTGCCTTTGTACAGCTGGCCTGTGCCCTTGCCGGGCTCCTTGGTGAAACCTGGCTAATTACAAGGCATCCCCTCTGGCGTCCGTGCAAGAGGTTACGAGGAAGAGCCCCCATGGACTTACTCGGATGTGAAAGCCAAATGAGGACTGAACAAGAATCTGGGCAAGGCTACTCACTGAGGTATGTGCAGACTGAGTCCTTATGACTACAGTCCATTGCTTCTCCCAATGTCGCCTTAAGAAAACACAACACAATGACCTCCCACACAGTACTATGCTAATTACCAAGTAGTGTATACCACCAAATCTAGTCTATCTCACCAGCCACAATGCACAACTAACAACTAACCATATATTTGTAGTGCATTACCCTAACTCTCTACAGCACAGTACAATAAAATGCAAGGCAAAATGTTCTATATGTATATGACAGACACATTAACGGAGAATAGAAAGTTTTAATTGCGAATGGATAACAGAAACAGACATAAGTAATGTGGAACCTACTTGTACTGAGATACAGGAATATCTCTACTCTGAATCACTGTTTGGATCGACAAGTGGTAGTATTACTTTATCTTGCTACAGTATCCATACGTATCCATTCTAGAAAAATTCATAGACACAAAAATTCTATGAGACAAATACAGTCCTCAGAGTGTGGCCCTGACTACTGTGCTCCTAATATGACAGCAGACCTTGCAGATCTGAGCTCGGACTTAGAGTCTGATTTATTGGTGCAACAGCGTGTGTCTACAATACTACCCTCCACTCATCTTTGCGGATCACATCCTTGTGGTGTTGTGGGATGCTAAAAGTAGCAGACTTGGGCCTGATGCCAAGGGAGGCCCCGGGTTCTTAGTAGCCCTGGGCTTGGTCTTTATAGGGCTCACTCTGACAATGCCCTACTTTATCCAGATGCTGATGTTGAGCTGGCCACAGGTGTAGGAAACCACAAGGTAAAAAGTGATTAGGTTCTATCTTCTCTTTGTGGTGTCTCATCATCCACTCCTCAGCTTCGCAGTGACAGTCAATCCCTATGAGCTCATCATTTTCTGTCTTGATCCTCAACATCTTCAGCTCTTCCTTTTCTGGAAGGATCAACTCGATCAATAGACTCATATGTGACACATTGGATAAATCTACATTTTTGCATGTGAAATAGGAGATATTATTTAGCACTCTGCATAAAGGGAGAGTCAATGCTGTACGTGGATGAGAAGATTGTCCAAGCAATACTCTGCATGAGGTAATCCGTCACCACATAACCTCTACTCACACGCTTAACTCTTCCCCTCATGTTGTGCATGCATGGAGATTCACTATAATGCTTTACACAGGGAGAGCAGGTAATGACGTGAATGAATAATTGAGAGTAGCGGTCATGTGAAAAGAGAGGGGATGCACTGCATGAGGAAAAATGTAGAGCTACAGTATATGCTGACAATGGGCCTAATTCAGTAAGGCCCGCAAAAGTGCTGAAATCGCAATTTGGCGTTTTGAGCACTTCTGCGCATATGCTGATGCAAGGTCTTACACTGTGATTGCAGGCGATCGCAGTCTAAGACTTGGAGGGGGTCGGGAACGGGGCTCCATTTAAGAGGTGCGGTCTGGACAACGCAGGTGTGTCCGGACTGTTGCTGGGGAGGGCCGCTGCGGCCCAAAATATGGCGGCCCTCCGACTGCCTACAGGAGGCTACCTTAATCATGCGAGCGCATCACTGTGTAGCGATGCACTCACATGTTAGCAGGGAAGCAGGACCCGGCATGTGGTGGGGCCTTGCCCTGTGCTGGACAGCACCCCGCATGATAGAGAAGTGAGTTGTAGTTTGTGTTTTTTTCACAAAACTACAACTGAAGCTGAATTAGGCCCAATAAGCAGTGCTCTCTAGAGATGAGCGGGTTCGGTTTCTCTGAATCCGAACCCGCCAGAACTTCATGTTTTTTTTCACGGGTCCGAGCGACTCGGATCTTCCCGCCTTGCTCGGTTAACCCGAGCGCGCCCGAACGTCATCATGACGCTGTCGGATTCTCGCGAGGCTCGGATTCTATCGCGAGACTCGGATTCTATATAAGGAGCCGCGCGTCGCCGCCATTTTCACACGTGCATTGAGATTGATAGGGAGAGGACGTGGCTGGCGTCCTCTCCATTTAGATTATAAGAGACTGAGAGAGATTTACTGGAGCTGACTAGGAGGAGTACTGTTACTGTAGAAGTGTAGAGACTGAGTGGAGAGAGTTTACTAGTGAGGACAGTGCAGTTTACTTTATAATCCGTTCTCTGCCTGAAAAAAGCGATACACAGCACACAGTGACTCAGTCACATACCATATCTGTGTGCACTGCTCAGGCTCAGGCCAGTGTGCTGCATCATCTATTATCTATATATAATATTATATATATCTGTCTGACTGCTCAGCTCACACAGCTTATAATTGTGGGGGAGACTGGGGAGCACTACTGCAGTGCCAGTTATAGGTTATAGCAGGAGCCAGGAGTACATAATATATTATATAGTGAGTGACCACCAGACACACAGTGCAGTTTATTTAATATATCCGTTCTCTGCCTGAAAAAAGCGATACACACAGTGACTCAGTCAGTCACATACCATATCTGTGTGCACTGCTCAGGCTCAGGCCAGTGTGCTGCATCATCTATTATCTATATATAATATTATATATATCTGTCTGACTGCTCAGCTCACACAGCTTATAATTGTGGGGGAGACTGGGGAGCACTACTGCAGTGCCAGTTATAGGTTATAGCAGGAGCCAGGAGTACATAATATATTATATAGTGAGTGACCACCAGACACACAGTGCAGTTTATTTAATATATCCGTTCTCTGCCTGAAAAAAGCGATACACACAGTGACTCAGTCAGTCACATACCATATCTGTGTGCACTGCTCAGGCTCAGGCCAGTGTGCTGCATCATCTATATATATTATATATCTGTCTGACTGCTCAGCTCACACAGCTTATAATTGTGGGGGAGACTGGGGAGCACTACTGCAGTGCCAGTTATAGGTTATAGCAGGAGCCAGGAGTACATATTATATTAAAATTAAACAGTGCACACTTTTGCTGCAGGAGTGCCACTGCCAGTGTGACTGACCAGTGACCTGACCACACTGACCACCAGTATAGTTAGTAGTATACTTATATTGTGATTGCCTGAAAAAGTTAAACACTCGTCGTGTGACTTCACTTGTGTTTTTTTTTTTTTTTATTCTATAAAAATAAAACTCATTCTGCTGACAGACAGTGTCCAGCAGGTCCGTCATTATATAATATATAATATATACCTGTCCGGCTGCAGTAGTGATATATATATATTTTTTATATCATTTATCATCCAGTCGCAGCAGACACAGTACGGTAGTTCACGGCTGTGGCTACCTCTGTGTCTCTGCACTCGGCAGGCAGTCCGTCCATAATTGTAATACCACCTAACCGTGGATTTTTTTCATTCTTCTTTATACATACATAGTTACATAGACATCTTCTCTTTATCAACCAGTCTATATTAGCTGCAGACACAGTACAGTATGGTAGTTCACGGCTGTGGCTACCTCTGTGTCTGCACTCGGCAGGCAGTCCGTCCATAATTGTATACCACCTAACCGTGGTTTTTTTTCATTCTTCTTTATACATACATAGTTACATAGACATCTTCTCTTTATCAACCAGTCTATATTAGCTGCAGACACAGTACAGTACGGTAGTTCACGGCTGTGGCTACCTCTGTGTCTGCAGTCGGCAGGCAGTCCATAATTGTATACTAGTATCCATCTCCATTGTTTACCTGAGGTGCCTTTTAGTTGTGCCTATTAAAATATGGAGAACAAAAATGTTGAGGTTCCAAAATTAGGGAAAGATCAAGATCCACTTCCACCTCGTGCTGAAGCTGCTGCCACTAGTCATGGCCAAGACGATGAAATGCCAGCAACGTCGTCTGCCAAGGCCGATGCCCAATGTCATAGTACAGAGCATGTCAAATCCAAAACACCAAATATCAGAAAAAAAAGGACTCGAAAATCTAAAATAAAATCGTCGGAGGAGAAGCGTAAACTTGCCAATATGCCATTTACCACACGGAGTGGCAAGGAACGGCTGAGGCCCTGGCCTATGTTCATGGCTAGTGGTTCAGCTTCACATGAGGATGGAAGCACTCAGCCTCTCGCTAGAAAAATGAAAAGACTCAAGCTGGCAAAAGCAGCACAGCAAAGAACTGTGCATTCTTCGAAATCCCAAATCCACAAGGAGAGTCCAATTGTGTCGGTTGCGATGCCTGACCTTCCCAACACTGGACGTGAAGAGCATGCGCCTTCCACCATTTGCACGCCCCCTGCAAGTGCTGGAAGGAGCACCCGCAGTCCAGTTCCTGATAGTCAGATTGAAGATGTCAGTGTTGAAGTACACCAGGATGAGGAGGATATGGGTGTTGCTGGCGCTGGGGAGGAAATTGACCAGGAGGATTCTGATGGTGAGGTGGTTTGTTTAAGTCAGGCACCCGGGGAGACACCTGTTGTCCGTGGGAGGAATATGGCCGTTGACATGCCAGGTGAAAATACCAAAAAAATCAGCTCTTCGGTGTGGAGGTATTTCACCAGAAATGCGGACAACAGGTGTCAAGCCGTGTGTTCCCTTTGTCAAGCTGTAATAAGTAGGGGTAAGGACGTTAACCACCTCGGAACATCCTCCCTTATACGTCACCTGCAGCGCATTCATAATAAGTCAGTGACAAGTTCAAAAACTTTGGGTGACAGCGGAAGCAGTCCACTGACCAGTAAATCCCTTCCTCTTGTAACCAAGCTCACGCAAACCACCCCACCAACTCCCTCAGTGTCAATTTCCTCCTTCCCCAGGAATGCCAATAGTCCTGCAGGCCATGTCACTGGCAATTCTGACGAGTCCTCTCCTGCCTGGGATTCCTCCGATGCATCCTTGCGTGTAACGCCTACTGCTGCTGGCGCTGCTGTTGTTGCCGCTGGGAGTCGATGGTCATCCCAGAGGGGAAGTCGTAAGCCCACTTGTACTACTTCCAGTAAGCAATTGACTGTTCAACAGTCCTTTGCGAGGAAGATGAAATATCACAGCAGTCATCCTACTGCAAAGCGGATAACTGAGGCCTTGGCATCCTGGGTGGTGAGAAACGTGGTTCCGGTATCCATCATTACTGCAGAGCCAACTAGAGACTTGTTGGAGGTACTGTGTCCCCGGTACCAAATACCATCTAGGTTCCATTTCTCTAGGCAGGCGATACCGAAAATGTACACAGACCTCAGAAAAAGAGTCACCAGTGTCCTAAAAAATGCAGCTGTACCCAATGTCCACTTAACCACGGACATGTGGACAAGTGGAGCAGGGCAGGGTCAGGACTATATGACTGTGACAGCCCACTGGGTAGATGTATGGACTCCCGCCGCAAGAACAGCAGCGGCGGCACCAGTAGCAGCATCTCGCAAACGCCAACTCTTTCCTAGGCAGGCTACGCTTTGTATCACCGGTTTCCAGAATACGCACACAGCTGAAAACCTCTTACGGCAACTGAGGAAGATCATCGCGGAATGGCTTACCCCAATTGGACTCTCCTGTGGATTTGTGGCATCGGACAACGCCAGCAATATTGTGTGTGCATTAAATATGGGCAAATTCCAGCACGTCCCATGTTTTGCACATACCTTGAATTTGGTGGTGCAGAATTTTTTAAAAAACGACAGGGGCGTGCAAGAGATGCTGTCGGTGGCCAGAAAAATTGCGGGACACTTTCGGCGTACAGGCACCACGTACAGAAGACTGGAGCACCACCAAAAACTACTGAACCTGCCCTGCCATCATCTGAAGCAAGAAGTGGTAACGAGGTGGAATTCAACCCTCTATATGCTTCAGAGGTTGGAGGAGCAGCAAAAGGCCATTCAAGCCTATACAATTGAGCACGATATAGGAGGTGGAATGCACCTGTCTCAAGTGCAGTGGAGAATGATTTCAACGTTGTGCAAGGTTCTGATGCCCTTTGAACTTGCCACACGTGAAGTCAGTTCAGACACTGCCAGCCTGAGTCAGGTCATTCCCCTCATCAGGCTTTTGCAGAAGAAGCTGGAGACATTGAAGGAGGAGCTAACACGGAGCGATTCCGCTAGGCATGTGGGACTTGTGGATGCAGCCCTTAATTCGCTTAACAAGGATTCACGGGTGGTCAATCTGTTGAAATCAGAGCACTACATTTTGGCCACCGTGCTCGATCCTAGATTTAAAGCCTACCTTGGATCTCTCTTTCCGGCAGACACAAGTCTGCTGGGGTTGAAAGACCTGCTGGTGACAAAATTGTCAAGTCAAGCGGAACGCGACCTGTTAACATCTCCTCCTTCACATTCTCCCGCAACTGGGGGTGCGAGGAAAAGGCTCAGAATTCCGAGCCCACCCGCTGGCGGTGATGCAGGGCAGTCTGGAGCGACTGCTGATGCTGACATCTGGTCCGGACTGAAGGACCTGACAACGATTACGGACATGTCGTCTACTGTCACTGCATATGATTCTCTCAACATTGATAGAATGGTGGAGGATTATATGAGTGACCGCATCCAAGTAGGCACGTCACACAGTCCGTACTTATACTGGCAGGAAAAAGAGGCAATTTGGAGGCCCTTGCACAAACTGGCTTTATTCTACCTAAGTTGCCCTCCCACAAGTGTGTACTCCGAAAGAGTGTTTAGTGCCGCCGCTCACCTTGTCAGCAATCGGCGTACGAGGTTACATCCAGAAAATGTGGAGAAGATGATGTTCATTAAAATGAATTATAATCAATTCCTCCGCGGAGACATTGACCAGCAGCAATTGCCTCCACAAAGTACACAGGGAGCTGAGATGGTGGATTCCAGTGGGGACGAATTGATAATCTGTGAGGAGGGGGATGTACACGGTGATATATCGGAGGGTGAAGATGAGGTGGACATCTTGCCTCTGTAGAGCCAGTTTGTGCAAGGAGAGATTAATTGCTTCTTTTTTGGGGGGGGTCCAAACCAACCCGTCATATCAGTCACAGTCGTGTGGCAGACCCTGTCACTGAAATGATGGGTTGGTTAAAGTGTGCATGTCCTGTTTTGTTTATACAACATAAGGGTGGGTGGGAGGGCCCAAGGACAATTCCATCTTGCACCTCTTTTTTCTTTTCTTTTTCTTTGCATCATGTGCTGATTGGGGAGGGTTTTTTGGAAGGGACATCCTGCGTGACACTGCAGTGCCACTCCTAGATGGGCCCGGTGTTTGTGTCGGCCACTAGGGTCGCTAATCTTACTCACACAGTCAGCTACCTCATTGCGCCTCTTTTTTTCTTTGCGTCATGTGCTGTTTGGGGAGGGTTTTTTGGAAGGGACATCCTGCGTGACACTGCAGTGCCACTCCTAGATGGGCCCGGTGTTTGTGTCGGCCACTAGGGTCGCTAATCTTACTCACACAGCTACCTCATTGCGCCTCTTTTTTTCTTTGCGTCATGTGCTGTTTGGGGAGGGTTTTTTGGAAGGGCCATCCTGCGTGACACTGCAGTGCCACTCCTAGATGGGCCCGGTGTTTGTGTCGGCCACTAGGGTCGCTAATCTTACTCACACAGCTACCTCATTGCGCCTCTTTTTTTCTTTGCGTCATGTGCTGTTTGGGGAGGGTTTTTTGGAAGGGCCATCCTGCGTGACACTGCAGTGCCACTCCTAGATGGGCCCGGTGTTTGTGTCGGCCACTAGGGTCGCTTATCTTACTCACACAGCGACCTCGGTGCAAATTTTAGGACTAAAAATAATATTGTGAGGTGTGAGGTATTCAGAATAGACTGAAAATGAGTGTAAATTATGGTTTTTGAGGTTAATAATACTTTGGGATCAAAATGACCCCCAAATTCTATGATTTAAGCTGTTTTTTAGTGTTTTTTGAAAAAAACACCCGAATCCAAAACACACCCGAATCCGACAAAAAAAATTCGGTGAGGTTTTGCCAAAACGCGTTCGAACCCAAAACACGGCCGCGGAACCGAACCCAAAACCAAAACACAAAACCCGAAAAATTTCAGGCGCTCATCTCTAGTGCTCTCCCCATGCTATATGTAATGATCTGCACAAGGAGAGATGCTATTTCTTGCTCTGCACATGTGACAAGGGAGGCCATGTAATACTTTTGCATAAAGAAAGATGTGATGGGATGCTCTGCATATGTGAAAGGAGAGACTATGTAATGCTCTGCATGACTGAGATGAGAGGTTACAAGTTGTTTATCGACTTTCTTACTCAGCACTTCCTTTTCCTGCTCCGTCCTGTTAACACCTTAACAATTAACCAGCCTCTAAGGATTCACCGTGAATCAGCACAAGAAGCAGCAGGTCAAATGTCTGCATCTCCCTTTTCTGCCAATTAACTTTTCTAACTCAAAGTAACTTCTGGATTTAAAGAGCTATTACTTGTTTATTAACACATCAAGTTACTTGGCGCCTCATCAGTGCTTCCACTGCATGTATCACTGTGTTGTAAGAGGAAGAGCTACAACCACTACAGCATCACAGAAAATGTCTGCACAGTAGTTGTAGTACATAAATGAATATTGCTATTAGCATAAAGCATCACACATTTATTTCTTTCCATTTACTGATTTCTTATGAGTCTCAGTAGGGGTGCTGCACATGAATAATAAATAATACATAAAAATGCATAATACACTGAATGCTAGTATACAGTATATGAAAATCATTTAATTACTGAGCAAATAATATTTCAGAAGTGTTTATTGACTAAGTTACATTAAAAATACATCAAACCTGCAGTGAGCACCCTTAAGGAAAGCAAACATGTTTAATGTAGTGTATGTGCATGTGTGTATAGAAAATATAAACTCTAGAGCAGGCATTCCCAACCACGGTCCTCAAGGCACACCAACAGTGCAGGTTTTAGTGATATCCAGGCTTCAGCACAGGTGACGTAATTAGTACCTCAGTTATTTTGATTTTACCATCTGTGCTGCAGCCTGGATATCACTAAAACGTGCACTGTTGGTGTGCCTTGAGGACCGTGGTTGGGAATGCCTGCTCTAGAGGGACAGCAGGCTTGGGAACATTACTTACTAATATTAGTGATGTGCACCGGACATTTTTCGGGTTTTGTGTTTTGGTTTTGGATTCGGTTCTGCGGCCGTGTTTTGGATTCGGACGTGTTTTGGCAAAACCTCCCTGAAAATTTTTTGTCGGATTCAGGTGTGTTTTGGATTCGGGTGTTTTTTTACAAAAACCCCTCAAAAACAGCTTAAATCATAGAATTTGGGGGTCATTTTGATCCCATAGTATTATTAACCTCAATAACCATAATTTCCACTCATTTTCAGTCTATTCTGAACACCTCACAATATTATTTTTAGTCCTAAAATTTGCACCGAGGTCGCTGGATGACTAAGCTAAGCGACCCAAGTGGCCGTCACAAACACCTGGCCCATCTAGGAGTGGCACTGCAGTGTCAGACAGGATGGCACTTCAAAAAAATAGTCCCCAAACAGCACATGATGCAAAGAAAAAAAGAGGCACAATGAGGTAGCTGTGTGACTAAGCTAAGCGACCCAAGTGGCCGACACAAACACCTGGCCCATCTAGGAGTGGCACTGCAGTGTCAGACAGGATGGCACTTCAAAAAAATAGTCTCCAAACAGCACATGATGCAAAGAAAAAAAGAGGCGCACCAAGGTCGCTGTGTGACTAAGCTAAGCGACACAAGTGGCCGACACAAACACCTGGCCCATCTAGGAGTGGCACTGCAGTTTTCTAGCGAGAGGATGAGTGCTTCCATCCTCATGTGAACCTGAACCACTAGCCATGAACATAGGCCAGGGCCTCAGCCGTTCCTTGCCACTCCGTGTCGTAAATGGCATATTGGCAAGTTTACGCTTCTCCTCAGACGCTTTTAATTTTTATTTTTGGGTCATTTTACTGAACTTTTGTTTTTTGGATTTTACATGCTCTCTACTATGACATTGGGCATCGGCCTTGGCAGACGACGTTGATGGCATTTCATCGTCTCGGCCATGACTAGTGACAGCAGCTTCAGCACGAGGTGGAAGTGGATCTTGATCTTTCCCTATTTTACCCTCCACATTTTTGTTCTCCATTTTTTAATGTGTGGAATTATATGCCAGTATCAATAGCAATGGCCTACTACTATATATACTGCGCACAACTGAAATGCACCACAGGTATGGATGGATAGTATACTTGACGACACAGAGGTAGGTAGAGCAGTGGCCTACTGTACCGTACTGCTATATATTATATACTGGTGGACGGTGGTCAGCAAACTGTGCAAAACTGAAATCCACCACAGGTATGGATGGATAGTATACTTGACGACACAGAGGTAGGTAGAGCAGTGGCCTACTGTACCGTACTGCTATATATTATATACTGGTGGTCAGCAAACTGTGCAAAACTGAAATGCACCACAGGTATGGATGGATAGTATACTTGACGAAACAGAGGTAGGTAGAGCAGTGGCCTTCTGTACCGTACTCCTATATATTATATACTGGTGGTCAGCAAAATTATGCACTGTACTCCTACTATATACTACAATGCAGCACAGATATGGAGCGTTTTTCAGGCAGAGAACGTATAATACTGGTGGTCACTGGTCAGCAAAACTCTGCACTGTACTCCTCCTATATAATAATGCTGGTCCCCAGTCCCCACAATAAAGCAGTGTGAGCACAGATATATGCAGCACACTGAGCACAGATATGGAGCGTTTTTCAGGCAGAGAACGTATAATACTGGTGGTCACTGGTCAGCAAAACTCTGCACTGTACTCCTCCTATATAATAATACTGCTGCTCCCCAGTCCCCACAATAAAGCAGTGTGAGCACAGATATATGCAACACACTGAGCACAGATATGGAGCGTTTTTCAGGCAGAGAACGTATAATACTGGTGGTCACTGGTCAGCAAAACTCTGCACTGTACTCCTCCTATATAATACTGCTGGTCCCCAGTCCCCACAATAAAGCAGTGTGAGCACAGATATATGCAGCACACTGAGCACAGATATGGAGCGTTTTTCAGGCAGAGAATGTATAATACTGGTGGTCACTGGTCATCAAAACTCTGCACTGTACTCCTCCTATATAATACTGCTGGTACCCAGTCCCCACAATAAAGCAGTGTGAGCACAGATATATGCAGCACACTGAGCACAGATATGGAGCGTTTTTCAGGCAGAGGAGAGAACGTATAATACTGGTGGTCACTGGTCAGCAAAACTCTGCACTGTACTCCTCCTATATAATATACTGGTGGTCCCCAGTCCCCACAATAAAGCAGTGTGAGCACAGATATATGCAGCACACTGAGCACAGATATGGAGCGTTTTTTCAGGCAGAGAACGTATAATACTGGTGGTCACAGGTCAGCAAAACTCTGCACTGTACTCCTCCTATAATACTGCTGGTCCCCAGAATAAAGATATTTGCAGCCCCCTGAAGTGAGAGGACGCCAGCCACGTCCTCTCACTATCATTTCCAATGCACGAGTGAAAAATGGCGGCGACGCGCGGCTCCTTATATAGAATCCGAATCTCGCGAGAATCCGACAGCGGGATGATGACGTTCGGGCGCGCTCGGGTTAACCGAGCAAGGCGGGAAGATTTGAGTCCATCTCGGACCCGTGTAAAATGGGTGAAGTTCGGGGGGGTTCGGAATCCGAGGAACCGAACCCGCTCATCACTACTTACTATGTGCTGTTAGGTATATGGAATGAGTAAATGCTACCATGATATACCATTTGGAAGAAGCGTCACATTAAACACTTATATAAGTGCTACATCTGGGAGTATCTGTTGTTGGTTGAGGACGGAACAGTCGTGATATTGGAAGTATTAAACCTCTCTGTATGGGTAGGAGCAGTTGGATCACTTTGTTTTATTGCTGTTAAGTCAACAGGTGTATTCTGTCATACATCACCAGTATTATTAGATCTTGGAAATTAAAATTGCTTAGACCCCCTGGTTGCTTTAAGAGACTGTGTGCCTTCCATCTATCTGAGAAGAGGGTATGTTGAGGACCCTTGGCTTGGGTTATAATTAGTGATGAGCGAGGTTCGGTTTTACTCGGTTTTACTCGGTTCTCAAAACGGCATCTTATTGGCTATCCAAAACACGTGACATCCGTGAGCCAATAAGATGCCGTTTTGAGAACCGAGTAAAACCGAGTAAAACCGAGTAAAACCGAATCCGCTCATCACTAGTTATAATATCTGCAGCAGCACAGATTACGTGGTGATTATGTAAGAGGGTGGCGGTGCTTGTAGTGCCTGCTGCCATGCATGTGTAGTTTCGCTACTCACCAGGCGCTGCACTCTCTCACCTTCAGGTACCGGAACCTTCATCGGACCAGGAAATCTTCAGACTGGACCCGGTCACGATGACCTAGGAGGAAGGAGATTGCTGAGTGCCGTCCTCCTGACTGTGAGGGTCATCCTGGGCGCACGGCCTCAGAGCCCGAATTTCACCTATTGGCACTCTCGCACCAGGTGGAAATTCAACCTTGCACCGGCGTGCAAGGCTCACCGTTCGCCCTGAAGGAAGGGAGACAGATAGGGACAAACATAGAAGGAACACACGGACAGAGGTTACTCACCGTCCTACGTCTTGTACTCCGATCTTCTCCACTTACAGGTCCCTGTAAGGAGGCAAAGAGAGAAACAGGCGTGCAGGGCCAAGAACAACCCTAGTGTGCATCCGCTACACTAGCTACATAAACAAAGCCCTCAAACTGACTCAAGTGTGGGTGGTGCAACACAAACTATGCACAAACTCTAAAACAACACTTTGCCCTGCACGGTAACAACACACATAACATCATCAGAGTACAAAATCAAACGATGCTGTTCCTTTAGATCCCTACCTGCACTCTGGGGGGTGGACACCGTACAGCCTACCCACCTCCTATACCCTCTCTTATGTGGGGCTCAGGCCAAGCGAGCCTGCCTACCTATACACCTTGGGGTGGCCTAGACCTAGTGCCCAGCGCCACCTTTATTCCCCTTGGGGGAACCACTTATCTACTGGGCCTAACGCCCCCTAACTGCACACAGGCCGGAGGCTTGACTTTATCCCTCGGGCCTAGCGCTCGCCTAACTTGTCGCCCTTTGGGTGACCTGGGCCTAATGCCCTGGGCCTAATGCCCGCCTATCTTGCGCCACGGCCGGGGGACCCGACTAAACGTGGCCACGGGCCTAGTGCCCGGCTGACAGGGCCATGGGCCGGGGGCCCGACAAAGTACCCACGGGCCGGGAGGGCTTGACTATGTGACCACAGGCCGGAAGGGCCTGACTGTGCCCACGGGCCTAATGCCCGAACACCCGGTGGTCTAGGGAGGAGCGGGTACAGGGGCACCGCTGGGAGAGGCACCGGGGGGGGGGGGGGACTTCGTCAGCTCTCTTACTTTACACCCCTGGTGGCCTCTCTGGCGCTCCTTCTCAGTCTTCGGCCGCTGGCCCGTGGCGCCGCCGTCGCCTCTCAGCATCCAGCAGCCACTGGACATCTTCTTTCCGGAGCCTGGAGTCTTCTGGCGTCTTCCGCGGCCACCGGAGATCTTTACCGCTCTTCAGCGCGGCCTCCCGTCTTCTCCTGGCGGCGTCCTCTTCAGCGCTCTTCCACGCGCTTCTTTTCTTCGGCTCCCGCCCGGTGTCTGACGTCAGACGCCGGGGGCGGGGCCTAGGACACGTCGAGCGCCGATTGGCTCACCACGCCCTCTTCTGATTGGCCGCGTGCGGCGCTGGGTTTAAAAGGCCGCGGGCGGCGCTTTTCATTGTCGGCCAAATTGGCGCCAAGTTCAAAACGCCGCTGCCGCGGCGCTACCCGCTTCCGTATCTTGACCGACGCTGGGGACAGACACACTGCCCCAGCGCTGGCCACCGCCGCACCTTTCTGGGTGACGCAGATCTCTGCGCTCCGCCACTGCAACGATGTGCCCTGTGATACTGGGCACATCTCCACAATTAGCAGAATGGGGAAGACAAGCGCAGCAGCGAATGCTGCAGCCAAGTTGGAAAAATATGCAAGAAGATCACAAACAACAAAGGCTGCATCAAACCCCCTCTTCTGCAAAGCCAGAACAGGGGGCAGATGGTAGTAATGCTAATAATTTACTCCACAAATTTTGAATGCTATAGCAGCCTCAGAACAGAGGGTTACAGAGAAAATTGTCCATGTTCAAGCAGATGTATCTCTGCTCCGCAAGGATGTACAAAACATGAGAGAGAGTTGGCGAGATGGAAAACAGAACATCAGACCTGGAAGATAAATTGTTACCTCTTAATAATAAAGTTAAGGAATTATCAAATCAAGTGGTTGCTATACAGGCCAAACTGGCCAACCTGGAGGGAAGTTTAAGACGTAATAACACACGACTGGTAGGTCTGCCCGAAAGGGTAGAAGGGACTCCCGGTGCCTGAAAAAATTCTAGAGGAGTGGTTAATTAGATTATTCACCAGGGAATCTTTCAGCCCTCAATTCTCAGTGGAACGAGCCCATAGGCTACCTACCAGATCTCCTATTCCTGGGGCCCCTGCTAGGACACTTATTGCCCCGAATTTTACTTTTCAGAGATAGAGATACCATTCTTTGGTTAGCACGAAATTTCGGGGTAGTCCAGTTTGATAAAAACACAGTTTCATTGTATCCGGACTTTGCTCAAGATGTACAGAAAAATTGCCATCAATTTATACAAATCAAGCGCAAGATGCGAGAAAGAAGTATACAATACTCCATGTTGTTTCCGGCTCGCCTGAGAGTAGTGTATAATAACTCTACACATTTCTTTACCTCTGCTAAAGAAGCAGGGGATTGGTTGGAAAGGCAACCTAAGAACGCTTAAAAAGAAATGTTGGATACTTGCAGAGTTTGCTGGAGTGTAGTGTTTATATTTGCTGATGATATAATAGCGGTAGATCAATAGAATTATGGTTAAAGATAAAGTAGCAGTAACCATAGCTAATTTGATATGTTTGTTAATAATTCCAGGGAATATGTCGTAGGTAAGGGAGTTATTTACTTCTTGTTGCATATAGCTATAGGACTTGTTTCCTATATCTCCCTGTTGAGTGGGGAAAGTGGTATAGGTTGAGAGGGGTGCTATGGGATTTAGGTATTCCGCAAGGGTAGTGGATATACAGGGTGGGTTAGGGAGGGTAAGGAATAAATAAAGTCTGAGACGTTTCTTAGGAGTCAGTAAAAGTATGTTTGGGTTGCCCAGCAATGTGTGGTTGTTTTATTTATTTTCTCTCTCTCTCTCTCTCTCTCTCTCTCTCTCCCTCTCTCTCTGTCTCTCTCTCTCTCTCCCTCTCCTACATGTGGGGCATCCAGAGTCGCCTGGGGAAATATTTAGAATCAATGGAAACTGGCTCTAGAAAATACAAAGGTGAGGGTTGATGAATTTGAATGTGTGTACGTAAGCCCGGGTGACAGTGATTTATTCTTACACTAATGATTGGGGTGAAAGAGGAACTTTAAATATTGGGCTGCAATGTTAGGGGTATCAATGATAAAATAAAAAGGGCTTTAGTTATGAGTCAGATTAAAAAATATAAAGCCGGTATAATCTGTTTTTCAGAGACACATTTAAGCGGTAGTAAACAATTATCCCTTAAAAAACCCTGGATTGGACATATGTACCATGGGGCCTTCACCAATAATGCTAGGGGAGTGTCAGTCCTTATTAAAAAATCAGTAAGGTTTGATTTGGAATCCAGTCTTATAGATCCAAGGAGAAGGTTTGTTTTTTTAAGAGCAAAGATCAATCAAAACTTACTGCATCTATTAGCAATCTATATCCTTCCTCCATATAATAATGAAGTACTGAAGCAGGCGACACTATTTATTAACCAATCACCAGATACTCCAGTAATAAGTATCAGGGATTATAACAATGCTATAGATAATAATTTGTATAGGTGGTCTGGAAAGCCTGTCATACAGTAGGTACACTGAACTCCATTAAAACTCCATTTGCAAGACTTATAGAAGAACTAGGCTGG
Organism: Pseudophryne corroboree; assembly: GCF_028390025.1. Taxonomy (NCBI): domain Eukaryota; kingdom Metazoa; phylum Chordata; class Amphibia; order Anura; family Myobatrachidae; genus Pseudophryne; species Pseudophryne corroboree. The sequence continues at coordinate 140,326,641 of NC_086454.1, forward strand.
ATAGATATCTGGTGGGTACACAACCCTACAGCCGTAAAATACTCATGTCAATCTGCAACTTATCATACCTTATCTAGTATAGACCTGGCCCTAGTTTCTACTAGAGATGAGCGGGTTCGGTTTCTTTGAATCCGAACCCGCACGAACTTCACTTTTTTTTCCACGGGTCCGAGCGACTCGGATCTTCCCGCCTTGCTCGGTTAACCCGAGCGCGCCCGAACGTCATCATGACGCTGTCGGATTCTCGCGAGGCTCGGATTCTATCGCGAGACTCGGATTCTATATAAGGAGCCGCGCGTCGCCGCCATTTTCACTCGTGCATTGAGATTGATAGGGAGAGGACGTGTCTGGCGTCCTCTCCATTAGAATAGAGATAGATAGATTAGATAGAGAGAGATTGTGCAGAGTCGCAGACAGAGTTAGTTTACCACAGTCAGTGACCAGTGCAGTTGCTAGTTAACTTTTATTTAATATAATATATCCGTTCACTTCTCTCTGCTATATCCGTTCTCTGCCTGAAAAAAAAAACGATACACAGCACAGTCAGTCACACAGTGTGACTCAGTCTGTGTGCACTCAGCTCAGCCCAGTGTGCTGCACAGTCATCAATGTATAAATTAAAAGCTTATAATTAATTGTGGGGGAGACTGGGGAGCACTGCAGGTTGTTAGCAGGAGCCAGGAGTACAATTATATTAATTAACAGTGCACACTTTTGCTGCAGGAGTGGTGACCAGTGCCTGACCACCAGTATAGTATTGTTGTATACTACTAATATCTCTTTAAATATCAACCAGTCTATATTAGCAGCAGACACAGTACAGTGCGGTAGTTCACGGCTGTGGCTACCTCTGTGTCGGCACACGGCAGGCAGTCCGTCCGACCAGAATTGTATTATTTATTATTATATACCTACCACCTAACCGTGGTTTTTTTTTCATTCTTTATACCGTCATAGTGTCATCCTAATTGTTACGAGTATACTACTATCTCTTTATCAACCAGTGTACAGTGCGGTAGTTCACGGCTGTGGCTACCTCTGTGTCGGCAGTCGGCAGGCAGTCCGTCCATCCATAATTGTATTATTATTATAATATATACCACCTAACCGTGGTTTTTTTTTCATTCTTTATACCGTCATAGTGTCATACTAGTTGTTACGAGTATACTACTATCTCTTTATCAACCAGTGTACAGTGCGGTAGTTCACGGCTGTGGCTACCTCTGTGTCGGCAGTCGGCAGGCAGTCCGTCCATCCATAATTGTATTATTATTATAATATATACCACCTAACTGTGGTTTTTTTTGCATTCTTTATACCGTCGTCATAGTGTCATACTAGTTGTTACGAGTATACTACTATCTCTTTATCAACCAGTGTACAGTGCGGTAGTTCACGGCTGTAGCTACCTCTGTGTCGGCAGTCGGCAGGCAGTCCGTCCATCCATAATTGTATTATTATTATAATATATACCACCTAACCGTGGTTTTTTTTTTCATTCTTTATACCGTCGTCATAGTGTCATACTAGTTGTTACGAGTATACTACTATCTCTTTATCAACCAGTGTACAGTGCGGTAGTTCACGGCTGTGGCTACCTCTGTGTCGGCAGTCGGCAGGCAGTCCGTCCATCCATAATTGTATTATTATTATAATATATACCACCTAACCGTGGTTTTTTTTTCATTCTTTATACCGTCGTCATAGTGTCATACTAGTTGTTACGAGTATACTACTATCTCTTTATCAACCAGTGTACAGTGCGGTAGTTCACGGCTGTGGCTACCTCTGTGTCGGCAGTCGGCAGGCAGTCCGTCCATCCATAATTGTATTATTATTATAATATATACCACCTAACCGTGGTTTTTTTTTCATTCTTTATACCGTCGTCATAGTGTCATACTAGTTGTTACGAGTATACTACTATCTCTTTATCAACCAGTGTACAGTGCGGTAGTTCACGGCTGTGGCTACCTCTGTGTCGGCAGTCGGCAGGCAGTCCGTCCATCCATAATTGTATTATTATTATAATATATACCACCTAACCGTGGTTTTTTTTTCATTCTTTATACCGTCGTCATAGTGTCATACTAGTTGTTACGAGTATACTACTATCTCTTTATCAACCAGTGTACAGTGCGGTAGTTCACGGCTGTGGCTACCTCTGTGTCGGCAGTCGGCAGGCAGTCCGTCCATCCATAATTGTATTATTATTATAATATATACCACCTAACCGTGGTTTTTTTATACCACCTAACCGTGGCAGTCCGTCCATAATTGTATACTAGTATCCAATCCATCCATCTCCATTGTTTACCTGAGGTGCCTTTTAGTTCTGCCTATAAAATATGGAGAACAAAAAAGTTGAGGTTCCAAAATTAGGGAAAGATCAAGATCCACTTCCACCTCGTGCTGAAGCTGCTGCCACTAGTCATGGCCGAGACGATGAAATGCCAGCAACGTCGTCTGCCAAGGCCGATGCCCAATGTCATAGTACAGAGCATGTCAAATCCAAAACACCAAATATCAGAAAAAAAAGGACTCCAAAACCTAAAATAAAATTGTCGGAGGAGAAGCGTAAACTTGCCAATATGCCATTTACCACACGGAGTGGCAAGGAACGGCTGAGGCCCTGGCCTATGTTCATGGCTAGTGGTTCAGCTTCACATGAGGATGGAAGCACTCAGCCTCTCGCTAGAAAACTGAAAAGACTCAAGCTGGCAAAAGCACCGCAAAGAACTGTGCGTTCTTTGAAATCCCAAATCCACAAGGAGAGTCCAATTGTGTCGTTTGCGATGCCTGACCTTCCCAACACTGGACGTGAAGAGCATGCGCCTTCCACTATTTGCATGCCCCCTGCAAGTGCTGGAAGGAGCACCCGCAGTCCAGTTCCTGATAGTCAGATTGAAGATGTCAGTGTTGAAGTACACCAGGATGAGGAGGATATGGGTGTTGCTGGCGCTGGGGAGGAAATTGACCAGGAGGATTCTGATGGTGAGGTGGTTTGTTTAAGTCAGGCACCCGGGGAGACACCTGTTGTCCGTGGGAGGAATATGGCCGTTGACATGCCAGGTGAAAATACCAAAAAAATCAGCTCTTCGGTGTGGAGGTATTTCACCAGAAATGCGGACAACAGGTGTCAAGCCGTGTGTTCCCTTTGTCAAGCTGTAATAAGTAGGGGTAAGGACGTTAACCACCTCGGAACATCCTCCCTTATACGTCACCTGCAGCGCATTCATAATAAGTCAGTGACAAGTTCAAAAACTTTGGGTGACAGCGGAAGCAGTCCACTGACCAGTAAATCCCTTCCTCTTGTAACCAAGCTCACGCAAACCACCCCACCAACTCCCTCAGTGTCAATTTCCTCCTTCCCCAGGAATGCCAATAGTCCTGCAGGCCATGTCACTGGCAAGTCTGACGAGTCCTCTCCTGCCTGGGATTCCTCCGATGCATCCTTGCGTGTAACGCCTACTGCTGCTGGCGCTGCTGTTGTTGCCGCTGGGAGTCGATGGTCATCCCAGAGGGGAAGTCGTAAGCCCACTTGTACTACTTCCAGTAAGCAATTGACTGTTCAACAGTCCTTTGCGAGGAAGATGAAATATCACAGCAGTCATCCTACTGCAAAGCGGATAACTGAGTCCTTGACAACTATGTTGGTGTTAGACGTGCGTCCGGTATCCGCCGTTAGTTCACAGGGAACTAGACAATTTATTGAGGCAGTGTGCCCCCGTTACCAAATACCATCTAGGTTCCACTTCTCTAGGCAGGCGATACCGAGAATGTACACGGACGTCAGAAAAAGACTCACCAGTCTCCTAAAAAATGCAGTTGTACCCAATGTCCACTTAACCACGGACATGTGGACAAGTGGAGCAGGGCAGGGTCAGGGACTATATGACTGTGACAGCCCACTGGGTAGATGTATGGACTCCCGCCGCAAGAACAGCAGCGGCGGGCACCAGTAGCAGCATCTCGCAAACGCCAACTCTTTCCTAGGCAGGCTACGCTTTGTATCACCGCTTTCCAGAATACGCACACAGCTGAAAACCTCTTACGGCAACTGAGGAAGATCATCGCGGAATGGCTTACCCCAATTGGACTCTCCTGTGGATTTGTGGCATCGGACAACGCCAGCAATATTGTGTGTGCATTAAATATGGGCAAATTCCAGCACGTCCCATGTTTTGCACATACCTTGAATTTGGTGGTGCAGAATTTTTTTAAAAACGACAGGGGCGTGCAAGAGATGCTGTCGGTGGCCAGAAAAATTGCGGGACACTTTCGGCGTACAGGCACCACGTACAGAAGACTGGAGCACCACCAAAAACTACTGAACCTGCCCTGCCTTCATCTGAAGCAAGAAGTGGTAACGAGGTGGAATTCAACCCTCTATATGCTTCAGAGGTTGGAGGAGCAGCAAAAGGCCATTCAAGCCTATACAATTGAGCACGATATAGGAGATGGAATGCACCTGTCTCAAGTGCAGTGGAGAATGATTTCAACGTTGTGCAAGGTTCTGATGCCCTTTGAACTTGCCACACGTGAAGTCAGTTCAGACACTGCCAGCCTGAGTCAGGTCATTCCCCTCATCAGGCTTTTGCAGAAGAAGCTGGAGGCATTGAAGAAGGAGCTAACACGGAGCGATTCCGCTAGGCATGTGGGACTTGTGGATGCAGCCCTTAATTCGCTTAACAAGGATTCACGGGTGGTCAATCTGTTGAAATCAGAGCACTACATTTTGGCCACCGTGCTCGATCCTAGATTTAAAGCCTACCTTGGATCTCTCTTTCCGGCAGACACAGGTCTGCTGGGGTTGAAAGACCTGCTGGTGACAAAATTGTCAAGTCAAGCGGAACGCAACCTGTCAACATCTCCTCCTTCACATTCTCCCGCAACTGGGGGTGCGAGGAAAAGGCTCAGAATTCCGAGCCCACCCGCTGGCGGTGATGCAGGGCAGTCTGGAGCGACTGCTGATGCTGACATCTGGTCCGGACTGAAGGACCTGACAACGATTACGGACATGTCGTCTACTGTCACTGCATATGATTCTCTCAACATTGATAGAATGGTGGAGGATTATATGAGTGACCGCATCCAAGTAGGCACGTCACACAGTCCGTACTTATACTGGCAGGAAAAGAGGCAATTTGGAGGCCCTTGCACAAACTGGCTTTATTCTACCTAAGTTGCCCTCCACAAGTGTGTACTCCGAAAGAGTGTTTAGTGCCGCCGCTCACCTTGTCAGCAATCGGCGTACGAGGTTACATCCAGAAAATGTGGAGAAGATGATGTTCATTAAAATGAATTATAATCAATTCCTCCGCGGAGACATTGACCAGCAGCAATTGCCTCCACAAAGTACACAGGGAGCTGAGATGGTGGATTCCAGTGGGGACGAATTGATAATCTGTGAGGAGGGGGATGTACACGGTGATATATCGGAGGGTGAAGATGAGGTGGACATCTTGCCTCTGTAGAGCCAGTTTGTGCAAGGAGAGATTAATTGCTTCTTTTTTGGGGGGGGGTCCAAACCAACCCGTCATATCAGTCACAGTCGTGTGGCAGACCCTGTCACTGAAATGATGGGTTGGTTAAAGTGTGCATGTCCTGTTTTGTTTATACAACATAAGGGTGGGTGGGAGGGCCCAAGGATAATTCCATCTTGCACCTCTTTTTTCTTTTCTTTTTCTTTGCATCATGTGCTGATTGGGGAGGGTTTTTTGGAAGGGACATCCTGCGTGACACTGCAGTGCCACTCCTAGATGGGCCCGGTGTTTGTGTCGGCCACTAGGGTCGCTAATCTTACTCACACAGCTACCTCATTGCGCCTCTTTTTTTCTTTGCGTCATGTGCTGTTTGGGGAGGGTTTTTTGGAAGGGACATCCTGCGTGACACTGCAGTGCCACTCCTAGATGTGCCCGGTGTTTGTGTCGGCCACTAGGGTCGCTAATCTTACTCACACAGTCAGCTACCTCATTGCGCCTCTTTTTTTCTTTGCGTCATGTGCTGTTTGGGGAGGGTTTTTTGGAAGGGCCATCCTGCGTGACACTGCAGTGCCACTCCTAGATGGGCCCGGTGTTTGTGTCGGCCACTAGGGTCGCTTATCTTACTCACACAGCGACCTCGGTGCAAATTTTAGGACTAAAAATAATATTGTGAGGTGTGATGTGTTCAGAATAGGCTGAAAATGAGTGTAAATTATGTTTTTTGAGGTTAATAATACTTTGGGATCAAAATTACCCCCAAATTCTATGATTTAAGCTGTTTTTTAGGGTTTTTTTAAAAAAACACCCGAATCCAAAACACACCCGAATCCGACAAAAAAAATTCGGTGAGGTTTTGCCAAAACGCGGTCGAACCCAAAACACGGCCGCGGAACCGAACCCAAAACCAAAACACAAAACCCGAAAAATTTCCGGCGCTCATCTCTAGTTTCTACATGCCTTGGTCCAATGGAAAGTGAAGATGGGTATTTGTCTGGGGGTATATCTGACTACTCCCCTGTGTATCTAAATATAGAGTTAGCAAATAATAATGGGGTATCATTTTGGAAATTAAATTCATATTGTCATTAAATTCTACTCTGGTACTGGTGTGGCAGCGTTTTAAAGACGAGAATGTATCTCATTGAGATCCTGCCTTGAAGGTATATATACATGGAATGTTCATTAAAAACATAGCTAGGATCAAGATGGGTAGTAAGAAAGAGGAAAATCAACTGGAGGAAAAATGTCAAAAATTAGAGAGTCAATATGTAGCTTTGGTCCTGTCAAGTATCAGGGAGGAATGGCAGGAGGCGCAGAGGGAATGGATGGACTACCTCCATAATAAAGCAAAGCGAAGGGTGATGTTTAATAGGCATACACAAAATTTCCAAGCTGAAGTGGGAGAAAAATACCTGTTCTTTTTGGCTAGGGAGGAAAGTGATAATGGGGTGATCCAACGCGTTCGTAACCTCCTGGGTCCGGAGTGCCTCACAAGGTTTGAAATTGCTGATGCTTTTAAGGAGTAATATTCTTCATTATATTCAACTAAGGCCACATATAGTCTGGAACAACTATATGGCTATTTAGAACAGATACAGTTGCCTAAATTGTTGCCGGAGATGGCAGAAGCTCTGGAGGCCCCTTTTACGCTGGAGGAGGTTGAGAATGCGGTATCTTCTCTTCCATAATCTAAAGCTCTGGGCACTGATGGAATTCCGGCAGAAGTATATAAAAAAATTTAAGTAATTTTCTTTTTCATATCTACTATATCTATTTAATTCATTATATGAGTGGGGCTCAATTTCTCCCTCTATGAAGGAGGAATTATTGTGGTGCTGACAAAACCAGGGATGGATCCCTTAAATTTAGAATCCTATAGACCTATTTCGCTTTTGACAACAGATGTTAAAATTATAGCTAACATTTTTGCACTGAGATTAAATCTAGTAATAATGTCGATAGTACACCCAGACCAAACTGGCTTTATGCCAGGAATGTCAACGGTACAGAATATACAAAGATTAGTCTGCCATCTGCAGGGAAGTGGTATGGCTGGGTCAGAGGCAGTGGTGGTAACATTAGATGCGGGTGTAGTATGGGTTGCCAGCGGTCGGGGTCCAGGCGACCAGCATACCGGCACTGGAATCCCAACCGCAGGCATACCGACAGTTGGGCGAGCACAAATGAGCCCCTTGTGGGCTCGCTGCGGGCACGGTGGTGCGCTACGCGTGCCACACTATCTATTCTCCCTCCAGGGGGGTCATGGACCCCCAAGAGGGAGAAAAGATGTCGGTATGCCGGCAGTCAGGATTCCGGCGCAGGTATAGTGGTCGCCGGGAGCCCTGCTGCCAGCAACCTGAAGACCTCCCATTAGATGCCGCCAAAGCCATCGACTCAGTAGAGTAGCGTTGTTTGTGGGTAGTTTTAGAAAAATTTGCGTTTGCTGCCCCCCTTCATAAAATGGATTAAACTCATGTATGCGGAATCAACAGTGAGAGTATCCATAAATGGGTACATAACAGACCCATTTTACCTGGCTAGAGGAACGCGACATGGGTGCCCACTGTCCTCGGCATTGTTTTCATTGGCCATAGAGCCTCTTGCCTGCCTTATACTGTATGTGTGGACTCAGAGATTTGTGGTTTGCGGATAGGGCAGAGGGAAGATGTTATATCACTTTATGCAGACGACATGCTGTTATTTTTGGAAGATCCAATGAACTCAGTAGGGAAAATGCTGAGAATTGTTGAAACTTTTTTGGGGTTTTCAGGCTTAAGTATAAACTGGGAAAAATCATATATCCTCCCAATCTCGTGGTGTATGCCGGAGCGGCTGCAAGGGGTACATTGTCTGCAAGTACTTGAGTATTTGGATTACACCGCATGTTACAGATTATGTAACACAAAATATCAATCCAGTAACAGAGAAGTTTATAAAAAAGGCTCATGTTTGGAAAAAATTACCTCTGTCTGTGCTGGGAAGGATAAATCTTTTTAAAATGAGTATTCTACCCAAGTACTTGTATGTATTGCAGCATTCTCCGGTATACATTTCTAAGAGGATATTTACATTGGTAGAAAGCATGATCTCATCTTACATATGGCGGGCTAGGCCAGCTAGACTGGCGATAAAAACTCTTTATAGGGATAAGAACATGGAAGATTTGAGCCTACCCAATTTGAGGCTTTATTATATGGCAGCACAGGTGGCCCAATTATCCATCTGGATAAAGAATCCAGAGGGATCAATTATGTTACAAGATCTGATAACTGAGAATATGGAATCAGCTGTTTCCCCAATAATGCTTTTACTTTCAGGGTAAGTGGGAAAAAATCTGTCTCATATGTTAAGACAGGTAATACTGATTGGGAGGTATGTAAACAATATCTTTAGTGATGTGCACCGGACATTTTTCGGGTTTTGTGTTTTGGTTTTGGATTCGGTTCCGCGGCCGTGTTTTGGATTCGGACGCGTTTTGGCAAAACCTCCCTGAAATTTTTTTGTCGGATTCGGGTGTGTTTTGGATTCGGGTGTTTTTTACAAAAAACCCTCAAAAACAGCTTAAATCATAGAATTTGGGGGTCATTTTGATCCCATAGTATTATTAACCTCAATAACCATAATTTCCACTCATTTTCAGTCTATTCTGAACACCTCACACCTCACAATATTATTTTTATTCCTAAAATTTGCACCGAGGTCGCTGGATGACTAAGCTAAGCGACCCAAGTGGCCGACACAAACACCTGGCCCATCTAGGAGTGGCACTGCAGTGTCAGACAGGATGGCACTTCAAAAAAATAGTCCCCAAACAGCACATGATGCAAAGAAAAAAAGAGGCGCAATGAGGTAGCTGTGTGACTAAGCTAAGCGACCCAAGTGGCCGACACAAACACCTGGCCCATCTAGGAGTGGCACTGCAGTGTCAGACAGGATGGCACTTCAAAAAAATAGTCCCCAAACAGCACATGATGCAAAGAAAAAAAGAGGTGCACCAAGGTCGCTGGATGGCTAAGCTAAGCGACCCAAGTGGCCGACACAAACACCTGGCCCATCTAGGAGTGGCACTGCAGTGTCAGGCAGGATGGCACTTCAAAAAAATAGTCCCCAAACAGCACATGATGCAAAGAAAAAAAGAGGTGCACCAAGGTCGCTGGATGGCTAAGCTAAGCGACACAAGTGGCCGACACAAACACCTGGCCCATCTAGGAGTGGCACTGCAGTGTCAGGCAGGATGGCACTTCAAAAAAATAGTCCCCAAACAGCACATGATGCAAAGAAAAATGAAAGAAAAAAGAGGTGCAAGATGGAATTGTCCTTGGGCGCTCCCACCCACACTGGAATTGTCCTTGGGCCCTCCCACCCACCCTTATGTTGTATAAACAGGACATGCACACTTTAACAAACCCATCATTTCAGCGACAGGGTCTGCCACACAACTGTGACTGAAATGACTGGTTGGTTTGGGCCCCCACCAAAAAAGAAGCAATTAATCTCTCCTTGCACAAACTGGCTCTACAGAGGCAAGATGTCCACCTCATCATCATCCTCCAATTCCTCACCCCTTTCACTGTGTACATCCCCCTCCTCACAGATTATTAATTCATCCCCACTGGAATCCACCATCTCAGGTCCCTGTGTACTTTCTGGAGGCAATTGCTAGTGAATATCTCCACGGAGGAATTGATTATAATTCATTTTGATGAACATCATCTTCTCCACATTTTCTGGAAGTAACCTCGTACGCCGATTGCTGACAAGGTGAGCGGCTGCACCAAACACTCTTTCGGAGTAAACACTGGAGGGTGGGCAATTTAGGTAAAATAAAGCCAGTTTCTGCAAGGGCCTCCAAGTTGCCTCTTTTTCCTGCCAGTATACGTACGGACTGTCTGACGTGCCTACTTGGATGCGGTCACTCATATAATCCTCCACCATTCTTTCAATGGTGAGAGAATCATATGCAGTGACAGTAGACGACATGTCAGTAATCGTTGGCAGGTCCTTCAGTCCGGACCAGATGTCAGCACTCGCTCCAGACTGCCCTGCATCACCGCCAGCGGGTGGGCTCGGAATTCTTAGCCTTTTCCTCGCATCCCCAGTTGCGGGAGAATGTGAAGGAGGAGCTGTTGACGGGTCACGTTCCGCTTGACTTGACAATTTTCTCACCAGCAGGTCTTTGAACCTCTGCAGACTTGTGTCTGCCGGAAAGAGAGATACAACGTAGGTTTTAAATCTAGGATCGAGCACGGTGGCCAAAATGTAGTGCTCTGATTTCAACAGATTGACCACCCGTGAATCCTGGTTAAGCGAATTAAGGGCTCCATCCACAAGTCCCACATGCCTAGCGGAATCGCTCTGTTTTAGCTCCTCCTTCAATGTCTCCAGCTTCTTCTGCAAAAGCCTGACGAGGGGAATGACCTGACTCAGGCTGGCAGTGTCTGAACTGACTTCACGTGTGGCGAGTTCAAAGGGTTGCAGAACCTTGCACAACGTTGAAATCATTCTCCACTGCGCTTGAGTCAGGTGCATTCCCCCTCCATGGCCTATATCGTAGGCAGATGTATAGGCTTGAATGGCCTTTTGCTGCTCCTCCATCCTCTGAAGCATATAGAGGGTTAAATTCCACCTCGTTACCACCTCTTGCTTCAGATGATGGCAGGGCAGGTTCAGGACTGTTTGCTGGTGCTCCAGTCTTCGGCACGCGGTGGCTGAATGCCGAAAGTGGCCCGCAATTCTTCGGGCCACCGACAGCATCTCTTGCACGCCCCTGTCGTTTTTTAAATAATTCTGCACCACCAAATTCAATGTATGTGCAAAACATGGGACGTGCTGGAATTTGCCCAGATGTAATGCACGCACAATATTGCTGGCGTTGTCCGATGTCACAAATCCCTAGGAGAGTCCATTTGGGGTAAGCCATTCTGCGATGATCTTCCTCAGTTTCCGTAAGAGGTTGTCAGCTGTGTGCCTCTTCTGGAAAGCAGTGATACAAAGCGTAGCCTGCCTAGGAACGAGTTGGTGTTTGCGAGATGCTGCTACTGGTGCCGCCGCTGCTGTTCTTGCTGCGGGAGGCAATACATCTACCTAGTGGGCTGTCACAGTTATATAGTCCTGAGTCTGCCCTGCTCCACTTGTCCACATGTCCGTGGTTAAGTGGACATTGGGTACAACTGCATTTTTTAGGACACTGGTGACTCTTTTTCTGAGGTCTGTGTACATTTTCGGTATCGCCTGCCTAGAGAAATGGAACCTAGATGGTATTTGGTACCGGGGACACAGTACCTCAATCAAGTCTGTAGTTGCCTGTGAATTAACGGTGGATAACGGAAACACGTTTCTCACTGCCCAGGCTGCCAAGGCCTGAGTTATACGCTTTGCAGCAGGATAACTGCTGTGATATTTCATCTTCCTCGCAAAGGACTGTTGGACAGTCAATTGCTTACTGGAAGTAGTACAAGTGGTCTTCCGACTTCCCCTCTTGGATGACGATCGACTCCAGCAGCAACAACAGCAGCGCCAGCAGCAGTAGGCGTTACACTCAAGGATGCATCGGAGGAATCCCAGGCAGGAGAGGACTCGTCAGACTTGACAGTGACATGGTCTGCAGGACTATTGGCTTTCCTGTGTAAGGAGGAAATTGACACTGAAGGAGTTGGTGGTGTGGTTTGCAGGAGCTTGGTTACAAGAGGAAGGGATTTAGTGGTCAGTGGACTGCTTCCACTGTCATCCAAAGTTTTTGAACTTGTCACTGACTTATGATGAATGCGCTGCAGGTGACGTATAAGGGAGGATGTTCCGAGGTGGTTAACGTCCTTACCCCTACTTATTACAGCTTGACAAAGGCAACACACGGCTTGACACCTGTTGTCCGCATTTGTGTTAAAATAATTCCACACCGAAGAGGTGATTTTTTTTGTAATTTGACCAGGCATGTCAATGGCCATATTCGTCCCACGGACAACAGGTGTCTCCCTGGGTGCCTGACTTAAACAAACCACCTCACCATCAGAATCCTCCTTGTCAATTTCCTCCTCAGCGCCAGCAACACCCATATCCTCATCCTGGTGTACTTCAACAGTGACATCTTCAATTTGACTATCAGGAACTGTACTGCGGGTGCTCCTTCCAGCACTTGCAGGGGGCGTGCAAATGGTGGAAGGCGCCACCTCTTCCCGTCCAGTGTTGGGAAGGTCAGACATCGCAGCCGACACAATTGGACTCTCCTTGGGGATTTGTGATTTAGAAGAACGCACAGTTCTTTGCTGTGCTTTTGCCAGCTTAAGTCTTTTCATTTTTCTAGCGAGAGGATGAGTGCTTCCATCCTCATGTGAAGCTGAACCACTAGCCATGAACATAGGCCAGGGCCTCAGCCGTTCCTTGCCACTCCGTGTCGTAAATGGCATATTGGCAAGTTTACGCTTCTCCGCAGACGCTTTTAATTTTGATTTTTGGGTCATTTTACTGAACTTTTGTGTTTTGGATTTTACATGCTCTCTACTATGACATTGGGCATCGGCCTTGGCAGACGACGTTGATGGCATTTCATCGTCTCGGCCATGACTAGTGGCAGCAGCTTCAGCACGAGGTGGAAGTGGATCTTGATCTTTCCCTATTTTACCTTCCACATTTTTGTTCTCCATTTTTTAATGTGTGGAATTATATGCCAGTATCAATAGCAAGGGCCTACTACTATATATACTGCGCACAACTGAAATGCACCACAGGTATGGATGGATAGTATACTAGACGACACAGAGGTAGGTAGAGCAGTGGCCTACTGTACCGTACTGCTATATATTGTATACTGGTGGTCAGCAAACTGTGCAAAACTGAAATGCACCACAGGTATGGATGGATAGTATACTTGACGACACAGAGGTAGGTAGAGCAGTGGCCTACTGTACCGTACTGCTATATATTATATACTGGTGGTCAGCAAACTGTGCAAAACTGAAATGCACCACAGGTATGGATGGATAGTATACTTGACGACACAGAGGTAGGTAGAGCAGTGGCCTACTGTACCGTACTGCTATATATTATATACTGGTGGTCAGCAAACTGTGCAAAACTGAAATGCACCACAGGTATGGATGGATAGTATACTTGACGACACAGAGGTAGGTAGAGCAGTGGCCTACTGTACCGTACTGCAATATATTATATACTGGTGGTCAGCAAACTGTGCAAAACTGAAATGCACCACAGGTATGGATGGATAGTATACTTGACGACACAGAGGTAGGTAGAGCAGTGGCCTACTGTACAGTACTGCTATATGTTATATACTGGTGGTCAGCAAACTGTGCAAAACTGAAATGCACCACAGGTATGGATGGATAGTATACTTGACGACACAGAGGTAGGTAGAGCAGTGGCCTACTGTACCGTACTGCTATATATTATATACTGGTGGTCAGCAAACTGTGCAAAACTGAAATGCACCACAGGTATGGATGGATAGTATACTTGACGACACAGAGGTAGGTAGAGCAGTGGCCTACTGTACCGTACTGCTAAATATTATATACTGGTGGTCAGCAAACTGTGCAAAACTGAAATGCACCACAGGTATGGATGGATAGTATACTTGACGACACAGAGGTAGGTAGAGCAGTGGCCTACTGTACCGTACTGCTATATATTATATACTGGTGGTCAGCAAACTGTGCAAAACTGAAATGCACCACAGGTATGGATGGATAGTATACTTGACGACACAGAGGAAGGTAGAGCAGTGGCCTTCTGTACCGTACTCCTATATATTATATACTGGTAGTCAGCAAAATTATGCACTGTACTCTTACTATATACTACAATGCAGCACAGATATGGAGCGTTTTTCAGGCAGAGAACGTATAATACTGGTGGTCACTGGTCAGCAAAACTCTGCACTGTACTCCTCCTATATAATACTGCTGGTCCCCAGTCCCCACAATAAAGCAGTGTGAGCACAGATATATGCAGCACACTGAGCACAGATATTAGAGATGAGCGCCTGAAATTTTTCGGGTTTTGTGTTTTGGTTTTGGGTTCGGTTCCGCGGCCGTGTTTTGGGTTCGAACGCGTTTTGGCAAAACCTCACCGAATTTTTTTTGTCGGATTCGGGTGTGTTTTGGATTCGGGTGTTTTTTTCAAAAAACACTAAAAAACAGCTTAAATCATAGAATTTGGGGGTCATTTTGATCCCAAGGTATTATTAACCTCAAAAACCATAATTTACACTCATTTTCAGTCTATTCTGAATACCTCACACCTCACAATATTATTTTTAGTCCTAAAATTTGCACCGAGGTCGCTGTGTGAGTAAGATAAGCGACCCTAGTGGCCGACACAAACACCGGGCCCATCTAGGAGTGGCACTGCAGTGTCACGCAGGATGTCCCTTCCAAAAAACCCTCCCCAAACAGCACATGACGCAAAGAAAAAAAGAGGCGCAATGAGGTAGCTGTGTGAGTAAGATTAGCGACCCTAGTGGCCGACACAAACACCGGGCCCATCTAGGAGTGGCACTGCAGTGTCACGCAGGATGGCCCTTCCAAAAAACCCTCCCCAAACAGCACATGACGCAAAGAAAAAAAGAGGCGCAATGAGGTAGCTGTGTGAGTAAGATTAGCGACCCTAGTGGCCGACACAAACACCGGGCCCATCTAGGAGTGGCACTGCAGTGTCACGCAGGATGTCCCTTCCAAAAAACCCTCCCCAAACAGCACATGACGCAAAGAAAAAAAGAGGCGCAATGAGGTAGCTGTGTGAGTAAGATTAGCGACCCTAGTGGCCGACACAAACACCGGGCCCATCTAGGAGTGGCACTGCAGTGTCACGCAGGATGTCCCTTCCAAAAAACCCTCCCCAAACAGCACATGACGCAAAGAAAAAAAGAGGCGCAATGAGGTAGCTGACTGTGTGAGTAAGATTAGCGACCCTAGTGGCCGACACAAACACCGGGCCCATCTAGGAGTGGCACTGCAGTGTCACGCAGGATGTCCCTTCCAAAAAACCCTCCCCAATCAGCACATGATGCAAAGAAAAAGAAAAGAAAAAAGAGGTGCAAGATGGAATTGTCCTTGGGCCCTCCCACCCACCCTTATGTTGTATAAACAAAACAGGACATGCACACTTTAACCAACCCATCATTTCAGTGACAGGGTCTGCCACACGACTGTGACTGATATGACGGGTTGGTTTGGACCCCCCCCAAAAAAGAAGCAATTAATCTCTCCTTGCACAAACTGGCTCTACAGAGGCAAGATGTCCACCTCATCTTCACCCTCCGATATATCACCGTGTACATCCCCCTCCTCACAGATTATCAATTCGTCCCCACTGGAATCCACCATCTCAGCTCCCTGTGTACTTTGTGGAGGCAATTGCTGCTGGTCAATGTCTCCGCGGAGGAATTGATTATAATTCATTTTAATGAACATCATCTTCTCCACATTTTCTGGATGTAACCTCGTACGCCGATTGCTGACAAGGTGAGCGGCGGCACTAAACACTCTTTCGGAGTACACACTTGTGGGAGGGCAACTTAGGTAGAATAAAGCCAGTTTGTGCAAGGGCCTCCAAATTGCCTCTTTTTCCTGCCAGTATAAGTACGGACTGTGTGACGTGCCTACTTGGATGCGGTCACTCATATAATCCTCCACCATTCTATCAATGTTGAGAGAATCATATGCAGTGACAGTAGACGACATGTCCGTAATCGTTGTCAGGTCCTTCAGTCAGGACCAGATGTCAGCATCAGCAGTCGCTCCAGACTGCCCTGCATCACCGCCAGCGGGTGGGCTCGGAATTCTGAGCCTTTTCCTCGCACCCCCAGTTGCGGGAGAATGTGAAGGAGGAGATGTTGACAGGTCGCGTTCCGCTTGACTTGACAATTTTGTCACCAGCAGGTCTTTCAACCCCAGCAGACCTGTGTCTGCCGGAAAGAGAGATCCAAGGTAGGCTTTAAATCTAGGATCGAGCACGGTGGCCAAAATGTAGTGCTCTGATTTCAACAGATTGACCACCCGTGAATCCTTGTTAAGCAAATTAAGGGCTGCATCCACAAGTCCCACATGCCTAGCGGAATCGCTCCCTTTTAGCTCCTTCTTCAATGCCTCCAGCTTCTTCTGCAAAAGCCTGATGAGGGGAATGACCTGACTCAGGCTGGCAGTGTCTGAACTGACTTCACGTGTGGCAAGTTCAAAGGGCATCAGAACCTTGCACAACGTTGAAATCATTCTCCACTGCACTTGAGACAGGTGCATTCCACCTACTATATCGTGCTCAATTGTATAGGCTTGAATGGCCTTTTGCTGCTCCTCCAACCTCTGAAGCATATAGAGGGTTGAATTCCACCTCGTTACCACTTCTTGCTTCAGATGATGGCAGGGCAGGTTCAGTAGTTTTTGGTGGTGCTCCAGTCTTCTGTACGTGGTGCCTGTACGCCGAAAGTGTCCCGCAATTTTTCTGGCCACCGACAGCATCTCTTGCACGCCCCTGTCGTTTTTTAAAAAATTCTGCACCACCAAATTCAAGGTATGTGCAAAACATGGGACGTGCTGGAATTTGCCCATATTTAATGCACACACAATATTGCTGGCGTTGTCCGATGCCACAAATCCACAGGAGAGTCCAATTGGGGTAAGCCATTCCGCGATGATCTTCCTCAGTTGCCGTAAGAGGTTTTCAGCTGTGTGCGTATTCTGGAAAGCGGTGATACAAAGCGTAGCCTGCCTAGGAAAGAGTTGGCGTTTGCGAGATGCTGCTACTGGTGCCGCCGCTGCTGTTCTTGCGGCGGGAGTCCATACATCTACCCAGTGGGCTGTCACAGTCATATAGTCCTGACCCTGCCCTGCTCCACTTGTCCACATGTCCGTGGTTAAGTGGACATTGGGTACAACTGCATTTTTTAGGACACTGGTGAGTCTTTTTCTGACGTCCGTGTACATTCTCGGTATCGCCTGCCTAGAGAAGTGGAACCTAGATGGTATTTGGTAACGGGGGCACACTGCCTCAATAAATTGTCTAGTTCCCTGTGAACTAACGGCGGATACCGGACGCACGTCTAACACCAACATAGTTGTCAAGGACTCAGTTATCCGCTTTGCAGTAGGATGACTGCTGTGATATTTCATCTTCCTCGCAAAGGACTGTTGAACAGTCAATTGCTTACTGGAAGTAGTACAAGTGGGCTTACGACTTCCCCTCTGGGATGACCATCGACTCCCAGCGGCAACAACAGCAGCGCCAGCAGTAGTAGGCGTTACACGCAAGGATGCATCGGAGGAATCCCAGGCAGGAGAGGACTCGTCAGAATTGCCAGTGACATGGCCTGCAGGACTATTGGCATTCCTGGGGAAGGAGGAAATTGACACTGAGGGAGTTGGTGGGGTGGTTTGCGTGAGCTTGGTTACAAGAGGAAGGGATTTACTGGTCAGTGGACTGCTTCCGCTGTCACCCAAAGTTTTTGAACTTGTCACTGACTTATTATGAATGCGCTGCAGGTGACGTATAAGGGAGGATGTTCCGAGGTGGTTAACGTCCTTACCCCTACTTATTACAGCTTGACAAAGGGAACACACGGCTTGACACCTGTTGTCCGCATTTCTGGTGAAATACCTCCACACCGAAGAGCTGATTTTTTTGGTATTTTCACCTGGCATGTCAACGGCCATATTCCTCCCACGGACAACAGGTGTCTCCCCGGGTGCCTGACTTAAACAAACCACCTCACCATCAGAATCCTCCTGGTCAATTTCCTCCCCAGCGCCAGCAACACCCATATCCTCCTCATCCTGGTGTACTTCAACACTGACATCTTCAATCTGACTATCAGGAACTGGACTGCGGGTGCTCCTTCCAGCACTTGCAGGGGGCGTGCAAATGGTGGAAGGCGCATGCTCTTCACGTCCAGTGTTGGGAAGGTCAGGCATCGCAACCGACACAATTGGACTCTCCTTGTGGATTTGGGATTTCGAAGAATGCACAGTTCTTTGCTGTGCTGCTTTTGCCAGCTTGAGTCTTTTCATTTTTCTAGCGAGAGGCTGAGTGCTTCCATCCTCATGTGAAGCTGAACCACTAGCCATGAACATAGGCCAGGGCCTCAGCCGTTCCTTGCCACTCCGTGTGGTAAATGGCATATTGGCAAGTTTACGCTTCTCCTCCGACAATTTTATTTTAGGTTTTGGAGTCCTTTTTTTACTGATATTTGGTGTTTTGGATTTGACATGCTCTGTACTATGACATTGGGCATCGGCCTTGGCAGACGACGTTGCTGGCATTTCATCGTCTCGGCCATGACTAGTGGCAGCAGCTTCAGCACGAGGTGGAAGTGGATCTTGATCTTTCCCTAATTTTGGAACCTCAACATTTTTGTTCTCCATATTTTAATAGGCACAACTAAAAGGCACCTCAGGTAAACAATGGAGATGGATGGATTGGATACTAGTATACAATTATGGACGGGCTGCCGAGTGCCGACACAGAGGTAGCCACAGCCGTGAACTACCGCACTGTACTGTGTCTGCTGCTAATATATAGACTGGTTGATAAAGAGATAGTATACTCGTAACTAGTATGTATGTATAAAGAAAGAAAAAAAAAACACGGTTAGGTGGTATATACAATTATGGACGGGCTGCCGAGTGCCGACACAGAGGTAGCCACAGCCGTGAACTACCGCACTGTACTGTGTCTGCTGCTAATATATAGACTGGTTGATAAAGAGATAGTATACTCGTAACTAGTATGTATGTATAAAGAAAGAAAAAAAAACCACGGTTAGGTGGTATATACAATTATGGACGGGCTGCCGAGTGCCGACACAGAGGTAGCCACAGCCGTGAACTACCGCACTGTACTGTGTCTGCTGCTAATATATAGACTGGTTGATAAAGAGATAGTATACTCGTAACTAGTATGTATGTATAAAGAAAGAAAAAAAAACCACGGTTAGGTGGTATATACAATTATGGACGGGCTGCCGAGTGCCGACACAGAGGTAGCCACAGCCGTGAACTACCGCACTATACTGTGTCTGCTGCTAATATATAGACTGGTTGATAAAGAGATAGTATACTCGTAACTAGTATGTATGTATAAAGAAAGAAAAAAAAACCACGGTTAGGTGGTATATACAATTATGGACGGGCTGCCGAGTGCCGACACAGAGGTAGCCACAGCCGTGAACTACCGCACTGTACTGTGTCTGCTGCTAATATAGACTGGTTGATAAAGAGATAGTATACTCGTAACTAGTA
This sequence comes from Pseudophryne corroboree, assembly GCF_028390025.1. Taxonomy (NCBI): domain Eukaryota; kingdom Metazoa; phylum Chordata; class Amphibia; order Anura; family Myobatrachidae; genus Pseudophryne; species Pseudophryne corroboree. The sequence goes on from NC_086454.1 coordinate 140,346,373, forward strand.
TGTATGTATAAAGAAAGAAAAAAAAACCACGGTTAGGTGGTATATACAATTATGGACGGGCTGCCGAGTGCCGACACAGAGGTAGCCACAGCCGTGAACTACCGCACTGTACTGTGTCTGCTGCTAATATATAGACTGGTTGATAAAGAGATAGTATACTCGTAACTAGTATGTATGTATAAAGAAAGAAAAAAAAACCACGGTTAGGTGGTATATACAATTATGGACGGGCTGCCGAGTGCCGACACAGAGGTAGCCACAGCCGTGAACTACCGCACTGTACTGTGTCTGCTGCTAATATAGACTGGTTGATAAAGAGATAGTATACTCGTAACTAGTATGTATGTATAAAGAAAGAAAAAAAAACCACGGTTAGGTGGTATATACAATTATGGACGGGCTGCCGAGTGCCGACACAGAGGTAGCCACAGCCGTGAACTACCGCACTGTACTGTGTCTGCTGCTAATATATAGACTGGTTGATAAAGAGATAGTATACTCGTAACTAGTATGTATGTATAAAGAAAGAAAAAAAAACCACGGTTAGGTGGTATATACAATTATGGACGGGCTGCCGAGTGCCGACACAGAGGTAGCCACAGCCGTGAACTACCGCACTGTACTGTGTCTGCTGCTAATATATAGACTGGTTGATAAAGAGATAGTATACTAGTAACTAGTATGTATGTATAAAGAAAGAAAAAAAAACCACGGTTAGGTGGTATATACAATTATGGACGGGCTGCCGAGTGCCGACACAGAGGTAGACACAGCCGTGAACTACCGCACTGTACTGTGTCTGCTGCTAATATATAGACTGGTTGATAAAGAGATAGTATACTCGTAACTAGTATGTATGTATAAAGAAAGAAAAAAAAACCACGGTTAGGTGGTATATACAATTATGGACGGGCTGCCGAGTGCCGACACAGAGGTAGCCACAGCCGTGAACTACCGCACTGTACTGTGTCTGCTGCTAATATATAGACTGGTTGATAAAGAGATAGTATACTCGTAACTAGTATGTATGTATAAAGAAAGAAAAAAAAACCACGGTTAGGTGGTATATACAATTATGGACGGGCTGCCGAGTGCCGACACAGAGGTAGCCACAGCCGTGAACTACCGCACTGTACTGTGTCTGCTGCTAATATAGACTGGTTGATAAAGAGATAGTATACTACTAATATTATATATACTGGTGGTCAGGTCACTGGTCACTAGTCACACTGGCAGTGGCACTCCTGCAGCAAAAGTGTGCACTGTTTAATTTTAATATAATATTATGTACTCCTGGCTCCTGCTATAACCTATAACTGGCACTGCAGTAGTGCTCCCCAGTCTCCCCCACAATTATAAGCTGTGTGAGCTGAGCAGTCAGACAGATATATAATATATATAGATGATGCAGCACACTGGCCTGAGCCTGAGCAGTGCACACAGATATGGTATGTGACTGACTGAGTCACTGTGTGTATCGCTTTTTTCAGGCAGAGAACGGATATATTAAATAAACTGCACTGTGTGTCTGGTGGTCACTCACTATATAATATATTATGTACTCCTGGCTCCTGCTATAACCTATAACTGGCACTGCAGTAGTGCTCCCCAGTCTCCCCCACAATTATAAGCTGTGTGAGCTGAGCAGTCAGACAGATATATATAATATTATTTATATATAGATAATAGATGATGCAGCACACTGGCCTGAGCCTGAGCAGTGCACACAGATATGGTATGTGACTGAGTCACTGTGTGATGTGTATCGCTTTTTTCAGGCAGAGAACGGATTATAAATAAAACTGGTGGTCACTGGTCACTATCAGCAAAACTCTGCACTGTACTGAGTACTCCTAATGCTCCCCAAAATTAGTAAATCAAGTGTCTCTCTAATCTATTCTAAACGGAGAGGACGCCAGCCACGTCCTCTCCCTATCAATCTCAATGCACGTGTGAAAATGGCGGCGACGCGCGGCTCCTTATATAGAATCCGAGTCTCGCGATAGAATCCGAGCCTCGCGAGAATCCGACAGCGTCATGATGACGTTCGGGCGCGCTCGGGTTAACCGAGCAAGGCGGGAAGATCCGAGTCGCTCGGACCCGTGAAAAAAAACATGAAGTTCTGGCGGGTTCGGATTCAGAGAAACCGAACCCGCTCATCTCTAACAGATATGGAACTTTTTTCAGGCAGACAATGTATACTGGTGGTCACTGGTCAGCAAAACTCTACACTGTACTCCTCCTATATAATACTGCTGGTCCCCAGTCCCCACAATAAAGCAGTGTGAGCACAGATATATGCAGCACACTGAGCACAGATATGGAGCGTTTTTTAGGCAGACAACGTATAATACTGGTGGTCACTGGTCAGCAAAACTCTGCACTGTACTCTTCCTATAATACTGCTGGTCCCCAGAATAAAGATATTTGCACTGCAGCCCCCTGAAAATAAGTGAGAGGACGCCAGTCACGTCCTCTCACTATCATTTCCAATGCACGAGTGAAAAATGACGGCGACGCACGGCTCCTTATATAGAATCCGAATCTCGCGAGAATCCGACAGCGGGATGATGACGTTCGGGCGCGCTCGGGTTAACCGAGCCATACGGGAGAATCCGAGTATGCCTCGGACCCGTGTAAAATGGGTGAAGTTCGGGGGGGTTCCGATTCCGAGGAACCGAACCCGCTCATCACTAATATCTATAGGTGGCAGGATGTAGATGAAGATACTCCGTTATGACATAATAATGCCTTCCCAGAGTTGGTAAAAATATCACAAGACAATATATGGGCCTTAAAGGGTGTGTTTTCCCTTGGACAACTATATAGGGATGGCATTTTTGAGTCATTTCAACAATTACAGGAGGAGTTTAACATTCCTAAAAATACTTTTTCGTTATTTGCAGCTACGACATGCCATACTGGCCCAGTTTGAGCAGAAAACACCTGTTATATCCTCTTCTCCAGTTAAAATTATATTGACCCAAGCTTGGTCATAAGGGTCGGATGTCATCAGTGTATGTTTCATTAAATGACAGAGCTTCATTATAAGCTCTGGAGAATCTTAAATTGAAATGGGAAAAGGACTTGGGTTGGATGCCTGATGAGCAATGGACTCGGGCGTTAGGTGCAATTAAGGAGGCCACGGCATGTGTTAGATATCAACAGGTACACTTTTTTGTGTTACATATAGTATATCATACGCCACTATCTATGTATAGAGAGAATACTCAATGTCCAAAACGTAAATTAGAAAGTGCAGGATTCTGGCATTTGATGTGGGAATGCCCGATGGTAAATCCCTTTTTGGGAACAAATTTGTAGGGTCTACAATTCCATCACTACCTGAATTAAACCCATGGATCTGTATACTTGGCCTTGGACTAAATGGAATATACACAAATAATAAGTATAGATATATAATTAGTCTAATCATGATAGCTAAAGTTATTATTGCTCGTGAATGGATGTCAAACAATTTCCCAGAAGTAGTAAAATGGAGGGCGTTGGTAAATGATATTATAAGACATGAGAGAGTTGTGTATGCCTCCTGATATGCTATGGGCAAATTCTACGAGAAATGGGAATGCTGGAGAAAGTCGAGTTTGGGGGTAATACAGGATAGTGATGTAGGTTATTGAGAGAGGAGGGGGGATATAGATGATGCGGTAAATAATAATAAGTAGGGAAAGTGGCAAAGGCATATAGGAGAAATAGGTCATTCCGGCAATAATGAGATAGCGACCTTGAGGGTGCTGGGGGAAGGGGGGGGGGGGGGTGTTTTTTCCTTTTTTTTTCTTTTTTCTTCTTCGTGAATTCCCATCGGTTCCCATTAGATGCATAATCCAGCTGTGCGGGTATATCTGAGCAGTATAATGGAGGCTACTTGATAGAGTATAATGAGAATTAATAAACAATAAGGGTATCACTGAGGCATGTGGTAGGAAGCATAATAGATTTCTTCCTGAATTTTAAGTTTACTGATAGGTATGGGGTTTCAAAATAAATACTACTTATTATAAAAAGATCACTTATCATAAAGAGTGAGAGTGGGCACAGGAAAATGCACATAATGTGAAAATGACTATAGGATTTTTTTTTTTAAATATGATTGGAATATGTATTGGATAGTGTACACAATTTAAGAACAATAATATATAATTATATAAGCACTAAGCCAATAAGTAGTTAGTATATCGATAAATACACAGGCGGCATTTATAATTAGGGTGAGACGAGTTAAATTATAACTCATTCCACTGTAAACATAGATTATATAGAATACGAGGGGTTAAGTAGGGATAGAATTCAGAAAGAAGGTAATAAATTCTGAAATAGACGTTAGGAAGGACAATGTCTTAACGTACTCTTAAACAAGAATATTGCTCATAATTGGAATGTAATTGGGGGAAGGGTGGGAGGAGGATCGCGAGGATAGACATTTGAATGTAATGTATGCTGGGTAGGGCAAATGTAATTATATGGAATTAGGTGATTCATTGCGCCCTACAGGCGCTCTTCACACCGTCGTAAGGGGCTACGCCCCCTTAACCCTTGCACGCCCTTGAGGCGTGCAATATTTGTATTATATGGAAAATTACCTCCAATCATAATTGTGTGAGTGGTTAAATATTGCACGTACAAAGGGCGTGCAATGGTTAAGGGGTCGTATCACTTTGCTACGGCCTGAACAGTGCATGCAGGGCCTGATGAATCACCTAGTAGGCGCGGATGGGGGAGGGGCTCTGGAGGTTCCGCAAGTGGGGGAGGGGCGGTTGTGGGGGTGCCGCGGGTGGGGGAGGGGCTGGTGCGGTGGTGTCACGGGTGTGGGAGGGGCTGGTGCGGTGGTGTCGCGGGTGAGGGAGGGGCGGGTGCGTAATAATTAATCACAGAAATATATATTTAAAAAACAGATTACTTATTATAAAAGTTATATATTCTCAATTGCTGCTAAAAAGTGGTAAAATAATTAGAGATGAGCGCCTGAAATTTTTTGGGTTTTGTGTTTTGGTTTTGGGTTCGGTTCCGCGGCCGTGTTTTGGGTTCGAACGCGTTTTGGCAAAACCTCACCGAATTTTTTTTGTCGGATTCGGGTGTGTTTTGGATTCGGGTGTTTTTTTCAAAAAACACTAAAAAACAGCTTAAATCATAGAATTTGGGGGTCATTTTGATCCCAAAGTATTATTAACCTCAAAAACCATAATTTACACTCATTTTCAGTCTATTCTGAATACCTCACACCTCACAATATTATTTTTAGTCCTAAAATTTGCACCGAGGTCGCTGTGTGAGTAAGATAAGCGACCCTAGTGGCCGACACAAACACCGGGCCCATCTAGGAGTGGCACTGCAGTGTCACGCAGGATGTCCCTTCCAAAAAACCCTCCCCAAACAGCACATGACGCAAAGAAAAAAAGAGGCGCAATGAGGTAGCTGTGTGAGTAAGATTAGCGACCCTAGTGGCCGACACAAACACCGGGCCCATCTAGGAGTGGCACTGCAGTGTCACGCAGGATGGCCCTTCCAAAAAACCCTCCCCAAACAGCACATGACGCAAAGAAAAAAAGAGGCGCAATGAGGTAGCTGTGTGAGTAAGATTAGCGACCCTAGTGGCCGACACAAACACCGGGCCCATCTAGGAGTGGCACTGCAGTGTCACGCAGGATGTCCCTTCCAAAAAACCCTCCCCAAACAGCACATGACGCAAAGAAAAAAAGAGGCGCAATGAGGTAGCTGTGTGAGTAAGATTAGCGACCCTAGTGGCCGACACAAACACCGGGCCCATCTAGGAGTGGCACTGCAGTGTCACGCAGGATGTCCCTTCCAAAAAACCCTCCCCAATCAGCACATGATGCAAAGAAAAAGAAAAGAAAAAAGAGGTGCAAGATGGAATTGTCCTTGGGCCCTCCCACCCACCCTTATGTTGTATAAACAAAACAGGACATGCACACTTTAACCAACCCATCATTTCAGTGACAGGGTCTGCCACACGACTGTGACTGATATGACGGGTTGGTTTGGACCCCCCCCAAAAAAGAAGCAATTAATCTCTCCTTGCACAAACTGGCTCTACAGAGGCAAGATGTCCACCTCATCTTCACCCTCCGATATATCACCGTGTACATCCCCCTCCTCACAGATTATCAATTCGTCCCCACTGGAATCCACCATCTCAGCTCCCTGTGTACTTTGTGGAGGCAATTGCTGCTGGTCAATGTCTCCGCGGAGGAATTGATTATAATTCATTTTAATGCACATCATCTTCTCCACATTTTCTGGATGTAACCTCGTACGCCGATTGCTGACAAGGTGAGCGGCGGCACTAAACACTCTTTCGGAGTACACACTTGTGGGAGGGCAACTTAGGTAGAATAAAGCCAGTTTGTGCAAGGGCCTCCAAATTGCCTCTTTTTCCTGCCAGTATAAGTACGGACTGTGTGACGTGCCTACTTGGATGCGGTCACTCATATAATCCTCCACCATTCTATCAATGTTGAGAGAATCATATGCAGTGACAGTAGACGACATGTCCGTAATCGTTGTCAGGTCCTTCAGTCCGGACCAGATGTCAGCATCAGCAGTCGCTCCAGACTGCCCTGCATCACCGCCAGCGGGTGGGCTCGGAATTCTGAGCCTTTTCCTCGCACCCCCAGTTGCGGGAGAATGTGAAGGAGGAGATGTTGACAGGTCGCGTTCCGCTTGACTTGACAATTTTGTCACCAGCAGGTCTTTCAACCCCAGCAGACCTGTGTCTGCCGGAAAGAGAGATCCAAGGTAGGCTTTAAATCTAGGATCGAGCACGGTGGCCAAAATGTAGTGCTCTGATTTCAACAGATTGACCACCCGTGAATCCTTGTTAAGCGAATTAAGGGCTGCATCCACAAGTCCCACATGCCTAGCGGAATCGCTCCCTTTTAGCTCCTTCTTCAATGCCTCCAGCTTCTTCTGCAAAAGCCTGATGAGGGGAATGACCTGACTCAGGCTGGCAGTGTCTGAACTGACTTCACGTGTGGCAAGTTCAAAGGGCATCAGAACCTTGCACAACGTTGAAATCATTCTCCACTGCACTTGAGACAGGTGCATTCCACCTCCTATATCGTGCTCAATTGTATAGGCTTGAATGGCCTTTTGCTGCTCCTCCAACCTCTGAAGCATATAGAGGGTTGAATTCCACCTCGTTACCACTTCTTGCTTCAGATGATGGCAGGGCAGGTTCAGTAGTTTTTGGTGGTGCTCCAGTCTTCTGTACGTGGTGCCTGTACGCCGAAAGTGTCCCGCAATTTTTCTGGCCACCGACAGCATCTCTTGCACGCCCCTGTCGTTTTTTAAAAAATTCTGCACCACCAAATTCAAGGTATGTGCAAAACATGGGACGTGCTGGAATTTGCCCATATTTAATGCACACACAATATTGCTGGCGTTGTCCGATGCCACAAATCCACAGGAGAGTCCAATTGGGGTAAGCCATTCCGCGATGATCTTCCTCAGTTGCCGTAAGAGGTTTTCAGCTGTGTGCGTATTCTGGAAAGCGGTGATACAAAGCGTAGCCTGCCTAGGAAAGAGTTGGCGTTTGCGAGATGCTGCTACTGGTGCCGCCGCTGCTGTTCTTGCGGCGGGAGTCCATACATCTACCCAGTGGGCTGTCACAGTCATATAGTCCTGACCCTGCCCTGCTCCACTTGTCCACATGTCCGTGGTTAAGTGGACATTGGGTACAACTGCATTTTTTAGGACACTGGTGAGTCTTTTTCTGACGTCCGTGTACATTCTCGGTATCGCCTGCCTAGAGAAGTGGAACCTAGATGGTATTTGGTAACGGGGGCACACTGCCTCAATAAATTGTCTAGTTCCCTGTGAACTAACGGCGGATACCGGACGCACGTCTAACACCAACATAGTTGTCAAGGACTCAGTTATCCGCTTTGCAGTAGGATGACTGCTGTGATATTTCATCTTCCTCGCAAAGGACTGTTGAACAGTCAATTGCTTACTGGAAGTAGTACAAGTGGGCTTACGACTTCCCCTCTGGGATGACCATCGACTCCCAGCGGCAACAACAGCAGCGCCAGCAGCAGTAGGCGTTACACGCAAGGATGCATCGGAGGAATCCCAGGCAGGAGAGGACTCGTCAGAATTGCCAGTGACATGGCCTGCAGGACTATTGGCATTCCTGGGGAAGGAGGAAATTGACACTGAGGGAGTTGGTGGGGTGGTTTGCGTGAGCTTGGTTACAAGAGGAAGGGATTTACTGGTCAGTGGACTGCTTCCGCTGTCACCCAAAGTTTTTGAACTTGTCACTGACTTATTATGAATGCGCTGCAGGTGACGTATAAGGGAGGATGTTCCGAGGTGGTTAACGTCCTTACCCCTACTTATTACAGCTTGACAAAGGGAACACACGGCTTGACACCTGTTGTCCGCATTTCTGGTGAAATACCTCCACACCGAAGAGCTGATTTTTTTGGTATTTTCACCTGGCATGTCAACGGCCATATTCCTCCCACGGACAACAGGTGTCTCCCCGGGTGCCTGACTTAAACAAACCACCTCACCATCAGAATCCTCCTGGTCAATTTCCTCCCCAGCGCCAGCAACACCCATATCCTCCTCATCCTGGTGTACTTCAACACTGACATCTTCAATCTGACTATCAGGAACTGGACTGCGGGTGCTCCTTCCAGCACTTGCAGGGGGCGTGCAAATGGTGGAAGGCGCATGCTCTTCACGTCCAGTGTTGGGAAGGTCAGGCATCGCAACCGACACAATTGGACTCTCCTTGTGGATTTGGGATTTCGAAGAATGCACAGTTCTTTGCTGTGCTGCTTTTGCCAGCTTGAGTCTTTTCATTTTTCTAGCGAGAGGCTGAGTGCTTCCATCCTCATGTGAAGCTGAACCACTAGCCATGAACATAGGCCAGGGCCTCAGCCATTCCTTGCCACTCCGTGTGGTAAATGGCATATTGGCAAGTTTACGCTTCTCCTCCGACAATTTTATTTTAGGTTTTGGAGTCCTTTTTTTTACTGATATTTGGTGTTTTGGATTTGACATGCTCTGTACTATGACATTGGGCATCGGCCTTGGCAGACGACGTTGCTGGCATTTCATCGTCTCGGCCATGACTAGTGGCAGCAGCTTCAGCACGAGGTGGAAGTGGATCTTGATCTTTCCCTAATTTTGGAACCTCAACATTTTTGTTCTCCATATTTTAATAGGCACAACTAAAAGGCACCTCAGGTAAACAATGGAGATGGATGGATTGGATACTAGTATACAATTATGGACGGGCTGCCGTGTGCCGACACAGAGGTAGCCACAGCCGTGAACTACCGCACTGTACTGTGTCTGCTGCTAATATATAGACTGGTTGATAAAGAGATAGTATACTCGTAACTAGTATGTATGTATAAAGAAAGAAAAAAAAACCACGGTTAGGTGGTATATACAATTATGGACGGGCTGCCGAGTGCCGACACAGAGGTAGCCACAGCCGTGAACTACCGCACTGTACTGTGTCTGCTGCTAATATATAGACTGGTTGATAAAGAGATAGTATACTCGTAACTAGTATGTATGTATAAGGAAAGAAAAAAAAACCACGGTTAGGTGGTATATACAATTATGGACGGGCTGCCGAGTGCCGACACAGAGGTAGCCACAGCCGTGAACTACCGCACTGTACTGTGTCTGCTGCTAATATAGACTGGTTGATAAAGAGATAGTATACTCGTAACTAGTATGTATGTATAAAGAAAGAAAAAAAAAACCACGGTTAGGTGGTATATACAATTATGGACGGGCTGCCGAGTGCCGACACAGAGGTAGCCACAGCCGTGAACTACCGCACTGTACTGTGTCTGCTGCTAATATATAGACTGGTTGATAAAGAGATAGTATACTCGTAACTAGTATGTATGTATAAAGAAAGAAAAAAAAACCACGGTTAGGTGGTATATACAATTATGGACGGGCTGCCGAGTGCCGACACAGAGGTAGCCACAGCCGTGAACTACCGCACTGTACTGTGTCTGCTGCTAATATATAGACTGGTTGATAAAGAGATAGTATACTCGTAACTAGTATGTATGTATAAAGAAAGAAAAAAAAACCACGGTTAGGTGGTATATACAATTATGGACGGGCTGCCGAGTGCCGACACAGAGGTAGCCACAGCCGTGAACTACCGCACTGTACTGTGTCTGCTGCTAATATATAGACTGGTTGATAAAGAGATAGTATACTCGTAACTAGTATGTATGTATAAAGAAAGAAAAAAAAACCACGGTTAGGTGGTATATACAATTATGGACGGGCTGCCGAGTGCCGACACAGAGGTAGCCACAGCCGTGAACTACCGCACTGTACTGTGTCTGCTGCTAATATATAGACTGGTTGATAAAGAGATAGTATACTCGTAACTAGTATGTATGTATAAAGAAAGAAAAAAAAACCACGGTTAGGTGGTATATACAATTATGGACGGGCTGCCGAGTGCCGACACAGAGGTAGCCACAGCCGTGAACTACCGCACTGTACTGTGTCTGCTGCTAATATATAGACTGGTTGATAAAGAGATAGTATACTCGTAACTAGTATGTATGTATAAAGAAAGAAAAAAAAACCACGGTTAGGTGGTATATACAATTATGGACGGGCTGCCGAGTGCCGACACAGAGGTAGCCACAGCCGTGAACTACCGCACTGTACTGTGTCTGCTGCTAATATATAGACTGGTTGATAAAGAGATAGTATACTCGTAACTAGTATGTATGTATAAAGAAAGAAAAAAAAACCACGGTTAGGTGGTATATACAATTATGGACGGGCTGCCGAGTGCCGACACAGAGGTAGCCACAGCCGTGAACTACCGCACTGTACTGTGTCTGCTGCTAATATATAGACTGGTTGATAAAGAGATAGTATACTCGTAACTAGTATGTATGTATAAAGAAAGAAAAAAAAACCACGGTTAGGTGGTATATACAATTATGGACGGGCTGCCGAGTGCCGACACAGAGGTAGCCACAGCCGTGAACTACCGCACTGTACTGTGTCTGCTGCTAATATAGACTGGTTGATAAAGAGATAGTATACTCGTAACTAGTATGTATGTATAAAGAAAGAAAAAAAAACCACGGTTAGGTGGTATATACAATTATGGACGGGCTGCCGAGTGCCGACACAGAGGTAGCCACAGCCGTGAACTACCGCACTGTACTGTGTCTGCTGCTAATATAGACTGGTTGTTGATAAAGAGATAGTATACTACTAATATTATATATACTGGTGGTCAGGTCACTGGTCACTAGTCACACTGGCAGTGGCACTCCTGCAGCAAAAGTGTGCACTGTTTAATTTTAATATAATATTATGTACTCCTGGCTCCTGCTATAACCTATAACTGGCACTGCAGTAGTGCTCCCCAGTCTCCCCCACAATTATAAGCTGTGTGAGCTGAGCAGTCAGACAGATATATAATATATATAGATGATGCAGCACACTGGCCTGAGCCTGAGCAGTGCACACAGATATGGTATGTGACTGACTGAGTCACTGTGTGTATCGCTTTTTTCAGGCAGAGAACGGATATATTAAATAAACTGCACTGTGTGTCTGGTGGTCACTCACTATATAATATATTATGTACTCCTGGCTCCTGCTATAACCTATAACTGGCACTGCAGTAGTGCTCCCCAGTCTCCCCCACAATTATAAGCTGTGTGAGCTGAGCAGTCAGACAGATATATATAATATTATATATAGATAATAGATGATGCAGCACACTGGCCTGAGCCTGAGCAGTGCACACAGATATGGTATGTGACTGAGTCACTGTGTGCTGTGTATCGCTTTTTTCAGGCAGAGAACGGATTATAAAGTAAACTGCACTGTCCTCACTAGTAAACTCTCTCCACTCAGTCTCTACACTTCTACAGTAACAGTACTCCTCCTAGTCAGCTCCAGTAAATCTCTCTCAGTCTCTTATAATCTAAATGGAGATGACGCCAGCCACGTCCTCTCCCTATCAATCTCAATGCACGTGTGAAAATGGCGGCGACGCGCGGCTCCTTATATAGAATCCGAGTCTCGCGATAGAATCCGAGCCTCGCGAGAATCCGACAGCGTCATGATGACGTTCGGGCGCGCTCGGGTTAACCGAGCAAGGCGGAAAGATCCGAGTCGCTCGGACCCGTGAAAAAAAACATGAAGTTCTGGCGGGTTCGGATTCAGAGAAACCGAACCCGCTCATCTCTAAAAATAATTCCTTAAGTTAAATGAGACCTCTAAATAAAGTCTTGTACTTAATAATGATCACCCTAATACTGGTATACAACAGGACTACAATAAGGGCTTACAATGACAGCGCATAAAATTGAGCAAGCAGGCCACCTCAATGTCCACTGTGACGGATATAGAAAGTCCATATTCCAATGGCCTGTTTATAAAATGTTACTCTATATACAGGGTGTTTTACTGTTCTTGCATCAACCAACTGTGGTGAGTTATCCAGCAACGCAATGGGAGTCTGCCGGCAGACCTTCCTCCTGTTTCTGACTACAGCTGGAGACCGGATGGAATATTCAGGTCATCTCAGAGCAGCTGACACTACAGAGGGGTAATCTGCTCCCTGCTGTGCACATTAGAGATGTGCACTTGAAATTTTTCGGGTTTTGTGTTTTGGTTTTGGGTTCGGTTCCGCGGCCGTGTTTTGGGTTCGACCGCGTTTTGGCAAAACCTCACCGAATTTTTTTTGTCGGATTCGGGTGTGTTTTGGATTCGGGTGTTTTTTTCAAAAAACACTAAAAAACAGCTTAAATCATAGAATTTGGGGGGCATTTTGATCCCAAAGTATTATTAACCTCAAAAACCATAATTTCCACTCATTTTCAGTCTATTCTGAACACCTCACACCTCACAATATTATTTTTAGTCCTAAAATTTGCACCGAGGTCGCTGGATGACTAAGCTAAGCGACCCTAGTGGCCGACACAAACACCTGGCCCATCTAGGAGTGGCACTGCAGTGTCACGCAGGATGGCCCTTCCAAAAAACACTCCCCAAACAGCACATGACGCAAAGAAAAAAAGAGGCGCAATGAGGTAGCTGTGTGAGTAAGATAAGCGACCCTAGTGGCCGACACAAACACCTGGCCCATCTAGGAGTGGCACTGCAGTGTCACGCAGGATGGCCCTTCCAAAAAACACTCCCCAAACAGCACATGACGCAAAGAAAAAAAGAGGCGCAATGAGATAGCTGTGTGAGTAAGATAAGCGACCCTAGTGGCCGACACAAACACCTGGCCCATCTAGGAGTGGCACTGCAGTGTCACGCAGGATGGCCCTTCCAAAAAACACTCCCCAAACAGCACATGACGCAAAGAAAAAAAGAGGCGCAATGAGGTAGCTGTGTGAGTAAGCTAAGCGACCCTAGTGGCCGACACAAACACCTGGCCCATCTAGGAGTGGCACTGCAGTGTCACGCAGGATGGCCCTTCCAAAAAACACTCCCCAAACAGCACATGACGCAAAGAAAAAAAGAGGCGCAATGAGGTAGCTGTGTGAGTAAGATAAGCGACCCTAGTGGCCGACACAAACACCTGGCCCATCTAGGAGTGGCACTGCAGTGTCACGCAGGATGGCCCTTCCAAAAAACACTCCCCAAACAGCACATGACGCAAAGAAAAAAAGAGGCGCAATGAGGTAGCTGTGTGAGTAAGATAAGCGACCCTAGTGGCCGACACAAACATCTGGCCCATCTAGGAGTGGCACTGCAGTGTCACGCAGGATGGCCCTTCCAAAAAACACTCCCCAAACAGCACATGACGCAAAGAAAAAAAGAGGTGCAATGAGGTAGCTGTGTGAGTAAGCTAAGCGACCCTAGTGGCTGACACAAACACCTGGCCCATCTAGGAGTGGCACTGCAGTGTCACGCAGGATGGCCCTTCCAAAAAACACTCCCCAAACAGCACATGACGCAAAGAAAAAAAGAGGCGCAATGAGGTAGCTGTGTGAGTAAGCTAAGCGACCCTAGTGGCCGACACAAACACCTGGCCCATCTAGGAGTGGCACTGCAGTGTCACGCAGGATGGCCCTTACAAAAAACACTCCCCAAACAGCACATGACGCAAAGAAAAAAAGAGGTGCAAAGAGGTAGCTGTGTGAGTAAGCTAAGCGACCCTAGTGGCCGACACAAACACCTGGCCCATCTAGGAGTGGCACTGCAGTGTCACGCAGGATGGCCCTTCAAAAAAATACTCCCCAAACAGCACATGACACAAAGAAAAATTAAAGAAAAAAGAGGTGCAAGATGGAATTGTCCTTGGGCCCTCCCACACACCCTTATGTTGTATAAACAGGACATGCACACTTTAACCAACCCATCATTTCAGTGACAGGGTCTGCCACACGACTGTGACTGAAATGACGGGTTGGTTTGGACCCCCACCAAAAAAGAAGCAATTAATCTCTCCTTGCACAAACTGGCTCTACAGAGGCAAGATGTCCACCTCATCATCATCCTCCGATATATCACCGTGTACATCCCCCTCCTCACAGATTATCAATTCGTCCCCACTGGAATCCACCATCTCAGCTCCCTGTGTACTTTGTGGAGGCAATTGCTGCTGGTCAATGTCTCCACGGAGGAATTGATTATAATTCATTTTAATGAACATCATCTTCTCCACATTTTCTGGAAGTAACCTCGTACGCCGATTGCTGACAAGGTGAGCGGCGGCACTAAACACTCTTTCGGAGTACACACTTGTGGGAGGGCAACTTAGGTAGAATAAAGCCAGTTTGTGCAAGGGCCTCCAAATTGCCTCTTTTTCCTGCCAGTATAAGTACGGACTGTCTGACGTGCCTACTTGGATGCGGTCACTCATATAATCCTCCACCATTCTTTCAATGGGGAGAGAATCATATGCAGTGACAGTAGACGACATGTCCGTAATCGTTGTCAGGTCCTTCAGTCCGGACCAGATGTCAGCATCAGCAGTCGCTCCAGACTGCCCTGCATCACCGCCAGCGGGTGGGCTCGGAATTCTGAGCCTTTTCCTCGCACCCCCAGTTGCGGGAGAATGTGAAGGAGGAGATGTTGACAGGTCGCGTTCCGCTTGACTTGACAATTTTCTCACCAGCAGGTCTTTAAACCCCAGCAGACTTGTGTCTGCCGGAAAGAGAGATCCAAGGTAGGTTTTAAATCTAGGATCGAGCACGGTGGCCAAAATGTAGTGATCTGATTTCAACAGATTGACCACCCGTGAATCCTTGTTAAGCGAATTAAGGGCTCCATCCACAAGTCCCACATGCCTAGCGGAATCGCTCCGTGTTAGCTCCTCCTTCAATGTCTCCAGCTTCTTCTGCAAAAGCCTGATGAGGGGAATGACCTGACTCAGGCTGGCAGTGTCTGAACTGACTTCACGTGTGGCAAGTTCAAAGGGCAGCAGAACCTTGCACAACGTTGAAATCATTCTCCACTGCGCTTGAGACAGGTGCATTCCACCTCCTATATCGTGCTCAATTGTATAGGCTTGAATGGCCTTTTGCTGCTCCTCCAACCTCTGAAGCATATATATGGTTGAATTCCACCTCGTTACCACTTCTTGCTTCAGATGATGGCAGGGCAGGTTCAGGCGTTTTTGGTGTTGCTCCAGTCTTCTGTACGTGGTGCCTGTACGCCGAAAGTGTCCCGCAATTCTTCTGGCCACCGACAGCATCTCTTGCACACCCCTGTCGTTTTTTAAAAAATTCTGCACCACCAAATTCAAGGTATGTGCAAAACATGGGACGTGCTGGAATTTGCCCATATTTAATGCACACACAATATTGCTGGCGTTGTCCGATGCCACAAATCCACAGGAGAGTCCAATTGGGGTAAGCCATTCCGCGATGATCTTCCTCAGTTGCCGTAAGAGGTTTTCAGCTGTGTGCGTATTCTGGAAAGTGGTGATACGAAGCGTAGCCTGCCTAGGAAAGAGTTGGCGTTTGCGAGATGCTGCTACTGGTGCCGCCGCTGCTGTTTTTGCGGCGGGAGTCCATACATCTACCCAGTGGGCTGTCACAGTCATATAGTCCTGACCCTGCCCTGCTCCACTTGTCCACATGTCCGTGGTTAAGTGGACATTGGGTACAACTGCATTTTTTAGGACACTGGTGAGTCTTTTTCTGACGTCCGTGTACATTCTCGGTATCGCCTGCCTAGAGAAGTGGAACCTAGATGGTATTTGGTAACGGGGGCACACTACCTCAAGAAATTGTCTAGTTCCCTGTGAACTAACGGCGGATACCGGACGCACGTCTAACACCAACATAGTTGTCAAGGCCTCAGTTATCCGATTTGCAACAGGATGACTGCTGTGATATTTCATCTTCCTCGCAAAGGACTGTTGGACAGTCAATTGCTTGGTGGAAGTAGTAAAAGTGGGCTTACGACTTCCCCTCTGGGATGACCATCGACTCCCAGCAGCAACAACAGCAACGCCAGCAGCAGTAGGCGTTACACGCAAGGATGCATCGGAGGAATCCCAGGCAGGAGAGGACTCGTCAGAATTGCCAGTGACATGGCCTGCAGGACTATTGGCTTTCCTGGGGAAGGAGGAAATTGACACTGAGGGAGTTGGTGGGGTGGTTTGCGTGAGCTTGGTTACAAGAGGAAGGGATTTACTGGTCAGTGGACTGCTTCCGCTGTCGCCCAAAGTTTTTGAACTTGTCACTGACTTATTATGAATGCGCTGCAGGTGACGTATAAGGGAGGATGTTCCGAGGTGGTTAACGTCCTTACCCCTACTTATTACAGCTTGACAAAGGCAACACACGGCTTGACAAATGTTGTCCGCATTTCTGTTGAAATACTTCCACACCGAAGAGCTGATTTTTTTGGTATTTTCACCAGGCATGTCAATGGCCATATTCCTCCCACGGACAACAGGTGTCTCCCCGGGTGCCTGACTTAAACAAACCACCTCACCATCAGAATCCTCCTTGTCAATTTCCTCCCCAGCGCCAGCAACACCCATATCCTCCTCATCCTGGTGTACTTCAACACTGACATCTTCAATCTGACTATCAGGAACTGGACTGCGGGTGCTCCTTCCAGCACTTGCAGGGGGCGTGCAAATGGTGGAAGGCACATGCTCTTCACGTCCAGTGTTGGGAAGGTCAGGCATCGCAACCGACACAATTGGACTCTCCTTGTGGATTTGGGATTTCGAAGAACGCACAGTTCTTTGCGGTGCTTTTGCCAGCTTGAGTCTTTTCATTTTTCTAGCGAGAGGCTGAATGCTTCCATCCTCATGTGAAGCTGAACCACTAGCCATGAACATAGGCCAGGGCAGCAGCCGTTCCTTGCCACTCCGTGTGGTAAATGGCATATTGGCAAGTTTACGCTTCTCCTCCGACAATTTTATTTTAGATTTTTGAGTCCTTTTTTTACTGATATTTGGTGTTTTGGATTTTACATGCTCTGTACTATGACATTGGGCATCGGCCTTGGCAGACGACGTTGCTGGCATTTCATCGTCTCGGCCATGACTAGTGTCAGCAGCTTCAGCACGAGGTGGAAGTCGATCTTGATCTTTCCCTAATTTTGGAACCTCAACATTTTTGTTCTCCATATTTTAATAGGCACAACTAAAAGGCACCTCAGGTAAACAATGGAGATGGATGGATACTAGTATACTTATGGATGGACGAGCGACTGCCGACACAGAGGTAGCTACAGCCGTGGACTACCGTACTGTGTCTGCTGCTAATATAGACTGGATGATAATGAGATAAAATTAAAATATATATATATATATCACACTAGTACTGCAGCCGGACAGGTATATATTATGTAATGACCGACCTGCTGGACACTGTCTGTCAGACTCAGCACTGCAGACTCCTAAAGTAAGCTACTAGTATCAAGAAGATAGAAAAAAAAAAACCACGGGTAGGTGGTATACAATTATGGATGGATGAGCGACTGCCGACACAGAGGTAGCTACAGCCGTGGACTACCGTACTGTGTCTGCTGCTAATATAGACTGGATGATAATGAGATAAAATTAAAATATATATATATATATATATATATATCACACTAGTACTGCAGCCGGACAGGTATATATTATGTAATGACGGACCTGCTGGACACTGTCTGTCAGACTCAGCACTGCAGACTCCTAAAGTAAGCTACTAGTATCAAGAAGATAGAAAAAAAAAAAAAAAACACGGGTAGGTGGTATACAATTATGGATGGACGAGCGACTGCCGACACAGAGGTAGCTACAGCCGTGGACTACCGTACTGTGTCTGCTGCTAATATAGACTGGATGATAATGAGATAAAATTAAAATATATATATATATATCACACTAGTACTGCAGCCGGACAGGTATATATTATGTAATGACCGACCTGCTGGACACTGTCTGTCAGACTCAGCACTGCAGACTCCTAAAGTAAGCTACTAGTATCAAGAAGATAGAAAAAAAAAAAACCACGGGTAGGTGGTATACAATTATGGATGGACGAGCGACTGCCGACACAGAGGTAGCTACAGCCGTGGACTACCGTACTGTGTCTGCTGCTAATATAGACTGGATGATAATGAGATAAAATTAAAATATATATATATATCACACTAGTACTGCAGCCGGACAGGTATATATTATGTAATGACGGACCTGCTGGACACTGTCTGTCAGACTCAGCACTGCAGACTCCTAAAGTAAGCTACTAGTATCAAGAAGATAGAAAAAAAAAAACCACGGGTAGGTGGTATACAATTATGGATGGACGAGCGACTGCCGACACAGAGGTAGCTACAGCCGTGGACTACCGTACTGTGTCTGCTGCTAATATAGACTGGATGATAATGAGATAAAATTAAAATATATATATATATCACACTAGTACTGCAGCCGGACAGGTATATATTATGTAATGACAGACCTGCTGGACACTGTCTGTCAGCACTGCAGACTCCTAAAGTAAGCTACTAGTATCAAGAAGATAGAAAAAAAAAAACCACGGGTAGGTGGTATACAATTATGGATGGACGAGCGACTGCCGACACAAAGGTAGCTACAGCCGTGGACTACCGTACTGTGTCTGCTGCTAATATAGACTGGATGATAATGAGATAAAATTAAAATATATATATATATATATATCACACTAGTACTGCAGCCGGACAGGTATATATTATGTAATGACGGACCTGCTGGACACTGTCTGTCAGACTCAGCACTGCAGACTCCTAAAGTAAGCTACTAGTATCAAGAAGATAGAAAAAAAAAACCCACGGGTAGGTGGTATACAATTATGGATGGACGAGCGACTGCCGACACAGAGGTAGCTACAGCCGTGGACAACCGTACTGTGTCTGCTGCTAATATAGACTGGATGATAATGAGATAAAATTAAAATATATATATATATCACACTAGTACTGCAGCCGGACAGGTATATATTATGTAATGACGGACCTGCTGGACACTGTCTGTCAGACTCAGCACTGCAGACTCCTAAAGTAAGCTACTAGTATCAAGAAGATAGAAAGAAAAAAAAACCACGGGTAGGTGGTATACAATTATGGATGGACGAGCGACTGCCGACACAGAGGTAGCTACAGCCGTGGACTACCGTACTGTGTCTGCTGCTAATATAGACTGGATGATAATGAGATAAAATTAAAATATATATATATATATATCACACTAGTACTGCAGCCGGACAGGTATATATTATGTAATGACGGACCTGCTGGACACTGTCTGTCAGACTCAGCACTGCAGACTCCCAAAGTAAGCTACTAGAATCAAGAAGATAGAAAGAAAAAAAAACCACGGGTAGGTGGTATACAATTATGGATGGACGAGCGACTGCCGACACAGAGGTAGCTACAGCCGTGGACTACCGTACTGTGTCTGCTGCTAATATAGACTGGATGATAATGAGATAAAATTAAAATATATATATATATCACACTAGTACTGCAGCCGGACAGGTATATATTATGTAATGACGGACCTGCTGGACACTGTCTGTCAGACTCAGCACTGCAGACTCCTAAAGTAAGCTACTAGTATCAAGAAGATAGAAGAAAAAAAAACCACGGGTAGGTGGTATACAATTATGGATGGACGAGCGACTGCCGACACAGAGGTAGCTACAGCCGTGGACTACCGTACTGTGTCTGCTGCTAATATAGACTGGATGATAATGAGATAAAATTAAAATATATATATATATATCACACTAGTACTGCAGCCGGACAGGTATATATTATGTAATGACGGACCTGCTGGACACTGTCTGTCAGCACTGCAGACTCCTAAAGTAAGCTACTAGTATCAAGAAGATAGAAAAAAAAAAACCACGGGTAGGTGGTATACAATTATGGATGGACGAGCGACTGCCGACACAGAGGTAGCTACAGCCGCGGACTACCGTACTGTGTCTGCTGCTAATATAGACTGGATGATAATGAGATAAAATTAAAATATATATATATATATATATATCACACTAGTACTGCAGCCGGACAGGTATATATTATGTAATGACGGACCTGCTGGACACTGTCTGTCAGACTCAGCACTGCAGACTCCTAAAGTAAGCTACTAGTATCAAGAAGATAGAAAAAAAAAAACCACGGGTAGGTGGTATACAATTATGGATGGACGAGCGACTGCCGACACAGAGGTAGCTACAGCCGTGGACTACCGTACTGTGTCTGCTGCTAATATAGACTGGATGATAATGAGATAAAATTAAAATATATATATATATATCACACTAGTACTGCAGCCGGACAGGTATTTATTATGTAATGACGGACCTGCTGGACACTGTCTGTCAGACTCAGCACTGCAGACTCCTAAAGTAAGCTACTAGTATCAATAAGATAGAAGAAAAAAAAAACACGGGTAGGTGGTATACAATTATGGATGGACGAGCGACTGCCGACACAGAGGTAGCTACAGCCGTGGACTACCGTACTGTGTCTGCTGCTAATATAGACTGGATGATAATGAGATAAAATTAAAATATATATATATATCACACTAGTACTGCAGCCGGACAGGTATATATTATGTAATGACGGACCTGCTGGACACTGTCTGCAGAATGCGTTTATAAAAACACCACACGACGAGTGTTTAACTTTTTCAGGCAGACAATCAAAATATACTGGTGGTCAGCAGACAATCACAATACTGGTGGTCAGTGGTCACTGGTCAGTCACACTGGCAGTGGCACTCTGGCAGCAAAAGTGTGCACTGTACTTAAAATATGTACTCCTGCTATAACTGCTCCCCAGTCTCCCCCACAATTAAGCTGTGTGAGCAGTGAGCACTCAGCAGTCAGATAATGATATACAGTATATGATGCAGCACACTGGGCTGAGCACAGATATGGTATGTGTGACTGTGTCACACTGTGTATCGTTTTTTTTCAGGCAGAGAACGGATTAATTAAACTGGTGGCACTGGTCACTGGTCACACTATCAGCAGCAAGTAGTACTCCTATATGCTCCCCAAAATTTGTGTCTCTCTCTAGTACTAGTCACTCTAAACGGAGAGGACGCCAGCCACGTCCTCTCCCTATCAATCTCAATGCACGTGTGAAAATGGCGGCGACGCGCGGCTCCTTATATAGAATCCGAGTCTCGCGATAGAATCCGAGCCTCGCGAGAATCCGACAGCGGGATGATGACGTTCGGGCGCGTTCGGGTTAACCGAGCAAGGCGGGAAGATCCGAGTCGCTCGGCCCCGTGTAAAAAAAACTGAAGTTCGGGCGGGTTCGGATTCCGAGGAACCGAACCCGCTCATCTCTAGTGCACATACTGTACATGTATATACCCTTCATGAATTGATATCCCAGCATTGGTAGGAGCAGCCTACACTAATAACTGCTTGATGTACATGCAATCCATTGGGACATATTCACCAGTGTATACAGCTTTGTACACCTATAAGCAGAACCCACGAAGGGTGTGTTACTGTATAATAAGCTCAGATGGTGGATTTAAATATTCATCACCTCCTGACCTACAACTTATCATTGGGATTTTTGGACATTAGGACATTGACTTTGCATATGAGAACACTCACCATCATTAATGGATGCAGGGAGAGTAATATGCTTAGGCGTATCCCCTGTATATAGCGTGACATTTTATAAACAGGCCATCGGAATAAGGACTTTCTGTATCCCTTACAGTGGATATTGAGGAGGCCTACTTGCTCTATGTTATCTGTTGTCATTGTAAGTCCTTACTGAATTCATGTTGTATACCAGTATTAGGGTGATCTTTATTATACAAGACTTTATTTCGTGGTCTCATTTACCTTAAGGAATTATTTTACCACTTTTTAGCAGTGATTGAGAATGTATAACTTTAGAATAAAGTAACCTGTTTTGTAAATATATATTTTGTGAATTTAATTATTTCTGCCAGTATAAGTGCTGAGATCCTAGTATTTTTATGTATATTATCTGTTGTGGAGCCACTTAGTGTGCCCACTTTCTTAGCAGCGACCCACTAGAAGCATTTAACCCCTAGTGTGGATCAGTGCAGCCCCTATTGGGGATTTTGTTGTGTTGTAGTGTAGTGATATAGTGCAGGGTGTAGGGGAGATACAGTGTAGTGATCTAGTGTGGGGTGTAGGGGGGATGTAGTGTAGGGGTGGGGGTGGAGTCAAATGATATAGTGTGATATGGTTGTAGTGTAGTGATGTAGTGCAGCGTAAAGGGGGGATGTTATGCATACCTCCCAATTAGTGCCGTAACTAGACATTTTAGCGCTGTGTGCAAGAAACGGCATCGGCGCCCCCACCCCCTTCTTGTAAACTCAGGGCACTGCGCGCCGCAGTCTCGCATACAGAATATAGGGCATGGCTTCATTGAGAAGGGGTGTGGCCACAAAATAATACCAATTCATATTACGGTGCACAGTAGGCTCCATTATTCAATTACGCCACAGTAGCGTCATTACACCAGGTGGAGCCCCCTTTTTACACATTACGGCAGACAGAGTCCACCTTTTTACACATTACGGCAGACAGCATCCCTTTTTTACACATTATGGCAGAGTCCCCTTTTTACACATTACGACAGTCAGAGTCCCCTTTTTACACATTACGGCAGACAACGTCCCCTTTTTACACATTACGGCAGGCAGGGTCCATCTTTTACACATTACGGCAGACAGTGTCCCCTTTTTACACATTACGGCAGACAGGGTCCATCTTTTACACATTACAGCAGACAGTGTCCCCTTTTTACAAATTACGGCAGACAGTGTCCCCTTTTTATACATTATGGTAGACAGCGTCCCCTTTTTACACATTACGGCAGACAGTGTCCCCTTTTTACACATTACGGCAGACAGCATCCCCTTTTTACACATTATGGCAGAGTCCCCTTTTTACACATTACGACAGTCAGAGTCCCCTTTTTACACATTACGGCAGACAACGTCCCCTTTTTACACATTACGGCAGACAGGGTCCATCTTTTACACATTACAGCAGACAGTGTCCCCTTTTTACACATTACAGCAGACAGGGTCCATCTTTTACACATTACAGCAGACAGTGTCCCCTTTTTACACATTACGGCAGACAGTGTCCCCTTTTTATACATTATGGTAGACAGCGTCCCCTTATTACACATTACGACAGGCAGAGTCCCCTTTTTACACATTACGGCAGACAGTGTCCCCTTTTTACACATTACGGCAGACAGCATCCCCTTTTTACACTTTATGACAGGTAGAGTCCCCTTTTTACACATTATGGCAGACAGCGTCCCCTTTTTACACATTACGGCAGACAGCGTCCCCTTTTTTACACATTGCGGCAGACAGCGTCCCCTTTTTTACACATTGCGGCAGACAGGGTTCACTTTTTTACACATTATGACAGATAGAACAGATAGACAGACAGATAGATAGAAAGAATAAATGATACTCTCTCCCCACTGGCTCAGGCAGTCAGGCTCCTCGGTGCAGCTGCTCAGCTGCTGGCGGATCCTGGGCAGGGGAGAAGGAGGAGGAAGGAGGAGGACTCGGGGCCACAACAGTGTACTGTAATTGGTGATTTCGCTGCTGCAGCTCTCACTCTCCTTCCACATTGGTTGGCTGCCGCCGCTGTGAATGCTGGGATGAGGGAAGCGCATCCCAGCATTCACAGTAGCGGCGGCCAGCCTATGTGGAAGGAGAGGGAGAGCTGCAGCAGCGCTGCCACCAATTTCAGTGCGCTGCTGCGGCTCCCAAGTCCCCCTCCCTCCTCCTCCTTCTTCATTGCCCCCGGAGCTGCTGCTCCCCACCGCGCACACAAAGGCGGCTTGTAATGAGTCAGTTTGACTCATTACAATGTGGCCAGTTGCACCCTGGCACACATGTAGTTACTGCCCTACTCCCAACTGTCCGATTTTGGTGGGACAGTCCCATTTTTTACGGTCTGTCCCACTGTCCCACCTGTGGGTTGCAGTGTCCTGCGGTGGGCAGCAGTTGGGAGATCCCCCCTGTCACTCGCTGCTCTGAGCATGAGTGCTGTTTATGCCCCCATAATGATTAGGCCACGCCCCCTAATTTCGGGTATGCGATAGTGTCCCTCCCTTGTCCGCAGCAAAGTTGGGAGGCATGTTTTATGTAGTGATGTAGTTCAGCTTGTAGGGGTATTGTAATGTAGTGATGTAGTGTGGATTATAGAGAGGATGTAATGTAGTGATGTAGTGCAGCATGTAAGGTGGTTGTAGTGTAGTAATGTGCGGCATATAGGGGGTTGTAGAGTAGTAATGTAGTGCAGCATGTATGGGGTTGAAGTGTAGTGATGCAGTGAAGCATGTATTAGGATTGTAGCGTAGTGATGTTGTGTGGTGTATAATGGGGATGTTGCGTAGTAATGTAGTGCAGCGATGTAGTGTTGTAACATAGTACAGCATATTGGGGCGATGTAGTGCAGTGATATAATGTTGTGTAGCGGGGGATATGAAGGAGATAATGGGGGCTTTTGAGGGAGGGTGGCCCAAAGCATATTTTTGCACCTGGGCCCACCGCTTTCTCCCAGGGACGTGCGGGTGAGGTAGATGGCTCAGGAGACACTGGCTAGCACCAGTCAGATTTACACGCAATATATGAGCCAAAGGGTACATGTGGGCATTATACACAGGTGCAGCAGTATAAACTTCTGGAAATTTTCTGAGTTTTGATCAGAGATGTGCAGAAACGATAGGCAGAGGCAGGGGTGTATCTAGGTGTCCTAGCGCCCCTGGCAAAGTAAAGGACTAGCGCCCCACACCCGCCCCACCCATATTTAAAATATATATGGTGCATGTGCCAAAAAAGGGGCATGGCCACTCAATAGTACCTAAATACAAATTACACCACACAGTAGCATCCCTTACTAATATTACACAGCATAGTAATGTCCGATATTCGCGTTATGCTACACAGTAGTACCCCTTATACACATTATGCCACACAGTAGTGCCTATACACACATATATATATATATATATTATTATTATTATTTTTTTCACTTTTAGAACCAACGGGCAGTAGCTGTCCACCCACAAACCCCTCCCTCCCACCCAACCATTAGTCCTCACCTGCACTGATACCCAGGAACAACCATACCAGGCAACAGCGGCAGCCACTGTAATTGGCGCCAGTGTCCAGCATTGTGCTACAATCAAGAAACTACATAAACTACACCTCTAAGCAGTCCTTGCTGCAGTGAGCTCCCGGCAGCAAGGCTTTCTGGGAGTTGTAGTTTATGTAGTTTCTTGATTGTAATTGGTGCAGGTGTCCTACTTTAAGTAAAATTGTCTCCCCACGCCTTGGTGCCCCCAGAGCCTCGGAGTCTCACTCACCTATGCCAGGGGCCGCATACTGTAGACAAAGTAGAAGAACGATGAAGACAGTGAGAAGATGAAGGTGAATATCGTTAAAGAGATGTGCACGATTCACCAGAATAACAGCCTCATGGTGCCTGGGAATGGAAGGCTGCTCCACAGCGAACAAATCGCAGCAAGCCCATCAGATAACAGGACTGAGGGTTCGAGGCAGCAGCAGCACCATATTGGGAGGAGGAGAGCGGTGGGAAATGGATGCGTAGGAGCTGATGCACCTAGCCCCCGTAGGGAGTAGAGAAGATTCGGCGATAGGTAGGAGCCAGGAGGAAGAAATTGCTGTAAGGAGCAGAGGAGGAGGCGGGGGACACTGGTGATAGGAGAAGGCTAATGCTTGTCCGGATGGATCATAGAAACATGGACTTTGATGGCAGATAAGAACCACTCGGCCCATCTTGTCTGCCCATGTACTCGCACACAGTTACCGCTAGGGTCAATATTAGTCTGGAGCCAATTAACCTACCAGTATATTTTTGGATTGTGGTAGGAAACTGGAGCACCCAGAGGAAACCCACGCAAGTACAAAGAGAATACACAGTTAGGATACTTAGCACCATGTTATTTGTATTCTGTGCCACTCCTCTATATATTAGAAAACTGACCATTTTCAATAATCCAGATAATGGACGTGTCATTGTTGACAAACCTAATGTAAACCATAGGCCATAGGGAATCACACAATGCAGATAAGAGCAAAAGTAGTCCAAGCAGTGATTACACATCAAAGACATGAGGCATGAGGCACAAGTAACCATCCATTCTCCTCCTATAAAAGGAAACCATGCTGATCTATCAGGGAAGTTTAAAATGGCTTGTACTTGCTATAAATCATTTTAAACCCCCCCCCCCCCCCCCCCTCAGGAGACCAGAGCTGTGTGTGTACATGGACTATGGATGACGAGCTGATACCCCCCCCCCCCCCCCCCCCGGTCACTTACTGCTGAACCCAGTTATGTAATGAATGAGCAGGGCATCCTCCCCCACATACTGTACCTTCGGGGGGTGTCACAGCTGCTCAGGAGGGCAGTAAGCAAGAAAGTGCCAAGATGCGGGCTTTGGGTGGCCTGTGTGTAGCACTGATCGCTTACTTTATGCCGGCATACTCTGGATCCACACTGCAGTCAAGCCCCCCTGTAAGCTGTGTGTGAGGCTGCTGACTACTGTTAGACATCCGGAGCTCCTGCGGCAGGAATATATATCACATGGGGCTCCCGCTGCTCACCAATCACTGCAGGGAAGCCACTGGCAGGACGAGTGAGAGCTCCCGGAGGGACGACTGGCAGGCAGTGTGCGCCGACCTGAGAGGTAGTGTAAGCCAGCCCGGCAGAGAGGGGATTGGACTGGCCCATCGGTAAACTGACCCGGTGGCCCAATCCGCCGCTTCCGGTGTCCGACACCGCGCTACAGTGGCTGCCACTGCTATGATCGTTCCTGGGCGTCAGTGTCGGTGAGGAACTATCAGTGGTGGTGAGGTGGAGGTGTTCGGGGGTGGACAGCGGCTGCCATTAAAATTTAATCTACCTACTGGCTGCGGGTGGCACCGCTGGGCGGCGCCCCTCTTTGGCTGGCGCCCCTGGCGAGTGCC
Organism: Pseudophryne corroboree; assembly: GCF_028390025.1. Taxonomy (NCBI): domain Eukaryota; kingdom Metazoa; phylum Chordata; class Amphibia; order Anura; family Myobatrachidae; genus Pseudophryne; species Pseudophryne corroboree. Next base: position 140,373,866 of record NC_086454.1, read on the forward strand.
ATCCTGGCCAATAGGTAGATACGCCCCTGGGCAGAGGAGGCACTGCCTCACCTGCCATAGACTGCCTCACCTGGCATAGACTGCCTCACCTGCCATAGACTGCCTCACCTGGCATAGACTTTTTACTCCAGAGTTTTGGCTATAAAAATTATTAGATTAATGCAAAGAAGATATTTAAAACATATTCTTTGTATTTTTCATATACTATACAGTAAAAGCTCTGGCACAAACGTTAGGATGACTGGTAAGGCTCTGCCTCACCTGTCTCACCCCACCTCATGTCAATGCTTTCTCCTGCTACCATCCTAAAAAACCCAAGCCTTGTTTAATGCCACTGCTGTGCACAGTTGCCGACATTTCTATAAACAGGTTTAAAGCTTTTGTTAAATGTTGCCTATTTTGAATATATAAGGCTCTACAATTGTCTTACAATATTTGTCTGAACTCATAATATACTAGAGATGAGCGCCTGAAATTTTTCGGGTTTTGTGTTTTGGTTTTGGGTTCGGTTCCGCGGCCGTGTTTTGGGTTCGAACGCGTTTTGGCAAAACCTCACCGAATTATTTTTGTCGGATTCGGGTGTGTTTTGGATTCGGGTGTTTTTTTCCAAAAACACTAAAAAACAGCTTAAATCATAGAATTTGGGGGTCATTTTGATCCCAAAGTATTATTAACCTCAAAAACCATAATTTACACTCATTTTCAGTCTATTCTGAATACCTCACACCTCACAATATTATTTTTAGTCCTAAAATTTGCACCGAGGTCGCTGTGTGAGTAAGATAAGCGACCCTAGTGGCCGACACAAACACCGGGCCCATCTAGGAGTGGCACTGCAGTGTCACGCAGGATGTCCCTTCCAAAAAACCCTCCCCAAACAGCACATGACGCAAAGAAAAAAAGAGGCGCAATGAGGTAGCTGTGTGAGTAAGATTAGCGACCCTAGTGGCCGACACAAACACCGGGCCCATCTAGGAGTGGCACTGCAGTGTCACGCAGGATGGCCCTTCCAAAAAACCCTCCCCAAACAGCACATGACGCAAAGAAAAAAAGAGGCGCAATGAGGTAGCTGTGTGAGTAAGATTAGCGACCCTAGTGGCCGACACAAACACCGGGCCCATCTAGGAGTGGCACTGCAGTGTCACGCAGGATGGCCCTTCCAAAAAACCCTCCCCAAACAGCACATGACGCAAAGAAAAAAAGAGGCGCAATGAGGTAGCTGACTGTGTGAGTAAGATTAGCGACCCTAGTGGCCGACACAAACACCGGGCCCATCTAGGAGTGGCACTGCAGTGTCACGCAGGATGTCCCTTCCAAAAAACCCTCCCCAAACAGCACATGACGCAAAGAAAAAAAGAGGCGCAATGAGGTAGCTGTGTGAGTAAGATTAGCGACCCTAGTGGCCGACACAAACACCGGGCCCATCTAGGAGTGGCACTGCAGTGTCACGCAGGATGTCCCTTCCAAAAAACCCTCCCCAATCAGCACATGATGCAAAGAAAAAGAAAAGAAAAAAGAGGTGCAAGATGGAATTATCCTTGGGCCCTCCCACCCACCCTTATGTTGTATAAACAAAACAGGACATGCACACTTTAACCAACCCATCATTTCAGTGACAGGGTCTGCCACACGACTGTGACTGATATGACGGGTTGGTTTGGACCCCCCCCAAAAAAGAAGCAATTAATCTCTCCTTGCACAAACTGGCTCTACAGAGGCAAGATGTCCACCTCATCTTCACCCTCCGATATATCACCGTGTACATCCCCCTCCTCACAGATTATCAATTCGTCCCCACTGGAATCCACCATCTCAGCTCCCTGTGTACTTTGTGGAGGCAATTGCTGCTGGTCAATGTCTCCGCGGAGGAATTGATTATAATTCATTTTAATGAACATCATCTTCTCCACATTTTCTGGATGTAACCTCGTACGCCGATTGCTGACAAGGTGAGCGGCGGCACTAAACACTCTTTCGGAGTACACACTTGTGGGAGGGCAACTTAGGTAGAATAAAGCCAGTTTGTGCAAGGGCCTCCAAATTGCCTCTTTTTCCTGCCAGTATAAGTACGGACTGTGTGACGTGCCTACTTGGATGCGGTCACTCATATAATCCTCCACCATTCTATCAATGTTGAGAGAATCATATGCAGTGACAGTAGACGACATGTCCGTAATCGTTGGCAGGTCCTTCAGTCCGGACCAGATGTCAGCATCAGCAGTCGCTCCAGACTGCCCTGCATCACCGCCAGCGGGTGGGCTCGGAATTCTGAGCCTTTTCCTCGCACCCCCAGTTGCGGGAGAATGTGAAGGAGGAGATGTTGACAGGTCGCGTTCCGCTTGACTTGACAATTTTGTCACCAGCAGGTCTTTCAACCCCAGCAGACCTGTGTCTGCCGGAAAGAGAGATCCAAGGTAGGCTTTAAATCTAGGATCGAGCACGGTGGCCAAAATGTAGTGCTCTGATTTCAACAGATTGACCACCCGTGAATCCTTGTTAAGCGAATTAAGGGCTGCATCCACAAGTCCCACATGCCTAGCGGAATCGCTCCGTGTTAGCTCCTTCTTCAATGCCTCCAGCTTCTTCTGCAAAAGCCTGATGAGGGGAATGACCTGACTCAGGCTGGCAGTGTCTGAACTGACTTCACGTGTGGCAAGTTCAAAGGGCATCAGAACCTTGCACAACGTTGAAATCATTCTCCACTGCACTTGAGACAGGTGCATTCCATCTCCTATATCGTGCTCAATTGTATAGGCTTGAATGGCCTTTTGCTGCTCCTCCAACCTCTGAAGCATATAGAGGGTTGAATTCCACCTCGTTACCACTTCTTGCTTCAGATGATGGCAGGGCAGGTTCAGTAGTTTTTGGTGGTGCTCCAGTCTTCTGTACGTGGTGCCTGTACGCCGAAAGTGTCCCGCAATTTTTCTGGCCACCGACAGCATCTCTTGCACGCCCCTGTCGTTTTTTAAAAAATTCTGCACCACCAAATTCAAGGTATGTGCAAAACATGGGACGTGCTGGAATTTGCCCATATTTAATGCACACACAATATTGCTGGCGTTGTCCGATGCCACAAATCCACAGGAGAGTCCAATTGGGGTAAGCCATTCCGCGATGATCTTCCTCAGTTGCCGTAAGAGGTTTTCAGCTGTGTGCGTATTCTGGAAAGCGGTGATACAAAGCGTAGCCTGCCTAGGAAAGAGTTGGCGTTTGCGAGATGCTGCTACTGGTGCCGCCGCTGCTGTTCTTGCGGCGGGAGTCCATACATCTACCCAGTGGGCTGTCACAGTCATATAGTCCTGACCCTGCCCTGCTCCACTTGTCCACATGTCCGTGGTTAAGTGGACATTGGGTACAACTGCATTTTTTAGGACACTGGTGAGTCTTTTTCTGACGTCCGTGTACATTCTCGGTATCGCCTGCCTAGAGAAGTGGAACCTAGATGGTATTTGGTAACGGGGGCACACTGCCTCAATAAATTGTCTAGTTCCCTGTGAACTAACGGCGGATACCGGACGCACGTCTAACACCAACATAGTTGTCAAGGACTCAGTTATCCGCTTTGCAGTAGGATGACTGCTGTGATATTTCATCTTCCTCGCAAAGGACTGTTGAACAGTCAATTGCTTACTGGAAGTAGTACAAGTGGGCTTACGACTTCCCCTCTGGGATGACCATCGACTCCCAGCGGCAACAACAGCAGCGCCAGCAGCAGTAGGCGTTACACGCAAGGATGCATCGGAGGAATCCCAGGCAGGAGAGGACTCGTCAGACTTGCCAGTGACATGGCCTGCAGGACTATTGGCATTCCTGGGGAAGGAGGAAATTGACACTGAGGGAGTTGGTGGGGTGGTTTGCGTGAGCTTGGTTACAAGAGGAAGGGATTTACTGGTCAGTGGACTGCTTCCGCTGTCACCCAAAGTTTTTGAACTTGTCACTGACTTATTATGAATGCGCTGCAGGTGACGTATAAGGGAGGATGTTCCGAGGTGGTTAACGTCCTTACCCCTACTTATTACAGCTTGACAAAGGGAACACACGGCTTGACACCTGTTGTCCGCATTTCTGGTGAAATACCTCCACACCGAAGAGCTGATTTTTTTGGTATTTTCACCTGGCATGTCAACGGCCATATTCCTCCCACGGACAACAGGTGTCTCCCCGGGTGCCTGACTTAAACAAACCACCTCACCATCAGAATCCTTCTGGTCAATTTCCTCCCCAGCGCCAGCAACACCCATATCCTCCTCATCCTGGTGTACTTCAACACTGACATCTTCAATCTGACTATCAGGAACTGGACTGCGGGTGCTCCTTCCAGCACTTGCAGGGGGCATGCAAATAGTGGAAGGCGCATGCTCTTCACGTCCAGTGTTGGGAAGGTCAGGCATCGCAACCGACACAATTGGACTCTCCTTGTGGATTTGGGATTTCAAAGAACGCACAGTTCTTTGCGGTGCTTTTGCCAGCTTGAGTCTTTTCAGTTTTCTAGCGAGAGGCTGAGTGCTTCCATCCTCATGTGAAGCTGAACCACTAGCCATGAACATAGGCCAGGGCCTCAGCCGTTCCTTGCCACTCCGTGTGGTAAATGGCATATTGGCAAGTTTACGCTTCTCCTCCGACAATTTTATTTTAGGTTTTGGAGTCCTTTTTTTTCTGATATTTGGTGTTTTGGATTTGACATGCTCTGTACTATGACATTGGGCATCGGCCTTGGCAGACGACGTTGCTGGCATTTCATCGTCTCGGCCATGACTAGTGGCAGCAGCTTCAGCACGAGGTGGAAGTGGATCTTGATCTTTCCCTAATTTTGGAACCTCAACTTTTTTGTTCTCCATATTTTATAGGCAGAACTAAAAGGCACCTCAGGTAAACAATGGAGATGGATGGATTGGATACTAGTATACAATTATGGACGGACTGCCACGGTTAGGTGGTATAAAAAAACCACGGTTAGGTGGTATATATTGTAATACAATTATGGATGGACGGACTGCCTGCCGAGTGCCGACACAGAGGTAGCCACAGCCGTGAACTACCGCACTGTACACTGGTTGATAAAGAGATAGTAGTATACTCGTAACAACTAGTATGACACTATGACGGTATAAAGAATGAAAAAAAAACCACGGTTAGGTGGTATATATTATAATACAATTATGGATGGACGGACTGCCTGCCGACTGCCGACACAGAGGTAGCCACAGCCGTGAACTACCGCACTGTACACTGGTTGATAAAGAGATAGTAGTATACTCGTAACAACTAGTATGACACGTCTATGACGGTATAAAGAATGAAAAAAAAACCACGGTTAGGTGGTATATATTATAATACAATTATGGATGGACGGACTGCCTGCCGACTGCCGACACAGAGGTAGCCACAGCCGTGAACTACCGCACTGTACACTGGTTGATAAAGAGATAGTAGTATACTCGTAACAACTAGTATGACACTATGACGGTATAAAGAATGAAAAAAAAACCACGGTTAGGTGGTATATATTATAATACAATTATGGATGGACGGACTGCCTGCCGAGTGCCGACACAGAGGTAGCCACAGCCGTGAACTACCGCACTGTACACTGGTTGATAAAGAGATAGTAGTATACTCGTAACAACTAGTATGACTGACTATGACGGTATAAAGAATGAAAAAAAACCCACGGTTAGGTGGTATATATTATAATACAATTATGGATGGACGGACTGCCTGCCGACTGCCGACACAGAGGTAGCCACAGCCGTGAACTACCGCACTGTACACTGGTTGATAAAGAGATAGTAGTATACTCGTAACAACTAGTATGACACTATGACGGTATAAAGAATGAAAAAAAAAACCACGGTTAGGTGGTATATATTATAATACAATTATGGATGGACGGACTGCCTGCCGACTGCCGACACAGAGGTAGCCACAGCCGTGAACTACCGCACTGTACACTGGTTGATAAAGAGATAGTAGTATACTCGTAACAACTAGTATGACACTATGACGGTATAAAGAATGAAAAAAAAAACCACGGTTAGGTGGTATATATTATAATAATACAATTATGGATGGACGGACTGCCTGCCGACTGCCGACACAGAGGTAGCCACAGCCGTGAACTACCGCACTGTACACTGGTTGATAAAGAGATAGTAGTATACTCGTAACAACTAGTATGACTGACTATGACGGTATAAAGAATGAAAAAAAAACCACGGTTAGGTGGTATATATTATAATACAATTATGGATGGACGGACTGCCTGCCGACTGCCGACACAGAGGTAGCCACAGCCGTGAACTACCGCACTGTACACTGGTTGATAAAGAGATAGTAGTATACTCGTAACAACTAGTATGACACTATGACGGTATAAAGAATGAAAAAAAAACCACGGTTAGGTGGTATATATTATAATACAATTATGGATGGACGGACTGCCTGCCGACTGCCGACACAGAGGTAGCCACAGCCGTGAACTACCGCACTGTACACTGGTTGATAAAGAGATAGTAGTATACTCGTAACAACTAGTATGACACTATGACGGTATAAAGAATGAAAAAAAAACCACGGTTAGGTGGTATATATTATAATAATACAATTATGGATGGACGGACTGCCTGCCGACTGCCGACACAGAGGTAGCCACAGCCGTGAACTACCGCACTGTACACTGGTTGATAAAGAGATAGTAGTATACTCGTAACAACTAGTATGACTATGACGACGGTATAAAGAAAGAAAAAAAAATACCACGGTTAGGTGGTATATAATTATACAATTATGGATGGACGGACTGCCTGCCGAGTGCCGACTGCCGACACAGAGGTAACCACAGCCGTGAACTACCGCACTGTACTGTGTCTGCTGCTAATATAGACTGGTTGATAAAGAGATAGTATACAACAATATACTACTATACTGGTGGTCAGGCACTGGTCACCACTAGTCACACTGGCAGTGGCACTCCTGCAGCAAAAGTGTGCACTGTTTAATTTTAAATTAATATAATATTATGTACTCCTGGCTCCTGCTATAACAACCTGCAGTGCTCCCCAGTCTCCCCCACAATTATTATAAGCTTTTATACATTGATGTGCAGCACACTGGGCTGAGCTGAGTGCACACAGACTGAGTCACACTGTGTGACTGCTGTGTATCGTTTTTTTCAGGCAGAGAACGGATATAGCAGAGAACGGATATATTAAATAAAAGTTAACTTAACAACAACTGCACTGGTCACTGTGGTAAACTCTGTCTGCACAATCTCTCTCTCTCTCTCTCTCTTCTAATCTATTCTAATGGAGAGGACGCCAGCCACGTCCTCTCCCTATCAATCTCAATGCACGTGTGAAAATGGCGGCGACGCGCGGCTCCTTATATAGAATCCGAGTCTCGCGAGAATCCGACAGCGTCATGATGACGTTCGGGCGCGCTCGGGTTAACCGAGCAAGGCGGGAAGATCCGAGTCGCTCGGACCCGTGAAAAAAAAAGTGAAGTTCGTGCGGGTTCGGATTCAAAGAAACCGAACCCGCTCATCTCTATAATATACCTGCTCTTTATCTTTGCATTATGCTTATTAGTCCCCTTTAATAATAATAATAATAATAATAATAATAATTTTATTTATAAAGTGCTTTTTCTCCAAAAGGACTTAAGACGCTTTACAGACACTGAAAACAATGCACATAATAAAGAAGATTTAAGTAATACAGCATTAGACAAGCCACACAGACATAAGAAGAAAACCTAGAGCTCAAAGTAAGCATAATGCAGGATTGATATTGGCATTTTGGGTAATAACTTCCACCCTCACAGGTACCAGGGGAGGCAGCCATCTTGGGCGCACTGCGTAGGATTACCCTGGGTTGAATAGTCCACCCCTAGAAGAGATGACAAAATGGGGTGATTGCAGCGTCCCAACGCTCAGAGTAGGGTCCCAACAAACTGTTAGATCCATGTATTTTTCATTCCATCCACAATTGTACCAGATGAGGCAGCCATGTTGGGCACACTACGAAGGTTGAACTTTGGGAGGTAAGCCATACAAGGGCCCAATGCATATATGGAAAACTGACACTTGTGTTGTAGTATGATATACCCTGTATGGAAAGATATATATGAAGTACATTCTGCCCGTGAATGAACCATCCGAGGCAACCATCTGGGGTGTACTGCATAGGTTGCAGCTGGCAAGGTGTGCAATCAGTGGAGGTATGCTTTGTAGGAATAGCACACAGTGGGGCGGATGTACATTTGCAGGTAACCAACCAATGAAAGGGGGAAAATAAGATTTTACTTACCGGTAAATCTATTTCTCGTAGTCCGTAGTGGATGCTGGGGACTCCGTAAGGACCATGGGGAATAGACGGGCTCCGCAGGAGACATGGGCACTTTAAGAAAGAATTTAGATTCTGGTGTGCTCTGGCTCCTCCCTCTATGTCCCTCCTCCAGACCTCAGTTAGAGAAACTGTGCCTGGAAGAGCTGACAGTACAAGGAAAGGATTTTGGGAATCCAGGATAAGACTCATACCAGCCACACCAATCACACCGTATAACTTGTGATAACTTTACCCAGTTAACAGTATGAACAATCACAGAGCATCAGATAAACTCTGATGCAACTATAACATAATCCTTATTTAAGTAATAACTATATACAAGCATTGCAGAAGAAGTCCGCACTTGGGACGGGCGCCCAGCATCCACTACAGACTACGAGAAATAGATTTACCGGTAAGTAAAATCTTATTTTCTCTAACGTCCTAGTGGATGCTGGGGACTCCGTAAGGACCATGGGGATTATACCAAAGCTCCCAAACGGGCGGGAGAGTGCGGATGACTCTGCAGCACCGAATGAGCAAACACAAGGTCCTCCTCAGCCAGGGTATCAAACTTGTAGAACTTTGCAAAGGTGTTTGAACCTGACCAAGTAGCCACTCGGCAAAGCTGTAATGCCGAGACCCCTCGGGCAGCCGCCCAAGAAAAGCCCACCTTCCTTGTGGAATGGGCCTTAACTGATTTTGGCAGCGGCAACCCAGCCGCAGAATGAGCCTGCTGAATCGTGTTACAGATCCAGCGAGCAATAGTTTGCTTTGAAGCAGGCGCCCCAAGCTTGTTGGAAGCATACAGGATAAACAAAGATTCTGTTTTCCTGACCTTAGCCGTTCTGGCTACATAAACCTTCAAAGCCCCCACTACATCCAGTAACTCGGAATCCTCCAAGTCAATAGTAGCCACAGGCACCACAATAGGTTGGTTTATATGAAAGGATGAAACCACTTTCGGCAGAAATTGTGGGCGGGTCCGCAATTCTGCTCTATCCGCATGGAAAACCAGATAAGGGCTTTTATGTGACAAAGCCGCCAATTCTGACACACGCCTAGCCGAAGCCATGGCTAATAGCATGACCACCTTCCACGTGAGATATTTTACTTCCACCGTTTGAGTGGTTCAAACCAGTGTGATTTCAGGAAACTCAACACCACGTTAAGATCCCAAGGTGCCACTGGAGGCACAAAGAGGGGGCTGAATATGCAGCACTCCCTTTACAAACGTCTGAACTTCAGGCAGAGAAGCCAGTTCTTTTTGAAAGAAAATGGATAAGGCCGAAATCTGAACCTTAATGGAACCCAATTTAAGGCCCAAAGTCACTCCCGACTGTAGGAAGTGAAGGAAAAGACCCAGCTGGAATTCCTCCGTAGGGGCATTCCTGGCCTCACACCAAGCCACATATTTTCGCCATATACAGTGATAATGTTGAGCCGTCACATCCTTCCTAGCCTCTATCAGCGTAGGAATGACCTCATCTGGAATGCCTTTTTCTGCTAGGATCCGGCGTTCAACCGCCATGCCGTCAAACGCAGCCGCGGTAAGTCTTGGAACAGACAGGGCCCCTGTTGCACAAGTCCTGTCCTAGAGGCAGAGGCCACGGGTCCTCTGTGAGCATTTATTGCAGATCTGGATACCAAGTCCTTCTTGGCCAATCCGGAACAAAGAGTATTGTTCTCACTCCTCTTTTCCTTATGATTCTCAGCGCCTTGGGTATGAGAGGAAGAGGAGGAAATACATAGACCGACGGGAACACCCACGGTGTCACCAGTGCGTCCACAGCTATCGCCTGAGGGTCCCTTGACCTGGCGCAATATCTCTGCAGCTTTTTGTTGAGGCGGGGTGCCATCATGTCCACCTGTGGCAGTTCCCACCGACTTGCAATCTGCATGAAGAGGAAGTCTGCTTCCCAGTTGTCCACTCCCGGAATGAACACTGCTGACAGTGCGCCTACGTGATTCTCCGCCCAGCGAAGATTTCTGGTGGCTTCTACCATCACCACCCTGCTCCTTGTGCCACCTTGGCGGTTTACATGAGCCACTGCGGTGATATTGTCTGACTGAATCAGAACCGGTTGGTCGCAAAGCAGGGACTCCGCTTGACGTAGGGCGTTGTATATGGCCCTTAGTTCCAGGATATTGATGTGAAGGCAAGTCTCCTGACTTGACCACAGCCCTTGGAAATTTCTTCCCTGTGTGACTGCCCCCCACCCTCGGAGGCTTGCATCCGTGGTCACCTGGACCCAGTCCTGAATGCCGAATCTGCGACCTTCGAGAAGGTGAGCACGCTGCAGCCAACACAGGAGAGACACCCTGGCCCTGGGGGATAGGGTGATTAACCGATGCATCTGAAGATGTGATCCTGACCACTTGTCCAGTAAGTCCCATTGGAAGGTCCTCACATGGAACCTGCCGAAGGGAATGGCCTCGTATGATGCCACCATCCTTCCCAGGACTCGAGTGCAGTGATGCACTGACACCTGTTTTGGTTTTAATAGATTCCTGACCAGTGTCACGAGCTCCTGAGCTCTCTCTATCGGGAGATAAACCCTTTTCTGGTCTGTGTCTAGGATTATGCCTAGGAGAGGCTGATGAGCTGTAGGAACCAACTGCGACTTTGGAATATATAGAATCCAGCCGTGTTGCCGTTACACTTCCAGAGAAAGTGATATGCTGTTCAGCAACTGCTCTCTTGATCTCGCTTTTATGAGGAGATCGTCCAAGTACGTGATAATAGTGACACCTTGCTTCCGCAGGAGCACCATCATTTTCGCCATTACCTTGGTGAATATTCTCGAGGCCGTGGAGAGACCAAACGGCAATGTCTGAAATTGGTAATGACAATCCCATACCGCAATTCTGAGGTACGCCTGATGAGGTGGATAAATGGGGACATGAAGGTATGCATCCTTTATGTCCCGAGTCACCATAAAATCTCCCCCTTTCAGGCTTGCAATGACCGCTCTTAGCGATTCCATCTTGAACTTGAACCTTTTCAGGTATATGTTCAGGGATTTTAAATTCAATATGGGTCTGACCGAACCGTCTGGTTTCGGGACTACAACATGGTCAAATAATAACCCCCTCCTTGTTGAAGGAGGGGAACCTTGACCACCACCTGTTGAAGATACAATTTGTGAATTGCAGTTAACACTGGTTCCCTCTCGTGGGGGGAAGCCGGCAGGGCCGTCGGTGAGGGGGCATCTTCTCAAAGTCCAGCTTGTATCCCTGAGACACAATATCTATTGCCCAGGGATCTAACAGGGAGTGAACCCACTTGCGGCTGAACTTACGAAGGCGTGCCCCCACCGGGCCTAGCTCCGCCTGTGGAGCCCCAGCGACATGCAGTGGATTTTTGTAGAGGCCGGGGAGGACTTCTGTTCCTGGGAACTAGCTGTGTTGTGCAGCTTCTTTCCTCTGCCCCCGCCTCTGGCAAGAAAGGACGCACCTCGGACTTTCTTGTTTCTTTGTTCGAAAGGCTGCATTTGATAATGTCGTGCTTTCCTAGGCTGTGCAGGAATGTAAGGCAAAATATCAGAATTACCAGCTATAGCTGTGGAGACCAGGTACGAGAACCCTTCTCCACACAATCCTCAGCCTTCCATATGCCTCTTAAGTCGGCATCATCTGTCCATTGCATATTCTACAGGACACGTCAAGCAGAAATCGACATAGCTTTGACTCTAGGACCCAGTATACTCATGTCTCTTTGGGCATGTTTTATATATACATATCTCTTAAGACAGCATCTTTAATATATATATACATATATATATACATATATATCTATATACATACTAGGGTCTCAATCTCTGCTGATAAGGTACCTGTCCACGCTGCCACAGCGCTATAAATCCATGCCGACACAATCGCCGGTCTGAGTAGTGTACCAGAATGTGCATGCTATCTGCAGGATCCCTGAGAATAGCTGTTACGTCAGGGCTACCTTTTTGGCAACCGTGACACCCTAGGGGAAGATTCCCATCATATCCTGGCCCTAGTGGGGAAAGGATACTGCCTGAGAATTCTTTGTGGGAAACTGCAGCCTCTTGTCTGGAGATTCCCGCTCTTTTTCATCATGAGAGGAGGGAAATTTACCTCAGCTTTCTTCCCCTTAAACATGTGTACCCTTGTGTCAGGGACAGATGAGTCATCAGTGATATGCAAATCATCTTTTATTACAATAATCATATATTGAATACTTTTCTGCCATTTTGGCTGTAACTTTGCATTATCGTAGTCGACACTGGAGTCAAACTCCGTGTCGATATCAGTGTCTATTATTTTGGATAGTGAGCCTTGAGAGACTCTGAAGGTCTCTGCGACATAGGGACAGACATGGGTCGATTTCCTGTCTGTTCTCTAATCTTTTGTGCAATAAATTCACTTAATTACACATATCCAAACAGGTGTCGGCGTTGTCGACGGAGACACCCTCTCACACATATTTGATCCATCTCCTCCTTATGGGAGCCTTTTACCTCAGACATGTCGACACACACGTACCGACACACCACACACTCAGGGAATGCTCATCTGAAGACAATTCCCCCATAAGGCCCTTTGGAGAGACAGAGAGAGAGTATGCCAGCACACACCCCAGCGCTATTAACCCAGGAATAACACAGTAACTTAATGTTAACCCAGTAGCTGCTGTTTATATTGATTTTTGCGCCTAATTATTAGAGATGAGCGGGTTCAGTTTCTCGGAAACCGAACCCCCCCCGAACTTCACCCTTTTTACACGGGTCCGAGGCTGGTTCGAACCTTCCCGCCTTGCTCGGCTAACCCGAGCGCACCCGAACGTCATCATCCCGCTGTCGGATTCTCGCGAGATTCGGATTCTATATAAGCAGCCGCGCGTCGCCGCCATTTTCACTCGTGCATTGGAGATGATAGGGAGAGGACGTGGCTGGCGTCCTCTCCGTTTATTGTTGAACTTGATTGCTTTATTGCTTAATTGTGGGGAGGACTGGGGAGCAGCTGTTAGGAGGAGTACAGTGCAGAGTTTTGCTGATAAGTGAACACCAGTTTTTATCCGTTCTCTGCCTGAAAAAAACGCTCCATACCATATCTGTGCTCAGTGTGCTGCATAATATATCTGTGCTCACACTGCTTAATTGTGGGGACTGGGGAGCAGCTGTATTATATAGCAGGAGTACAGTGCAGAGTTTTGCTGACAGTGACCACCAGTATACGTTGTCTGCCTGAAAAACACTCCATATCTGTGCTCAGTGTGCTTCTTTATTGTGGGGACTGGGGACCACCAGTATAATTAATATTATATAGGAGAAGTACAGTGCAGAGTTTTGCTGACCAGTGACCTCCAGTATACTATATATAGCAGTACGGTACGGAAGGCCACTGCTGTACCTACCTCTGTGTCGTCATTCATTAAGTATACTATCCATCTACATTCTATACCTGTGGTGCATTTTAGTTTTGCAGTTTGCTGACACAGTGACCACCAGTATACTATATAAAGCAGTACGGAAGGCCACTGCTGTACCTACCTCTGTGTCGTCATTCATTAAGTATACTATCCATCTACATTCTATACCTGTGGTGCATTTTAGTTTTGCAGTTTGCTGACACAGTGACCACCAGTATACTATATATAGCAGTACGGTAGGCCACTGCTGTACCTACCTCTGTGTCGTCATTCATTAAGTATACTATCCATCTACATTCTATACCTGTGGTGCATTTTAGTTTTGTTGTTTGCTGACACAGTGATCACCAGTATACTATATATAGCAGTACGGTAGGCCACTGCTGTACCTACCTCTGTGTCGTCATTCATTAAGTATACTATCCATCTACATTCTATACCTGTGGTGCATTTTAGTTTTGCAGTTTGCTGACACAGTGACCACCAGTATACTATATATAGCAGTACGGAAGGCCACTGCTGTACCTACCTCTGTGTCGTCATTCATTAAGTATACTATCCATCTACATTCTATACCTGTGGTGCATTTTAGTTTTGCAGTTTGCTGACACAGTGACCACCAGTATACTATATATAGCAGTACGGTAGGCCACTGCTGTACCTACCTCTGTGTCGTCATTCATTAAGTATACTATCCATCTACATTCTATACCTGTGGTGCATTTTGTTTTGCAGTTTGCTGACACAGTGACCACCAGTATACTATATATAGCAGTACGGTAGGCCACTGCTGTACCTACCTCTGTGTCGTCATCCATTAAGTATACTATCCATCTACATTCTATACATGTGGTGCATTTTAGTTTTGCAGTTTGCTGACACAGTGACCACCAGTATACTATATATAGCAGTACGGTAGGCCACTGCTGTACCTACATCTGTGTCGTCATTCATTAAGTATACTATCCATCTAGATTCTATACTTGTGGTGCATTTTAGTTTTGCAGTTTGCTGACACAGTGACCACCAGTATACTATATATAGCAGTACGGTAGGCCACTGCTGTACCTACCTCTGTGTCGTCATCCATTAAGTATACTATCCATCTACATTCTATACCTGTGGTGCATTTTAGTTTTGTAGTTTGCTGACACAGTGACCACCAGTATACTATATATAGCAGTACGGTAGGCCACTGCTGTACCTACCTCTGTGTCGTCATCCATTAAGTATACTATCCATCTACATTCTATACCTGTGGTGTATTTTAGTTTTGCAGTTTGCTGACACAGTGACCACCAGTATACTATATATAGCAGTACGGAAGGCCACTGCTGTACCTACCTCTGTGTCGTCAAGTATACTATCCATCCATACCTGTGGTGCATTTCAGTTGAGCGCAGTAAATATAGTAGTAGGCCATTGCTATTGATACTGGCATATAATTCCACATATTAAAAAATGGAGAACAAAAATGTGGAGGTTAAAATAGGGAAAGATCAAGATCCACTTCCACCTCGTGCTGAAGCTGCTGCCACTAGTCATGGCCGAGACGATGAAATGCCATCAACGTCGTCTGCCAAGGCCGATGCCCAATGTCATAGTAGAGAGCATGTAAAATCCAAAAAACAAAAGTTCAGTAAAATGACCCAAAAATCAAAATTAAAATCGTCTGAGGAGAAGCGTAAACGCGCCAATATGCCATTTACGACACGGAGTGGCAAGGAACGGCTGAGGCCCTGGCCTATGTTCATGGCTAGTGGTTCAGCTTCACATGAGGATGGAAGCACTCATCCTCTCGCTAGAAAAATGAAAAGACTTAAGCTGGCAAAAGCACAGCAAAGAACTGTGCGTTCTTCTAAATCACAAATCCCCAAGGAGAGTCCAATTGTGTCGGTTGCTATGCCTGACCTTCCCAACACTGGACGGGAAGAGCTTGCGCCTTCCACCATTTGCACGTCCCCTGCAAGTGCTGGAAGGAGCACCCGCAGTCCAGTTCCTGATAGTCAAATTGAAGATGTCACTGTTGAAGTACACCAGGATGATGATATGGGTGTTGCTGGCGCTGGGGAGGAAATTGACAAGGAGGATTCTGATGGTGAGGTGGTTTGTTTAAGTCAGGCACCCGGGGAGACACCTGTTGTCCGTGGGACGAATATGGCCATTGACATGCCAGGTCAAAATACAAAAAAAATCACCTCTTCGGTATGGAATTATTTCAACACAAATGCGGACAACAGGTGTCAAGCCGTGTGTTGCCTTTGTCAAGCTGTAATAAGTAGGTGTAAGGACGTTAACCACCTCGGAACATCCTCCCTTATACATCACCTGCAGCACATTCATCATAAGTCAGTGACAAGTTCAAAAACTTTGGGTGACAGCGGAAGCAGTCCACTGACCACTAAATCCCTTCCTCTTGTAACCAAGCTCCTGCAAACCACACCACCAACTCCCTCAGTGTCAATTTCCTCCTTACCCAGGAAAGCCAATAGTCCTCCAGGCCATGTCACTGTCAAGTCTGACGAGTCCTCTCCTGCCTGGGATTCCTCTGATGCATCCTTGAGTGTAACGCCTACTGCTGCTGGCGCTGCTGTTGTTGCTGCTGGGAGTCGATCGTCATCCCAGAGGGGAAGTCGGAAGACCACTTGTACTACTTCCAGAAAGCAATTGACTGTACAACAGTCCTTTGCAAGGAAGATGAAATATCACAGCAGTCATCCTGCTGCAAAGCAGATAACTCAGGCCTTGGCAGCCTGGGCGGTGAGAAACGTGGTTCCGGTATCCATCATTAAGTCAGAGGCAACTATATACTTGATTGAGGTACTGTGTCCCCGGTACCAAATACCATCTAGGTTCCATTTCTCTAGTTGCGTATATCTGCAGATATAGGGTTAAGCCCCCAGGCCGATCGACAAGGCTTCTCCGTCACTGGGGGTCCCTAATACTAGGTATGGGCCTGGGGTGCAGGACCCCACAATGTCGGCACAGGTCGGCCACCCCAGGTCAGCACACAGGTGAAAATTAATAGGGGTTAATAAGAAGCACAGAAGTGCTATGTAAGTGGTGTGATTAAAAAATATATACAAAGTGATAGGAAAAATAATAAGTGTTAATAAAGTGTTAGGGTGTGCCGACCTGCAACAGCCCACCCATACCGACACAGGGGCCACTGCACCCCACACCCACCCCATAAATAATTACATATATATATATCTGGGTTAAATTCCCAGTGTAAGGCCACATGGTAATGGCACCTACAGCATCTGAGAGCCAGCTTACCTGGGGATACCCCTGACTTCCCCTATGGCACTACTAGAGTCAGCAATCCCTCCTAATGCTGACCCATTTGTGCCTCTCTATATACAATACACAAGGTGGGAAGCTGCTCAATCAGATTGTAATGTCACTCAGGTGCTAAAAGGGGAGGGGTAATTCTGTGTAGGAAAAAACTGTGTTCCCTAATGCACACCGAGTGAATAATATTACTATATAATAATAGTCAGATAATACGGAGATCTTAGTTGCGTATATCTGCAGATATAGGGTTAAGCCCCCAGGCCGATCGACAAGGCTTCTCCGTCACTGGGGGTCCCTAATACTAGGTATGGGCCTGGGGTGCAGGACCCCACAATGTCGGCACAGGTCGGCCACCCCAGGTCAGCACACAGGTGAAAATTAATAGGGGTTAATAAGAAGCACAGAAGTGCTATGTAAGTGGTGTGATTAAAAAATATATACAAAGTGATAGGAAAAATAATAAGTGTTAATAAAGTGTTAGGGTGTGCCGACCTGCAACAGCCCACCCATACCGACACAGGGGCCACTGCACCCCACACCCACCCCATAAATAATTACATATATATATATATCTGGGTTAAATTCCCAGTGTAAGGCCACATGGTAATGGCACCTACAGCATCTGAGAGCCAGCTTACCTGGGGATACCCCTGACTTCCCCTATGGCACTACTAGAGTCAGCAATCCCTCCTAATGCTGACCCATTTGTGCCTCTCTATATACAATACACAAGGTGGGAAGCTGCTCAATCAGATTGTAATGTCACTCAGGTGCTAAAAGGGGAGGGGTAATTCTGTGTAGGAAAAAACTGTGTTCCCTAATGCACACCGAGTGAATAATATTACTATATAATAATAGTCAGATAATACGGAGATCTTAGTTGCGTATATCTGCAGATATAGGGTTAAGCCCCCAGGCCGATCGACAAGGCTTCTCCGTCACTGGGGGTCCCTAATACTAGGTATGGGCCTGGGGTGCAGGACCCCACAATGTCGGCACAGGTCGGCCACCCCAGGTCAGCACACAGGTGAAAATTAATAGGGGTTAATAAGAAGCACAGAAGTGCTATGTAAGTGGTGTGATTAAAAAATATATACAAAGTGATAGGAAAAATAATAAGTGTTAATAAAGTGTTAGGGTGTGCCGACCTGCAACAGCCCACCCATACCGACACAGGGGCCACTGCACCCCACACCCACCCCATAAATAATTACATATATATATATCTGGGTTAAATTCCCAGTGTAAGGCCACATGGTAATGGCACCTACAGCATCTGAGAGCCAGCTTACCTGGGGATACCCCTGACTTCCCCTATGGCACTACTAGAGTCAGCAATCCCTCCTAATGCTGACCCATTTGTGCCTCTCTATATACAATACACAAGGTGGGAAGCTGCTCAATCAGATTGTAATGTCACTCAGGTGCTAAAAGGGGAGGGGTAA
Source organism: Pseudophryne corroboree (assembly GCF_028390025.1). Classification (NCBI taxonomy): domain Eukaryota; kingdom Metazoa; phylum Chordata; class Amphibia; order Anura; family Myobatrachidae; genus Pseudophryne; species Pseudophryne corroboree. The sequence continues at coordinate 140,392,333 of NC_086454.1, forward strand.
TTCTGTGTAGGAAAAAACTGTGTTCCCTAATGCACACCGAGTGAATAATATTACTATATAATAATAGTCAGATAATACGGAGATCTTAGTTGCGTATATCTGCAGATATAGGGTTAAGCCCCCAGGCCGATCGACAAGGCTTCTCCGTCACTGGGGGTCCCTAATACTAGGTATGGGCCTGGGGTGCAGGACCCCACAATGTCGGCACAGGTCGGCCACCCCAGGTCAGCACACAGGTGAAAATTAATAGGGGTTAATAAGAAGCACAGAAGTGCTATGTAAGTGGTGTGATTAAAAAATATATACAAAGTGATAGGAAAAATAATAAGTGTTAATAAAGTGTTAGGGTGTGCCGACCTGCAACAGCCCACCCATACCGACACAGGGGCCACTGCACCCCACACCCACCCCATAAATAATTACATATATATATATCTGGGTTAAATTCCCAGTGTAAGGCCACATGGTAATGGCACCTACAGCATCTGAGAGCCAGCTTACCTGGGGATACCCCTGACTTCCCCTATGGCACTACTAGAGTCAGCAATCCCTCCTAATGCTGACCCATTTGTGCCTCTCTATATACAATACACAAGGTGGGAAGCTGCTCAATCAGATTGTAATGTCACTCAGGTGCTAAAAGGGGAGGGGTAATTCTGTGTAGGAAAAAACTGTGTTCCCTAATGCACACCGAGTGAATAATATTACTATATAATAATAGTCAGATAATACGGAGATCTTAGTTGCGTATATCTGCAGATATAGGGTTAAGCCCCCAGGCCGATCGACAAGGCTTCTCCGTCACTGGGGGTCCCTAATACTAGGTATGGGCCTGGGGTGCAGGACCCCACAATGTCGGCACAGGTCGGCCACCCCAGGTCAGCACACAGGTGAAAATTAATAGGGGTTAATAAGAAGCACAGAAGTGCTATGTAAGTGGTGTGATTAAAAAATATATACAAAGTGATAGGAAAAATAATAAGTGTTAATAAAGTGTTAGGGTGTGCCGACCTGCAACAGCCCACCCATACCGACACAGGGGCCACTGCACCCCACACCCACCCCATAAATAATTACATATATATATATCTGGGTTAAATTCCCAGTGTAAGGCCACATGGTAATGGCACCTACAGCATCTGAGAGCCAGCTTACCTGGGGATACCCCTGACTTCCCCTATGGCACTACTAGAGTCAGCAATCCCTCCTAATGCTGACCCATTTGTGCCTCTCTATATACAATACACAAGGTGGGAAGCTGCTCAATCAGATTGTAATGTCACTCAGGTGCTAAAAGGGGAGGGGTAATTCTGTGTAGGAAAAAACTGTGTTCCCTAATGCACACCGAGTGAATAATATTACTATATAATAATAGTCAGATAATACGGAGATCTTAGTTGCGTATATCTGCAGATATAGGGTTAAGCCCCCAGGCCGATCGACAAGGCTTCTCCGTCACTGGGGGTCCCTAATACTAGGTATGGGCCTGGGGTGCAGGACCCCACAATGTCGGCACAGGTCGGCCACCCCAGGTCAGCACACAGGTGAAAATTAATAGGGGTTAATAAGAAGCACAGAAGTGCTATGTAAGTGGTGTGATTAAAAAATATATACAAAGTGATAGGAAAAATAATAAGTGTTAATAAAGTGTTAGGGTGTGCCGACCTGCAACAGCCCACCCATACCGACACAGGGGCCACTGCACCCCACACCCACCCCATAAATAATTACATATATATATATATATCTGGGTTAAATTCCCAGTGTAAGGCCACATGGTAATGGCACCTACAGCATCTGAGAGCCAGCTTACCTGGGGATACCCCTGACTTCCCCTATGGCACTACTAGAGTCAGCAATCCCTCCTAATGCTGACCCATTTGTGCCTCTCTATATACAATACACAAGGTGGGAAGCTGCTCAATCAGATTGTAATGTCACTCAGGTGCTAAAAGGGGAGGGGTAATTCTGTGTAGGAAAAAACTGTGTTCCCTAATGCACACCGAGTGAATAATATTACTATATAATAATAGTCAGATAATACGGAGATCTTAGTTGCGTATATCTGCAGATATAGGGTTAAGCCCCCAGGCCGATCGACAAGGCTTCTCCGTCACTGGGGGTCCCTAATACTAGGTATGGGCCTGGGGTGCAGGACCCCACAATGTCGGCACAGGTCGGCCACCCCAGGTCAGCACACAGGTGAAAATTAATAGGGGTTAATAAGAAGCACAGAAGTGCTATGTAAGTGGTGTGATTAAAAAATATATACAAAGTGATAGGAAAAATAATAAGTGTTAATAAAGTGTTAGGGTGTGCCGACCTGCAACAGCCCACCCATACCGACACAGGGGCCACTGCACCCCACACCCACCCCATAAATAATTACATATATATATATCTGGGTTAAATTCCCAGTGTAAGGCCACATGGTAATGGCACCTACAGCATCTGAGAGCCAGCTTACCTGGGGATACCCCTGACTTCCCCTATGGCACTACTAGAGTCAGCAATCCCTCCTAATGCTGACCCATTTGTGCCTCTCTATATACAATACACAAGGTGGGAAGCTGCTCAATCAGATTGTAATGTCACTCAGGTGCTAAAAGGGGAGGGGTAATTCTGTGTAGGAAAAAACTGTGTTCCCTAATGCACACCGAGTGAATAATATTACTATATAATAATAGTCAGATAATACGGAGATCTTAGTTGCGTATATCTGCAGATATAGGGTTAAGCCCCCAGGCCGATCGACAAGGCTTCTCCGTCACTGGGGGTCCCTAATACTAGGTATGGGCCTGGGGTGCAGGACCCCACAATGTCGGCACAGGTCGGCCACCCCAGGTCAGCACACAGGTGAAAATTAATAGGGGTTAATAAGAAGCACAGAAGTGCTATGTAAGTGGTGTGATTAAAAAATATATACAAAGTGATAGGAAAAATAATAAGTGTTAATAAAGTGTTAGGGTGTGCCGACCTGCAACAGCCCACCCATACCGACACAGGGGCCACTGCACCCCACACCCACCCCATAAATAATTACATATATATATATCTGGGTTAAATTCCCAGTGTAAGGCCACATGGTAATGGCACCTACAGCATCTGAGAGCCAGCTTACCTGGGGATACCCCTGACTTCCCCTATGGCACTACTAGAGTCAGCAATCCCTCCTAATGCTGACCCATTTGTGCCTCTCTATATACAATACACAAGGTGGGAAGCTGCTCAATCAGATTGTAATGTCACTCAGGTGCTAAAAGGGGAGGGGTAATTCTGTGTAGGAAAAAACTGTGTTCCCTAATGCACACCGAGTGAATAATATTACTATATAATAATAGTCAGATAATACGGAGATCTTAGTTGCGTATATCTGCAGATATAGGGTTAAGCCCCCAGGCCGATCGACAAGGCTTCTCCGTCACTGGGGGTCCCTAATACTAGGTATGGGCCTGGGGTGCAGGACCCCACAATGTCGGCACAGGTCGGCCACCCCAGGTCAGCACACAGGTGAAAATTAATAGGGGTTAATAAGAAGCACAGAAGTGCTATGTAAGTGGTGTGATTAAAAAATATATACAAAGTGATAGGAAAAATAATAAGTGTTAATAAAGTGTTAGGGTGTGCCGACCTGCAACAGCCCACCCATACCGACACAGGGGCCACTGCACCCCACACCCACCCCATAAATAATTACATATATATATATCTGGGTTAAATTCCCAGTGTAAGGCCACATGGTAATGGCACCTACAGCATCTGAGAGCCAGCTTACCTGGGGATACCCCTGACTTCCCCTATGGCACTACTAGAGTCAGCAATCCCTCCTAATGCTGACCCATTTGTGCCTCTCTATATACAATACACAAGGTGGGAAGCTGCTCAATCAGATTGTAATGTCACTCAGGTGCTAAAAGGGGAGGGGTAATTCTGTGTAGGAAAAAACTGTGTTCCCTAATGCACACCGAGTGAATAATATTACTATATAATAATAGTCAGATAATACGGAGATCTTAGTTGCGTATATCTGCAGATATAGGGTTAAGCCCCCAGGCCGATCGACAAGGCTTCTCCGTCACTGGGGGTCCCTAATACTAGGTATGGGCCTGGGGTGCAGGACCCCACAATGTCGGCACAGGTCGGCCACCCCAGGTCAGCACACAGGTGAAAATTAATAGGGGTTAATAAGAAGCACAGAAGTGCTATGTAAGTGGTGTGATTAAAAAATATATACAAAGTGATAGGAAAAATAATAAGTGTTAATAAAGTGTTAGGGTGTGCCGACCTGCAACAGCCCACCCATACCGACACAGGGGCCACTGCACCCCACACCCACCCCATAAATAATTACATATATATATATCTGGGTTAAATTCCCAGTGTAAGGCCACATGGTAATGGCACCTACAGCATCTGAGAGCCAGCTTACCTGGGGATACCCCTGACTTCCCCTATGGCACTACTAGAGTCAGCAATCCCTCCTAATGCTGACCCATTTGTGCCTCTCTATATACAATACACAAGGTGGGAAGCTGCTCAATCAGATTGTAATGTCACTCAGGTGCTAAAAGGGGAGGGGTAATTCTGTGTAGGAAAAAACTGTGTTCCCTAATGCACACCGAGTGAATAATATTACTATATAATAATAGTCAGATAATACGGAGATCTTAGTTGCGTATATCTGCAGATATAGGGTTAAGCCCCCAGGCCGATCGACAAGGCTTCTCCGTCACTGGGGGTCCCTAATACTAGGTATGGGCCTGGGGTGCAGGACCCCACAATGTCGGCACAGGTCGGCCACCCCAGGTCAGCACACAGGTGAAAATTAATAGGGGTTAATAAGAAGCACAGAAGTGCTATGTAAGTGGTGTGATTAAAAAATATATACAAAGTGATAGGAAAAATAATAAGTGTTAATAAAGTGTTAGGGTGTGCCGACCTGCAACAGCCCACCCATACCGACACAGGGGCCACTGCACCCCACACCCACCCCATAAATAATTACATATATATATATCTGGGTTAAATTCCCAGTGTAAGGCCACATGGTAATGGCACCTACAGCATCTGAGAGCCAGCTTACCTGGGGATACCCCTGACTTCCCCTATGGCACTACTAGAGTCAGCAATCCCTCCTAATGCTGACCCATTTGTGCCTCTCTATATACAATACACAAGGTGGGAAGCTGCTCAATCAGATTGTAATGTCACTCAGGTGCTAAAAGGGGAGGGGTAATTCTGTGTAGGAAAAAACTGTGTTCCCTAATGCACACCGAGTGAATAATATTACTATATAATAATAGTCAGATAATACGGAGATCTTAGTTGCGTATATCTGCAGATATAGGGTTAAGCCCCCAGGCCGATCGACAAGGCTTCTCCGTCACTGGGGGTCCCTAATACTAGGTATGGGCCTGGGGTGCAGGACCCCACAATGTCGGCACAGGTCGGCCACCCCAGGTCAGCACACAGGTGAAAATTAATAGGGGTTAATAAGAAGCACAGAAGTGCTATGTAAGTGGTGTGATTAAAAAATATATACAAAGTGATAGGAAAAATAATAAGTGTTAATAAAGTGTTAGGGTGTGCCGACCTGCAACAGCCCACCCATACCGACACAGGGGCCACTGCACCCCACACCCACCCCATAAATAATTACATATATATATATCTGGGTTAAATTCCCAGTGTAAGGCCACATGGTAATGGCACCTACAGCATCTGAGAGCCAGCTTACCTGGGGATACCCCTGACTTCCCCTATGGCACTACTAGAGTCAGCAATCCCTCCTAATGCTGACCCATTTGTGCCTCTCTATATACAATACACAAGGTGGGAAGCTGCTCAATCAGATTGTAATGTCACTCAGGTGCTAAAAGGGGAGGGGTAATTCTGTGTAGGAAAAAACTGTGTTCCCTAATGCACACCGAGTGAATAATATTACTATATAATAATAGTCAGATAATACGGAGATCTTAGTTGCGTATATCTGCAGATATAGGGTTAAGCCCCCAGGCCGATCGACAAGGCTTCTCCGTCACTGGGGGTCCCTAATACTAGGTATGGGCCTGGGGTGCAGGACCCCACAATGTCGGCACAGGTCGGCCACCCCAGGTCAGCACACAGGTGAAAATTAATAGGGGTTAATAAGAAGCACAGAAGTGCTATGTAAGTGGTGTGATTAAAAAATATATACAAAGTGATAGGAAAAATAATAAGTGTTAATAAAGTGTTAGGGTGTGCCGACCTGCAACAGCCCACCCATACCGACACAGGGGCCACTGCACCCCACACCCACCCCATAAATAATTACATATATATATATCTGGGTTAAATTCCCAGTGTAAGGCCACATGGTAATGGCACCTACAGCATCTGAGAGCCAGCTTACCTGGGGATACCCCTGACTTCCCCTATGGCACTACTAGAGTCAGCAATCCCTCCTAATGCTGACCCATTTGTGCCTCTCTATATACAATACACAAGGTGGGAAGCTGCTCAATCAGATTGTAATGTCACTCAGGTGCTAAAAGGGGAGGGGTAATTCTGTGTAGGAAAAAACTGTGTTCCCTAATGCACACCGAGTGAATAATATTACTATATAATAATAGTCAGATAATACGGAGATCTTAGTTGCGTATATCTGCAGATATAGGGTTAAGCCCCCAGGCCGATCGACAAGGCTTCTCCGTCACTGGGGGTCCCTAATACTAGGTATGGGCCTGGGGTGCAGGACCCCACAATGTCGGCACAGGTCGGCCACCCCAGGTCAGCACACAGGTGAAAATTAATAGGGGTTAATAAGAAGCACAGAAGTGCTATGTAAGTGGTGTGATTAAAAAATATATACAAAGTGATAGGAAAAATAATAAGTGTTAATAAAGTGTTAGGGTGTGCCGACCTGCAACAGCCCACCCATACCGACACAGGGGCCACTGCACCCCACACCCACCCCTGACTTCCCCTATGGCACTACTAGAGTCAGCAATCCCTCCTAATGCTGACCCATTTGTGCCTCTCTATATACAATACACAAGGTGGGAAGCTGCTCAATCAGATTGTAATGTCACTCAGGTGCCATAGGGGAAGTCAGGGGTATCCCCAGGTAAGCTGGCTCTCAGATGCTGTAGGTGCCATTACCATGTGGCCTTACACTGGGAATTTAACCCAGATATATATATATGTAATTATTTATGGGGTGGGTGTGGGGTGCAGTGGCCCCTGTGTCGGTATGGGTGGGCTGTTGCAGGTCGGCACACCCTAACACTTTATTAACACTTATTATTTTTCCTATCACTTTGTATATATTTTTTAATCACACCACTTACATAGCACTTCTGTGCTTCTTATTAACCCCTATTAATTTTCACCTGTGTGCTGACCTGGGGTGGCCGACCTGTGCCGACATTGTGGGGTCCTGCACCCCAGGCCCATACCTAGTATTAGGGACCCCCAGTGACGGAGAAGCCTTGTCGATCGGCCTGGGGGCTTAACCCTATATCTGCAGATATACGCAACTAAGATCTCCGTATTATCTGACTATTATTATATAGTAATATTATTCACTCGGTGTGCATTAGGGAACACAGTTTTTTCCTACACAGAATTACCCCTCCCCTTTTAGCACCTGAGTGACATTACAATCTGATTGAGCAGCTTCCCACCTTGTGTATTGTATATAGAGAGGCACAAATGGGTCAGCATTAGGAGGGATTGCTGACTCTAGTAGTGCCATAGGGGAAGTCAGGGGTATCCCCAGGTAAGCTGGCTCTCAGATGCTGTAGGTGCCATTACCATGTGGCCTTACACTGGGAATTTAACCCAGATATATATATATGTAATTATTTATGGGGTGGGTGTGGGGTGCAGTGGCCCCTGTGTCGGTATGGGTGGGCTGTTGCAGGTCGGCACACCCTAACACTTTATTAACACTTATTATTTTTCCTATCACTTTGTATATATTTTTTAATCACACCACTTACATAGCACTTCTGTGCTTCTTATTAACCCCTATTAATTTTCACCTGTGTGCTGACCTGGGGTGGCCGACCTGTGCCGACATTGTGGGGTCCTGCACCCCAGGCCCATACCTAGTATTAGGGACCCCCAGTGACGGAGAAGCCTTGTCGATCGGCCTGGGGGCTTAACCCTATATCTGCAGATATACGCAACTAAGATCTCCGTATTATCTGACTATTATTATATAGTAATATTATTCACTCGGTGTGCATTAGGGAACACAGTTTTTTCCTACACAGAATTACCCCTCCCCTTTTAGCACCTGAGTGACATTACAATCTGATTGAGCAGCTTCCCACCTTGTGTATTGTATATAGAGAGGCACAAATGGGTCAGCATTAGGAGGGATTGCTGACTCTAGTAGTGCCATAGGGGAAGTCAGGGGTATCCCCAGGTAAGCTGGCTCTCAGATGCTGTAGGTGCCATTACCATGTGGCCTTACACTGGGAATTTAACCCAGATATATATATATGTAATTATTTATGGGGTGGGTGTGGGGTGCAGTGGCCCCTGTGTCGGTATGGGTGGGCTGTTGCAGGTCGGCACACCCTAACACTTTATTAACACTTATTATTTTTCCTATCACTTTGTATATATTTTTTAATCACACCACTTACATAGCACTTCTGTGCTTCTTATTAACCCCTATTAATTTTCACCTGTGTGCTGACCTGGGGTGGCCGACCTGTGCCGACATTGTGGGGTCCTGCACCCCAGGCCCATACCTAGTATTAGGGACCCCCAGTGACGGAGAAGCCTTGTCGATCGGCCTGGGGGCTTAACCCTATATCTGCAGATATACGCAACTAAGATCTCCGTATTATCTGACTATTATTATATAGTAATATTATTCACTCGGTGTGCATTAGGGAACACAGTTTTTTCCTACACAGAATTACCCCTCCCCTTTTAGCACCTGAGTGACATTACAATCTGATTGAGCAGCTTCCCACCTTGTGTATTGTATATAGAGAGGCACAAATGGGTCAGCATTAGGAGGGATTGCTGACTCTAGTAGTGCCATAGGGGAAGTCAGGGGTATCCCCAGGTAAGCTGGCTCTCAGATGCTGTAGGTGCCATTACCATGTGGCCTTACACTGGGAATTTAACCCAGATATATATATATGTAATTATTTATGGGGTGGGTGTGGGGTGCAGTGGCCCCTGTGTCGGTATGGGTGGGCTGTTGCAGGTCGGCACACCCTAACACTTTATTAACACTTATTATTTTTCCTATCACTTTGTATATATTTTTTAATCACACCACTTACATAGCACTTCTGTGCTTCTTATTAACCCCTATTAATTTTCACCTGTGTGCTGACCTGGGGTGGCCGACCTGTGCCGACATTGTGGGGTCCTGCACCCCAGGCCCATACCTAGTATTAGGGACCCCCAGTGACGGAGAAGCCTTGTCGATCGGCCTGGGGGCTTAACCCTATATCTGCAGATATACGCAACTAAGATCTCCGTATTATCTGACTATTATTATATAGTAATATTATTCACTCGGTGTGCATTAGGGAACACAGTTTTTTCCTACACAGAATTACCCCTCCCCTTTTAGCACCTGAGTGACATTACAATCTGATTGAGCAGCTTCCCACCTTGTGTATTGTATATAGAGAGGCACAAATGGGTCAGCATTAGGAGGGATTGCTGACTCTAGTAGTGCCATAGGGGAAGTCAGGGGTATCCCCAGGTAAGCTGGCTCTCAGATGCTGTAGGTGCCATTACCATGTGGCCTTACACTGGGAATTTAACCCAGATATATATATATGTAATTATTTATGGGGTGGGTGTGGGGTGCAGTGGCCCCTGTGTCGGTATGGGTGGGCTGTTGCAGGTCGGCACACCCTAACACTTTATTAACACTTATTATTTTTCCTATCACTTTGTATATATTTTTTAATCACACCACTTACATAGCACTTCTGTGCTTCTTATTAACCCCTATTAATTTTCACCTGTGTGCTGACCTGGGGTGGCCGACCTGTGCCGACATTGTGGGGTCCTGCACCCCAGGCCCATACCTAGTATTAGGGACCCCCAGTGACGGAGAAGCCTTGTCGATCGGCCTGGGGGCTTAACCCTATATCTGCAGATATACGCAACTAAGATCTCCGTATTATCTGACTATTATTATATAGTAATATTATTCACTCGGTGTGCATTAGGGAACACAGTTTTTTCCTACACAGAATTACCCCTCCCCTTTTAGCACCTGAGTGACATTACAATCTGATTGAGCAGCTTCCCACCTTGTGTATTGTATATAGAGAGGCACAAATGGGCCAGCATTAGGAGGGATTGCTGACTCTAGTAGTGCCATAGGGGAAGTCAGGGGTATCCCCAGGTAAGCTGGCTCTCAGATGCTGTAGGTGCCATTACCATGTGGCCTTACACTGGGAATTTAACCCAGATATATATATATGTAATTATTTATGGGGTGGGTGTGGGGTGCAGTGGCCCCTGTGTCGGTATGGGTGGGCTGTTGCAGGTCGGCACACCCTAACACTTTATTAACACTTATTATTTTTCCTATCACTTTGTATATATTTTTTAATCACACCACTTACATAGCACTTCTGTGCTTCTTATTAACCCCTATTAATTTTCACCTGTGTGCTGACCTGGGGTGGCCGACCTGTGCCGACATTGTGGGGTCCTGCACCCCAGGCCCATACCTAGTATTAGGGACCCCCAGTGACGGAGAAGCCTTGTCGATCGGCCTGGGGGCTTAACCCTATATCTGCAGATATACGCAACTAAGATCTCCGTATTATCTGACTATTATTATATAGTAATATTATTCACTCGGTGTGCATTAGGGAACACAGTTTTTTCCTACACAGAATTACCCCTCCCCTTTTAGCACCTGAGTGACATTACAATCTGATTTAGCAGCTTCCCACCTTGTGTATTGTATATAGAGAGGCACAAATGGGTCAGCATTAGGAGGGATTGCTGACTCTAGTAGTGCCATAGGGGAAGTCAGGGGTATCCCCAGGTAAGCTGGCTCTCAGATGCTGTAGGTGCCATTACCATGTGGCCTTACACTGGGAATTTAACCCAGATATATATATATGTAATTATTTATGGGGTGGGTGTGGGGTGCAGTGGCCCCTGTGTCGGTATGGGTGGGCTGTTGCAGGTCGGCACACCCTAACACTTTATTAACACTTATTATTTTTCCTATCACTTTGTATATATTTTTTAATCACACCACTTACATAGCACTTCTGTGCTTCTTATTAACCCCTATTAATTTTCACCTGTGTGCTGACCTGGGGTGGCCGACCTGTGCCGACATTGTGGGGTCCTGCACCCCAGGCCCATACCTAGTATTAGGGACCCCCAGTGACGGAGAAGCCTTGTCGATCGGCCTGGGGGCTTAACCCTATATCTGCAGATATACGCAACTAAGATCTCCGTATTATCTGACTATTATTATATAGTAATATTATTCACTCGGTGTGCATTAGGGAACACAGTTTTTTCCTACACAGAATTACCCCTCCCCTTTTAGCACCTGAGTGACATTACAATCTGATTGAGCAGCTTCCCACCTTGTGTATTGTATATAGAGAGGCACAAATGGGTCAGCATTAGGAGGGATTGCTGACTCTAGTAGTGCCATAGGGGAAGTCAGGGGTATCCCCAGGTAAGCTGGCTCTCAGATGCTGTAGGTGCCATTACCATGTGGCCTTACACTGGGAATTTAACCCAGATATATATATATGTAATTATTTATGGGGTGGGTGTGGGGTGCAGTGGCCCCTGTGTCGGTATGGGTGGGCTGTTGCAGGTCGGCACACCCTAACACTTTATTAACACTTATTATTTTTCCTATCACTTTGTATATATTTTTTAATCACACCACTTACATAGCACTTCTGTGCTTCTTATTAACCCCTATTAATTTTCACCTGTGTGCTGACCTGGGGTGGCCGACCTGTGCCGACATTGTGGGGTCCTGCACCCCAGGCCCATACCTAGTATTAGGGACCCCCAGTGACGGAGAAGCCTTGTCGATCGGCCTGGGGGCTTAACCCTATATCTGCAGATATACGCAACTAAGATCTCCGTATTATCTGACTATTATTATATAGTAATATTATTCACTCGGTGTGCATTAGGGAACACAGTTTTTTCCTACACAGAATTACCCCTCCCCTTTTAGCACCTGAGTGACATTACAATCTGATTGAGCAGCTTCCCACCTTGTGTATTGTATATAGAGAGGCACAAATGGGTCAGCATTAGGAGGGATTGCTGACTCTAGTAGTGCCATAGGGGAAGTCAGGGGTATCCCCAGGTAAGCTGGCTCTCAGATGCTGTAGGTGCCATTACCATGTGGCCTTACACTGGGAATTTAACCCAGATATATATATATGTAATTATTTATGGGGTGGGTGTGGGGTGCAGTGGCCCCTGTGTCGGTATGGGTGGGCTGTTGCAGGTCGGCACACCCTAACACTTTATTAACACTTATTATTTTTCCTATCACTTTGTATATATTTTTTAATCACACCACTTACATAGCACTTCTGTGCTTCTTATTAACCCCTATTAATTTTCACCTGTGTGCTGACCTGGGGTGGCCGACCTGTGCCGACATTGTGGGGTCCTGCACCCCAGGCCCATACCTAGTATTAGGGACCCCCAGTGACGGAGAAGCCTTGTCGATCGGCCTGGGGGCTTAACCCTATATCTGCAGATATACGCAACTAAGATCTCCGTATTATCTGACTATTATTATATAGTAATATTATTCACTCGGTGTGCATTAGGGAACACAGTTTTTTCCTACACAGAATTACCCCTCCCCTTTTAGCACCTGAGTGACATTACAATCTGATTGAGCAGCTTCCCACCTTGTGTATTGTATATAGAGAGGCACAAATGGGTCAGCATTAGGAGGGATTGCTGACTCTAGTAGTGCCATAGGGGAAGTCAGGGGTATCCCCAGGTAAGCTGGCTCTCAGATGCTGTAGGTGCCATTACCATGTGGCCTTACACTGGGAATTTAACCCAGATATATATATATGTAATTATTTATGGGGTGGGTGTGGGGTGCAGTGGCCCCTGTGTCGGTATGGGTGGGCTGTTGCAGGTCGGCACACCCTAACACTTTATTAACACTTATTATTTTTCCTATCACTTTGTATATATTTTTTAATCACACCACTTACATAGCACTTCTGTGCTTCTTATTAACCCCTATTAATTTTCACCTGTGTGCTGACCTGGGGTGGCCGACCTGTGCCGACATTGTGGGGTCCTGCACCCCAGGCCCATACCTAGTATTAGGGACCCCCAGTGACGGAGAAGCCTTGTCGATCGGCCTGGGGGCTTAACCCTATATCTGCAGATATACGCAACTAAGATCTCCGTATTATCTGACTATTATTATATAGTAATATTATTCACTCGGTGTGCATTAGGGAACACAGTTTTTTCCTACACAGAATTACCCCTCCCCTTTTAGCACCTGAGTGACATTACAATCTGATTGAGCAGCTTCCCACCTTGTGTATTGTATATAGAGAGGCACAAATGGGTCAGCATTAGGAGGGATTGCTGACTCTAGTAGTGCCATAGGGGAAGTCAGGGGTATCCCCAGGTAAGCTGGCTCTCAGATGCTGTAGGTGCCATTACCATGTGGCCTTACACTGGGAATTTAACCCAGATATATATATATATATGTAATTATTTATGGGGTGGGTGTGGGGTGCAGTGGCCCCTGTGTCGGTATGGGTGGGCTGTTGCAGGTCGGCACACCCTAACACTTTATTAACACTTATTATTTTTCCTATCACTTTGTATATATTTTTTAATCACACCACTTACATAGCACTTCTGTGCTTCTTATTAACCCCTATTAATTTTCACCTGTGTGCTGACCTGGGGTGGCCGACCTGTGCCGACATTGTGGGGTCCTGCACCCCAGGCCCATACCTAGTATTAGGGACCCCCAGTGACGGAGAAGCCTTGTCGATCGGCCTGGGGGCTTAACCCTATATCTGCAGATATACGCAACTAAGATCTCCGTATTATCTGACTATTATTATATAGTAACATTATTCACTCGGTGTGCATTAGGGAACACAGTTTTTTCCTACACAGAATTACCCCTCCCCTTTTAGCACCTGAGTGACATTACAATCTGATTGAGCAGCTTCCCACCTTGTGTATTGTATATAGAGAGGCACAAATGGGTCAGCATTAGGAGGGATTGCTGACTCTAGTAGTGCCATAGGGGAAGTCAGGGGTATCCCCAGGTAAGCTGGCTCTCAGATGCTGTAGGTGCCATTACCATGTGGCCTTACACTGGGAATTTAACCCAGATATATATATATGTAATTATTTATGGGGTGGGTGTGGGGTGCAGTGGCCCCTGTGTCGGTATGGGTGGGCTGTTGCAGGTCGGCACACCCTAACACTTTATTAACACTTATTATTTTTCCTATCACTTTGTATATATTTTTTAATCACACCACTTACATAGCACTTCTGTGCTTCTTATTAACCCCTATTAATTTTCACCTGTGTGCTGACCTGGGGTGGCCGACCTGTGCCGACATTGTGGGGTCCTGCACCCCAGGCCCATACCTAGTATTAGGGACCCCCAGTGACGGAGAAGCCTTGTCGATCGGCCTGGGGGCTTAACCCTATATCTGCAGATATACGCAACTAAGATCTCCGTATTATCTGACTATTATTATATAGTAATATTATTCACTCGGTGTGCATTAGGGAACACAGTTTTTTCCTACACAGAATTACCCCTCCCCTTTTAGCACCTGAGTGACATTACAATCTGATTGAGCAGCTTCCCACCTTGTGTATTGTATATAGAGAGGCACAAATGGGTCAGCATTAGGAGGGATTGCTGACTCTAGTAGTGCCATAGGGGAAGTCAGGGGTATCCCCAGGTAAGCTGGCTCTCAGATGCTGTAGGTGCCATTACCATGTGGCCTTACACTGGGAATTTAACCCAGATATATATATATGTAATTATTTATGGGGTGGGTGTGGGGTGCAGTGGCCCCTGTGTCGGTATGGGTGGGCTGTTGCAGGTCGGCACACCCTAACACTTTATTAACACTTATTATTTTTCCTATCACTTTGTATATATTTTTTAATCACACCACTTACATAGCACTTCTGTGCTTCTTATTAACCCCTATTAATTTTCACCTGTGTGCTGACCTGGGGTGGCCGACCTGTGCCGACATTGTGGGGTCCTGCACCCCAGGCCCATACCTAGTATTAGGGACCCCCAGTGACGGAGAAGCCTTGTCGATCGGCCTGGGGGCTTAACCCTATATCTGCAGATATACGCAACTAAGATCTCCGTATTATCTGACTATTATTATATAGTAATATTATTCACTCGGTGTGCATTAGGGAACACAGTTTTTTCCTACACAGAATTACCCCTCCCCTTTTAGCACCTGAGTGACATTACAATCTGATTGAGCAGCTTCCCACCTTGTGTATTGTATATAGAGAGGCACAAATGGGTCAGCATTAGGAGGGATTGCTGACTCTAGTAGTGCCATAGGGGAAGTCAGGGGTATCCCCAGGTAAGCTGGCTCTCAGATGCTGTAGGTGCCATTACCATGTGGCCTTACACTGGGAATTTAACCCAGATATATATATATGTAATTATTTATGGGGTGGGTGTGGGGTGCAGTGGCCCCTGTGTCGGTATGGGTGGGCTGTTGCAGGTCGGCACACCCTAACACTTTATTAACACTTATTATTTTTCCTATCACTTTGTATATATTTTTTAATCACACCACTTACATAGCACTTCTGTGCTTCTTATTAACCCCTATTAATTTTCACCTGTGTGCTGACCTGGGGTGGCCGACCTGTGCCGACATTGTGGGGTCCTGCACCCCAGGCCCATACCTAGTATTAGGGACCCCCAGTGACGGAGAAGCCTTGTCGATCGGCCTGGGGGCTTAACCCTATATCTGCAGATATACGCAACTAAGATCTCCGTATTATCTGACTATTATTATATAGTAATATTATTCACTCGGTGTGCATTAGGGAACACAGTTTTTTCCTACACAGAATTACCCCTCCCCTTTTAGCACCTGAGTGACATTACAATCTGATTGAGCAGCTTCCCACCTTGTGTATTGTATATAGAGAGGCACAAATGGGTCAGCATTAGGAGGGATTGCTGACTCTAGTAGTGCCATAGGGGAAGTCAGGGGTATCCCCAGGTAAGCTGGCTCTCAGATGCTGTAGGTGCCATTACCATGTGGCCTTACACTGGGAATTTAACCCAGATATATATATATGTAATTATTTATGGGGTGGGTGTGGGGTGCAGTGGCCCCTGTGTCGGTATGGGTGGGCTGTTGCAGGTCGGCACACCCTAACACTTTATTAACACTTATTATTTTTCCTATCACTTTGTATATATTTTTTAATCACACCACTTACATAGCACTTCTGTGCTTCTTATTAACCCCTATTAATTTTCACCTGTGTGCTGACCTGGGGTGGCCGACCTGTGCCGACATTGTGGGGTCCTGCACCCCAGGCCCATACCTAGTATTAGGGACCCCCAGTGACGGAGAAGCCTTGTCGATCGGCCTGGGGGCTTAACCCTATATCTGCAGATATACGCAACTAAGATCTCCGTATTATCTGACTATTATTATATAGTAATATTATTCACTCGGTGTGCATTAGGGAACACAGTTTTTTCCTACACAGAATTACCCCTCCCCTTTTAGCACCTGAGTGACATTACAATCTGATTGAGCAGCTTCCCACCTTGTGTATTGTATATAGAGAGGCACAAATGGGTCAGCATTAGGAGGGATTGCTGACTCTAGTAGTGCCATAGGGGAAGTCAGGGGTATCCCCAGGTAAGCTGGCTCTCAGATGCTGTAGGTGCCATTACCATGTGGCCTTACACTGGGAATTTAACCCAGATATATATATATGTAATTATTTATGGGGTGGGTGTGGGGTGCAGTGGCCCCTGTGTCGGTATGGGTGGGCTGTTGCAGGTCGGCACACCCTAACACTTTATTAACACTTATTATTTTTCCTATCACTTTGTATATATTTTTTAATCACACCACTTACATAGCACTTCTGTGCTTCTTATTAACCCCTATTAATTTTCACCTGTGTGCTGACCTGGGGTGGCCGACCTGTGCCGACATTGTGGGGTCCTGCACCCCAGGCCCATACCTAGTATTAGGGACCCCCAGTGACGGAGAAGCCTTGTCGATCGGCCTGGGGGCTTAACCCTATATCTGCAGATATACGCAACTAAGATCTCCGTATTATCTGACTATTATTATATAGTAATATTATTCACTCGGTGTGCATTAGGGAACACAGTTTTTTCCTACACAGAATTACCCCTCCCCTTTTAGCACCTGAGTGACATTACAATCTGATTGAGCAGCTTCCCACCTTGTGTATTGTATATAGAGAGGCACAAATGGGTCAGCATTAGGAGGGATTGCTGACTCTAGTAGTGCCATAGGGGAAGTCAGGGGTATCCCCAGGTAAGCTGGCTCTCAGATGCTGTAGGTGCCATTACCATGTGGCCTTACACTGGGAATTTAACCCAGATATATATATATGTAATTATTTATGGGGTGGGTGTGGGGTGCAGTGGCCCCTGTGTCGGTATGGGTGGGCTGTTGCAGGTCGGCACACCCTAACACTTTATTAACACTTATTATTTTTCCTATCACTTTGTATATATTTTTTAATCACACCACTTACATAGCACTTCTGTGCTTCTTATTAACCCCTATTAATTTTCACCTGTGTGCTGACCTGGGGTGGCCGACCTGTGCCGACATTGTGGGGTCCTGCACCCCAGGCCCATACCTAGTATTAGGGACCCCCAGTGACGGAGAAGCCTTGTCGATCGGCCTGGGGGCTTAACCCTATATCTGCAGATATACGCAACTAAGATCTCCGTATTATCTGACTATTATTATATAGTAATATTATTCACTCGGTGTGCATTAGGGAACACAGTTTTTTCCTACACAGAATTACCCCTCCCCTTTTAGCACCTGAGTGACATTACAATCTGATTGAGCAGCTTCCCACCTTGTGTATTGTATATAGAGAGGCACAAATGGGTCAGCATTAGGAGGGATTGCTGACTCTAGTAGTGCCATAGGGGAAGTCAGGGGTATCCCCAGGTAAGCTGGCTCTCAGATGCTGTAGGTGCCATTACCATGTGGCCTTACACTGGGAATTTAACCCAGATATATATATATGTAATTATTTATGGGGTGGGTGTGGGGTGCAGTGGCCCCTGTGTCGGTATGGGTGGGCTGTTGCAGGTCGGCACACCCTAACACTTTATTAACACTTATTATTTTTCCTATCACTTTGTATATATTTTTTAATCACACCACTTACATAGCACTTCTGTGCTTCTTATTAACCCCTATTAATTTTCACCTGTGTGCTGACCTGGGGTGGCCGACCTGTGCCGACATTGTGGGGTCCTGCACCCCAGGCCCATACCTAGTATTAGGGACCCCCAGTGACGGAGAAGCCTTGTCGATCGGCCTGGGGGCTTAACCCTATATCTGCAGATATACGCAACTAAGATCTCCGTATTATCTGACTATTATTATATAGTAATATTATTCACTCGGTGTGCATTAGGGAACACAGTTTTTTCCTACACAGAATTACCCCTCCCCTTTTAGCACCTGAGTGACATTACAATCTGATTGAGCAGCTTCCCACCTTGTGTATTGTATATAGAGAGGCACAAATGGGTCAGCATTAGGAGGGATTGCTGACTCTAGTAGTGCCATAGGGGAAGTCAGGGGTATCCCCAGGTAAGCTGGCTCTCAGATGCTGTAGGTGCCATTACCATGTGGCCTTACACTGGGAATTTAACCCAGATATATATATATGTAATTATTTATGGGGTGGGTGTGGGGTGCAGTGGCCCCTGTGTCGGTATGGGTGGGCTGTTGCAGGTCGGCACACCCTAACACTTTATTAACACTTATTATTTTTCCTATCACTTTGTATATATTTTTTAATCACACCACTTACATAGCACTTCTGTGCTTCTTATTAACCCCTATTAATTTTCACCTGTGTGCTGACCTGGGGTGGCCGACCTGTGCCGACATTGTGGGGTCCTGCACCCCAGGCCCATACCTAGTATTAGGGACCCCCAGTGACGGAGAAGCCTTGTCGATCGGCCTGGGGGCTTAACCCTATATCTGCAGATATACGCAACTAAGATCTCCGTATTATCTGACTATTATTATATAGTAATATTATTCACTCGGTGTGCATTAGGGAACACAGTTTTTTCCTACACAGAATTACCCCTCCCCTTTTAGCACCTGAGTGACATTACAATCTGATTGAGCAGCTTCCCACCTTGTGTATTGTATATAGAGAGGCACAAATGGGTCAGCATTAGGAGGGATTGCTGACTCTAGTAGTGCCATAGGGGAAGTCAGGGGTATCCCCAGGTAAGCTGGCTCTCAGATGCTGTAGGTGCCATTACCATGTGGCCTTACACTGGGAATTTAACCCAGATATATATATATGTAATTATTTATGGGGTGGGTGTGGGGTGCAGTGGCCCCTGTGTCGGTATGGGTGGGCTGTTGCAGGTCGGCACACCCTAACACTTTATTAACACTTATTATTTTTCCTATCACTTTGTATATATTTTTTAATCACACCACTTACATAGCACTTCTGTGCTTCTTATTAACCCCTATTAATTTTCACCTGTGTGCTGACCTGGGGTGGCCGACCTGTGCCGACATTGTGGGGTCCTGCACCCCAGGCCCATACCTAGTATTAGGGACCCCCAGTGACGGAGAAGCCTTGTCGATCGGCCTGGGGGCTTAACCCTATATCTACAGATATACGCAACTAAGATCTCCGTATTATCTGACTATTATTATATAGTAATATTATTCACTCGGTGTGCATTAGGGAACACAGTTTTTTCCTACACAGAATTACCCCTCCCCTTTTAGCACCTGAGTGACATTACAATCTGATTGAGCAGCTTCCCACCTTGTGTATTGTATATAGAGAGGCACAAATGGGTCAGCATTAGGAGGGATTGCTGACTCTAGTAGTGCCATAGGGGAAGTCAGGGGTATCCCCAGGTAAGCTGGCTCTCAGATGCTGTAGGTGCCATTACCATGTGGCCTTACACTGGGAATTTAACCCAGATATATATATATGTAATTATTTATGGGGTGGGTGTGGGGTGCAGTGGCCCCTGTGTCGGTATGGGTGGGCTGTTGCAGGTCGGCACACCCTAACACTTTATTAACACTTATTATTTTTCCTATCACTTTGTATATATTTTTTAATCACACCACTTACATAGCACTTCTGTGCTTCTTATTAACCCCTATTAATTTTCACCTGTGTGCTGACCTGGGGTGGCCGACCTGTGCCGACATTGTGGGGTCCTGCACCCCAGGCCCATACCTAGTATTAGGGACCCCCAGTGACGGAGAAGCCTTGTCGATCGGCCTGGGGGCTTAACCCTATATCTGCAGATATACGCAACTAAGATCTCCGTATTATCTGACTATTATTATATAGTAATATTATTCACTCGGTGTGCATTAGGGAACACAGTTTTTTCCTACACAGAATTACCCCTCCCCTTTTAGCACCTGAGTGACATTACAATCTGATTGAGCAGCTTCCCACCTTGTGTATTGTATATAGAGAGGCACAAATGGGTCAGCATTAGGAGGGATTGCTGACTCTAGTAGTGCCATAGGGGAAGTCAGGGGTATCCCCAGGTAAGCTGGCTCTCAGATGCTGTAGGTGCCATTACCATGTGGCCTTACACTGGGAATTTAACCCAGATATATATATATGTAATTATTTATGGGGTGGGTGTGGGGTGCAGTGGCCCCTGTGTCGGTATGGGTGGGCTGTTGCAGGTCGGCACACCCTAACACTTTATTAACACTTATTATTTTTCCTATCACTTTGTATATATTTTTTAATCACACCACTTACATAGCACTTCTGTGCTTCTTATTAACCCCTATTAATTTTCACCTGTGTGCTGACCTGGGGTGGCCGACCTGTGCCGACATTGTGGGGTCCTGCACCCCAGGCCCATACCTAGTATTAGGGACCCCCAGTGACGGAGAAGCCTTGTCGATCGGCCTGGGGGCTTAACCCTATATCTGCAGATATACGCAACTAAGATCTCCGTATTATCTGACTATTATTATATAGTAATATTATTCACTCGGTGTGCATTAGGGAACACAGTTTTTTCCTACACAGAATTACCCCTCCCCTTTTAGCACCTGAGTGACATTACAATCTGATTGAGCAGCTTCCCACCTTGTGTATTGTATATAGAGAGGCACAAATGGGTCAGCATTAGGAGGGATTGCTGACTCTAGTAGTGCCATAGGGGAAGTCAGGGGTATCCCCAGGTAAGCTGGCTCTCAGATGCTGTAGGTGCCATTACCATGTGGCCTTACACTGGGAATTTAACCCAGATATATATATATGTAATTATTTATGGGGTGGGTGTGGGGTGCAGTGGCCCCTGTGTCGGTATGGGTGGGCTGTTGCAGGTCGGCACACCCTAACACTTTATTAACACTTATTATTTTTCCTATCACTTTGTATATATTTTTTAATCACACCACTTACATAGCACTTCTGTGCTTCTTATTAACCCCTATTAATTTTCACCTGTGTGCTGACCTGGGGTGGCCGACCTGTGCCGACATTGTGGGGTCCTGCACCCCAGGCCCATACCTAGTATTAGGGACCCCCAGTGACGGAGAAGCCTTGTCGATCGGCCTGGGGGCTTAACCCTATATCTGCAGATATACGCAACTAAGATCTCCGTATTATCTGACTATTATTATATAGTAATATTATTCACTCGGTGTGCATTAGGGAACACAGTTTTTTCCTACACAGAATTACCCCTCCCCTTTTAGCACCTGAGTGACATTACAATCTGATTGAGCAGCTTCCCACCTTGTGTATTGTATATAGAGAGGCACAAATGGGTCAGCATTAGGAGGGATTGCTGACTCTAGTAGTGCCATAGGGGAAGTCAGGGGTATCCCCAGGTAAGCTGGCTCTCAGATGCTGTAGGTGCCATTACCATGTGGCCTTACACTGGGAATTTAACCCAGATATATATATATGTAATTATTTATGGGGTGGGTGTGGGGTGCAGTGGCCCCTGTGTCGGTATGGGTGGGCTGTTGCAGGTCGGCACACCCTAACACTTTATTAACACTTATTATTTTTCCTATCACTTTGTATATATTTTTTAATCACACCACTTACATAGCACTTCTGTGCTTCTTATTAACCCCTATTAATTTTCACCTGTGTGCTGACCTGGGGTGGCCGACCTGTGCCGACATTGTGGGGTCCTGCACCCCAGGCCCATACCTAGTATTAGGGACCCCCAGTGACGGAGAAGCCTTGTCGATCGGCCTGGGGGCTTAACCCTATATCTGCAGATATACGCAACTAAGATCTCCGTATTATCTGACTATTATTATATAGTAACATTATTCACTCGGTGTGCATTAGGGAACACAGTTTTTTCCTACACAGAATTACCCCTCCCCTTTTAGCACCTGAGTGACATTACAATCTGATTGAGCAGCTTCCCACCTTGTGTATTGTATATAGAGAGGCACAAATGGGTCAGCATTAGGAGGGATTGCTGACTCTAGTAGTGCCATAGGGGAAGTCAGGGGTATCCCCAGGTAAGCTGGCTCTCAGATGCTGTAGGTGCCATTACCATGTGGCCTTACACTGGGAATTTAACCCAGATATATATATATGTAATTATTTATGGGGTGGGTGTGGGGTGCAGTGGCCCCTGTGTCGGTATGGGTGGGCTGTTGCAGGTCGGCACACCCTAACACTTTATTAACACTTATTATTTTTCCTATCACTTTGTATATATTTTTTAATCACACCACTTACATAGCACTTCTGTGCTTCTTATTAACCCCTATTAATTTTCACCTGTGTGCTGACCTGGGGTGGCCGACCTGTGCCGACATTGTGGGGTCCTGCACCCCAGGCCCATACCTAGTATTAGGGACCCCCAGTGACGGAGAAGCCTTGTCGATCGGCCTGGGGGCTTAACCCTATATCTGCAGATATACGCAACTAAGATCTCCGTATTATCTGACTATTATTATATAGTAATATTATTCACTCGGTGTGCATTAGGGAACACAGTTTTTTCCTACACAGAATTACCCCTCCCCTTTTAGCACCTGAGTGACATTACAATCTGATTGAGCAGCTTCCCACCTTGTGTATTGTATATAGAGAGGCACAAATGGGTCAGCATTAGGAGGGATTGCTGACTCTAGTAGTGCCATAGGGGAAGTCAGGGGTATCCCCAGGTAAGCTGGCTCTCAGATGCTGTAGGTGCCATTACCATGTGGCCTTACACTGGGAATTTAACCCAGATATATATATATGTAATTATTTATGGGGTGGGTGTGGGGTGCAGTGGCCCCTGTGTCGGTATGGGTGGGCTGTTGCAGGTCGGCACACCCTAACACTTTATTAACACTTATTATTTTTCCTATCACTTTGTATATATTTTTTAATCACACCACTTACATAGCACTTCTGTGCTTCTTATTAACCCCTATTAATTTTCACCTGTGTGCTGACCTGGGGTGGCCGACCTGTGCCGACATTGTGGGGTCCTGCACCCCAGGCCCATACCTAGTATTAGGGACCCCCAGTGACGGAGAAGCCTTGTCGATCGGCCTGGGGGCTTAACCCTATATCTGCAGATATACGCAACTAAGATCTCTGTATTATCTGACTATTATTATATAGTAATATTATTCACTCGGTGTGCATTAGGGAACACAGTTTTTTTCCTACACAGAATTACCCCTCCCCTTTTAGCACCTGAGTGACATTACAATCTGATTGAGCAGCTTCCCACCTTGTGTATTGTATATAGAGAGGCACAAATGGGTCAGCATTAGGAGGGATTGCTGACTCTAGTAGTGCCATAGGGGAAGTCAGGGGTATCCCCAGGTAAGCTGGCTCTCAGATGCTGTAGGTGCCATTACCATGTGGCCTTACACTGGGAATTTAACCCAGATATATATATATGTAATTATTTATGGGGTGGGTGTGGGGTGCAGTGGCCCCTGTGTCGGTATGGGTGGGCTGTTGCAGGTCGGCACACCCTAACACTTTATTAACACTTATTATTTTTCCTATCACTTTGTATATATTTTTTAATCACACCACTTACATAGCACTTCTGTGCTTCTTATTAACCCCTATTAATTTTCACCTGTGTGCTGACCTGGGGTGGCCGACCTGTGCCGACATTGTGGGGTCCTGCACCCCAGGCCCATACCTAGTATTAGGGACCCCCAGTGACGGAGAAGCCTTGTCGATCGGCCTGGGGGCTTAACCCTATATCTGCAGATATACGCAACTAAGATCTCCGTATTATCTGACTATTATTATATAGTAATATTATTCACTCGGTGTGCATTAGGGAACACAGTTTTTTCCTACACAGAATTACCCCTCCCCTTTTAGCACCTGAGTGACATTACAATCTGATTGAGCAGCTTCCCACCTTGTGTATTGTATATAGAGAGGCACAAATGGGTCAGCATTAGGAGGGATTGCTGACTCTAGTAGTGCCATAGGGGAAGTCAGGGGTATCCCCAGGTAAGCTGGCTCTCAGATGCTGTAGGTGCCATTACCATGTGGCCTTACACTGGGAATTTAACCCAGATATATATATATGTAATTATTTATGGGGTGGGTGTGGGGTGCAGTGGCCCCTGTGTCGGTATGGGTGGGCTGTTGCAGGTCGGCACACCCTAACACTTTATTAACACTTATTATTTTTCCTATCACTTTGTATATATTTTTTAATCACACCACTTACATAGCACTTCTGTGCTTCTTATTAACCCCTATTAATTTTCACCTGTGTGCTGACCTGGGGTGGCCGACCTGTGCCGACATTGTGGGGTCCTGCACCCCAGGCCCATACCTAGTATTAGGGACCCCCAGTGACGGAGAAGCCTTGTCGATCGGCCTGGGGGCTTAACCCTATATCTGCAGATATACGCAACTAAGATCTCCGTATTATCTGACTATTATTATATAGTAATATTATTCACTCGGTGTGCATTAGGGAACACAGTTTTTTCCATTTCTCTAGGCAGGCGATACCGAATATGTACACAGACCTCAGAAAAAGACTCATCAGTGTCCTAAAAAATGCAGTTGTACCCAATGTCTACTTTACCACGGACATGTGGACAAGTGGAGCAGGGCAGACTCAGGACTATATAACTGTGACAGCCCACTGGGTAGATGTATTGCCTCCCGCCGCAAAAACAGCAGCGGCGGCACCAGTAGCAGCATCTCGCAAACGCCAACTCGTTCCTAGGCAGGCTACGCTTTGTATCACCGCTTTCCATAAGAGGCACACAGCTGACAACCTCTTACGGGAACGGAGGAAGATCATCGCAGAATGGCTTACCCCAATTGGACTCTCCTGGGGATTTGTGACATCAGACAACGCCAGCAATATTGTGCGTGCATTACATCTGGGCAAATTCCAGCACGTCCCATGTTTTGCACATACATTGAATTTGGTGGTGCAGAATTATTTAAAAAACGACAGGGGCGTGCAAGAGATGCTGTCGGTGGCCCGAAGAATTGCGGGCCACTTTCGGCATTCAGGCACCGCGTACAGAAGACTGGAGCACCAGCAAACATTCCTGAACCTGCCCTGCCATTATCTGAAGCAAGAGGTGGTAACGAGGAGGAATTCAACCCTGTATATGCTTCAGAGGATGGAGGAGCAGCAAAAGGCCATTCAAGCCTATACATCTGCCCACGATATAGGCAAAGGAGGGGGAATGCACCTGACTCAAGCGTAGTGGAGAATGATTTCAACGTTGTGCAAGGTTCTGCAACCCTTTGAACTTGCCACATGTGAAGTCAGTTCAGACACTGCCAGCCTGAGTCAGGTCATTCCCCTCATCAGGCTTTTGCAGAAGAAGCTGGAGACATTGAAGGAGGAGCTAAAACAGAGCGATTCCGCTAGGCATGTGGGACTTGTGGATGGAGCCATTAATTCGCTTAACCAGGATTCACGGGTGGTCAATCTGTTGAAATCAGAGCACTACATTTTGGCCACCGTGCTCGATCCTAGATTTAAAACCTACGTTGTATCTCTCTTTCCGGCAGACACAAGTCTGCAGAAGTTCAAAGACCTGCTGGTGAGAAAATTCTCAAGTCAAGCGGAACGTGACCCGTCAACAGCTCCTCCTTCACATTCTCCCGCAACTGGGGGTGCGAGGAAAAGGCTAAGAATTCCGAGCCCACCCGCTGGCGGTGATGCAGGGCAGTCTGGAGCGAGTGCTGACATCTGGTCCGGACTGAAGGACCTGCCAACGATTACTGACATGTCGTCTACTGTCACTGCATATGATTCTCTCACCATTGAAAGAATGGTGGAGGATTATATGAGTGACCGCATCCAAGTAGGCACGTCAGACAGTCCGTACGTATACTGGCAGGAAAAAGAGGCAATTTGGAGGCCCTTGCACAAACTGGCTTTATTCTACCTAAGTTGCCCTCCCTCCAGTGTGTACTCCGAAAGAGTGTTTAGTGCAGCCGCTCACCTTGTCAGCAATCGGCGTACGAGGTTACTTCCAGAAAATGTGGAGAAGATGATGTTCATCAAAATGAATTATAATCAATTCCTCCGTGGAGACATTCACCAGCAGCAATTGCCTCCAGAAAGTACACGGGGACCTGAGATGGTGGATTCCAGTGGGGACGAATTAATAATCTGTGAGGAGGGGGATGTACACAGTGAAAGGGGTGAGGAATCGGAGGATGATGATGAGGTGGACATCTTGCCTCTGTAGAGCCAGTTTGTGCAAGGAGAGATTGATTGCTTCTTTTTTGGTGGGGGCCCAAACCAACCAGTCATTTCAGTCACAGTCGTGTGGCAGACCCTGTCGCTGAAATGATGGGTTCGTTAAAGTGTGCATGTCCTGTTTATACAACATAAGGGTGGGTGGGAGGGCCCAAGGACAATTCCATCTTGCACCTCTTTTTTCTTTCATTTTTCTTTGCATCATGTGCTGTTTGGGGACAATTTTTTTGAAGTGCCATCCTGCCTGACACTGCAGTGCCACTCCTAGATGGGCCAGGTGTTTGTGTCGGCCACTTGTGTCGCTTAGCTTAGCCATCCAGCGACCTTGGTGCGCCTCTTTTTTTCTTTGCATCATGTGCTGTTTGGGGACAATTTTTTGGAAGTGCCATCCTGCCTGACACTGCAGTGCCACTCCTAGATGGGTCAGGTGTTTGTGTCGGCCACTTGTGTCGCTTAGCTTAGTCACACAGCGACCTTGGTGCGCCTCTTTTTTTCTTTGCATCATGTGCTGTTTGGGGAAAATTTTTTTGAAGTGCTATCCTGCCTGACACTGCAGTGCCACTCCTAGATGGGCCAGGTGTTTGTGTTGGCCACTTGTGTCGCTTAGCTTAGCCATCCAGCAACCTCGGTGCAAATTGTAGGACTAAAAATAATATTGTGAGGTGTGAGGTGTTCAGAATAGACTGGAAATGAGTGGAAATTATGGTAATTGAGGTTAATAATACTATGGGATCAAAATGACCCCCAAATTCTATGATTTAAGCTGTTTTTTAGGGTTTTTTGAAAAAAACACCCGAATCCAAAACACACCCGAATCCGACAAAAAATTTTCGGTGAGGTTTTGCCAAAACGCGTCCGAATCCAAAACACAGCCGCGGAACCGAATCCAAAACCAAAACACAAAACCCGAAAAATGTCCGGTGCACATCACTACTAATTATGTGTCCCCCCTCTCTTTTTAACCTCTTCTACCGTGTAACTGCAGGGGAGAGACTGGGGAGCTTCCTCTCAGCGGTGCTGTGGAGAAAAAACATGACGCTGGTGAGTGCTGAGGAAGAAGCCCCGCCCCCTCGACGGCGGGCCTCTGTCCCGCTTTCATGTACAATTTTGGCGGGGGCTCATACATATATACAGTGCCCAACTGTATATTATGCAAACTTTTGCCAAAGAGGTCTCTAATTGCTGCCCAGGGCGCCCCTACCCCCCCTGTGCCCTGCACCCTTACAGTGACCGGAGTATGTGGGTGTAGTGTGGGAGCAATGGCGCACAGCTGCAGTGCTGTGCGCTACCTCATATAAAGACTGGAGTCTTCTGCCACCGATTTCGAAGTCTTCTTGCTTCTTTCACCCGGTTTCTGTCTTCCGGCTCTGCGAGGGGGACGGCGGCGCGGCTCCAGGATCGGACGACAAAGGGTGAGATCCTGTGTACGATCCCTCTGGAGCTAATGGTGTCCAGTAGCCTAAGAAGCAGGACCTATCTTCAGAGAGTAGGGCTGCTTCTCTCCCCTCAGTCCCACGATGCAGGGAGTCTGTTGCCAGCAGAGCTCCCTGAAAATAAAAAAACTTAACAAAATACTTTCTTATAGCAAGCTCAGGAGAGCTCACTAAGTAGCACCCTGCTCGTCCGGGCACAGATTCAAACTGAAGTCTGGAGGAGGAACATAGAGGGAGGAGCCAGAGCACACCAGAATCTAAATTCTTTCTTAAAGTGCCCATGTCTCCTGCGGAGCCCGTCTATTCCTCATGGTCCTTACGGAGTCCCCAGCATCCACTAAGACGTTAGAGAAATTATAACATATCATTTTGATAAAATTATAAATGTCCTGGTCTCATGGGAGCAGTACAGGTGGGAATGAGAATGTGGGGAGCTCACTAATGTCTGATGGAAATGTCCCTTCTGAGCCTGGTTCTGGTGCTATTCCCCCACAGCTCCTTGCTCACCTTGGGGCAGTCCTGATGTTTTCAGCCGGAGAGGTGGTAGGCCTGGTCCTGGTGTTCTTGTGACAGAGGTTAGGAGAGGACAAATAATGATCCTGAGCCGCAGTGTTTGTAAAACTTGTTTCATTTTAGAATCTAGAGTAGTCCAAAGTCCACATCCAGTTCAAACTCCGGTACTAACTGCATCCTTGAAATGACATTCTTTAAATGCATTATTAACAAATGCTCTACTTTAGAGCAGAAAGCAGATGAGTTTTCATGTACTCTGCCGCTAATACATTGGCCTCGATACAAAATACACATACTGTATAAGGGGTGATAAAGGCCACCCCTTTCGGGTGCCATTGGTAATCCTAACCGAGGCTGAAAGAGAACCGTTAATCTTTATTCGGGCCATAATTCTATTGTGGAGAGGGGGCCTGGCCTGCACACCCTGGCTTCTTATAATGATATGTGCGACCTTGCTGGGACTTGGGGGCTAATTCAGACCTGATCACTGGTTTGCGTTTTCACATAGCGGGCGATCAGGTCTGAACTGCGCATGCGCTGCAGTGGACATGTGCATGCCAGAGATGCGATCTGCATCTCAGCCCAGCGATCGCCTCTGCCTGATAGACAGGCAGAGGCGTTCGCTGGGCAGGAAGGGGTGGGCCGGCGGCATTCGACTGCCATTTTGGAGGCGCGGTCTGGACAACAAAGGCGTGTCCGGACTGTTGGGGGTGGGGGGCTACGGTTGCCAGAGCACAGGAGCTGCACAGATAGGGAGCTACTTGTCAAGTACAAAAGCATTGCCGCTGTGCTATGCTTTTGTACTTGTGCGGGGGGAAGGGGGGAGGGTCTGACATGCAGGGCGGACTAACCCTGTGCTGGTCGTCCCCCCACATGTCAGAGTAAATGATCGTAGATGTGCTAAATTTAGCACATCTACGATCAACTCTGAATTACCCACTTAGTACTACAATATAGGAAAAGGGTGCACCATACACCATTAAAGTTATAACAACCATAATATTTGAGGTTCTTGGCATATATAGGCCAGTATATGAGCCTGTATACTGGCCAATATATGCCAAGAAGCTCGAATATTATGGTTGTTATAATTTTGATGGTGTATGGTGCACCTGCACCCATTTTCCTATATTGTAATACTAAGTCACAGCAAGGAAGCACGTCCCATTATAAGAAGCCAGGGTGTGCAGTCCAGGCCCCCTCTCCACAATATAGTCTATTATATGTGTGTGACTGTGTACACACCTGAGGGCTTGGGACGCCCTCATTTCTGGATTAACACGCCACCCACTGCCTCTCAGGCTTTTAAACAAGGAACCAGCACATGCTGACTGCACAAAAAGCATAGGTAAGATCCTGTCAATTATATACAAAGTCAGTTTGGGGGTGAACTTTTGGGGCGTGAAGCTCCCTGGATTGCCCTGGCTGTATCACTTTGGTGCATCACCAACTTTTATTTTCAACACCTACAGTATATCACCAAGCGTTTGTTTTATATTTATGTAGCATTTTTCACATCTTTGATACTTGTAACTAGAGATGTACGGCTGGCACTTTTCGTGTTTTGTGGTTGTGGTTTTGTTTCTAATTCCACTTTCGTGTTTTGGTTTTGCCAAAACCACCCTTTCGTGTTTTGGTTTTGGATCTGGATGATTTTTGAAAAATACATAAAAACGTCTAAAATCACATAATCTGGGGTTCATTTTGATCCTGTGGTATTATTAACCTCAATAACATTAATTTCCACTAATTTCCAGTCTATTATGAACACCTCACACCTCACAATATTGGGGGGTCATTCCGAGTTGATCGCTCGCTGCTGATTTTCGCAGCGCAGCGATCAGGTAAAAAAAACTGCAAAACTGTGCATGCGTACGGGCCGCAGTGCGCACACACGACGTACTTTCACACAAAACTATGCAGTTTTACACAAGGTCTAGCCACTCTTTTCCATAGCTCTGTTGATTGGTGAGTGATTGACAGGAAGTGGGTGTTTCTGGGGGGTAACTGACCGTTTTCCGGGAGTGTGCTAAAAAACGCAGGTGTGTCAGGTGAAAACGCAGGCGTGCCTGGGGAAACGGGGGAGTGGCTGACCGAACGCAGGGCGTGTTTGTGGCGTCAAAGCAGGAACTAAACAGACTGAAGTGATCGCAAGGAAAGAGTAGGACTGAAGCCACTCTGAAACTGCTTGAAAAAAAAATCAGCACTGTTCTGCTAACCTTTCGTTCGCACTTCTGCTAAGCTAAGATACACTCCCAGAGGGCGGCGGCTTAGCGTTTGCACTGCTGCTAAAAGCAGCTAGCGAGCGATCAACTCGGAATGAGGGCCATTGTTTTTAGGCCAAAATGTTGCACCGAGGTTGCTGGATGACTAAGCTAAGCGACACAAGTGGACAACACAAACACCTGGCCCATCTAGGAGCGGCACTGCAGGGACAGACAGGAGGGCAGATATATAAAAAAAAGGCCCCAAACAGCACCTCATGCAAAGATGTAGAAGAGGTGCAATGAGGTAGCTGTATGACTAAGCCAAGTGACAAAAACAATTGGCCCATCTAGGAGTGGCACTGCAGTGGCAGACAGGAGGGCACTTTTCAAAAACTAGGCCCCAAACAGCATCTCATGCAAAGATGTAGAAGAGATGCAATGAGGTAGCTATATGACTAAGCCAAGCGACACAATTGGCCCATCTAGGAGGGGCACTGCAGTGGCAGACAGGAGGGCAGATATAAAAAAGCCCCAAACAGCACCTCATGCAAAGATGTAAAAGAGGTGCAATGAGGTAGCTGTATGACTAAGCCAAGCGACACAAACAATTGGCCCATCTAGGAGTGGCACTGCAGTGCAGACAGGAGGGTAGATATAAAAAAGGCCCCAAACAGGACCTAATGCAAAAATGTAGAAGAGGTACAATGAAGAAGCTGTATGACTAAGCCAAGCGACACAAACAATTCCCACTGGAATTATACAGCAATATCATTGGAATTATATGACAGTATCACTGGACATATACGGCAGTAACACTGGAATTATATGGCAGTACCACTGGACATATACGGAAGTGTCAGACAGGATGGCACTTTAAAAAAAATAGTCCCCAAACAGCACATGATGCAAAGAAAAATAGGTGCCCCACCAAAAAAGAAGCAATCAATCTTTCCTTGCACAAACTGGCTCTACAGAGGCAAGATGTCGACCTCATCCTTATCCTCCGATTCCTCACCCATTTCACTGTGTACATCCCCCTCCTCACAGGGTATTAATTCGTCCCCACTGGAATTCACCATCACAGGTCCCTGTGTACTTTCTGGAGACAATTGCTGGTCAAGGTCTTCCTGGAGGAATTTATAATTCATTTTGATGAACATCATCTTCTCCACGTTTTGTGGAAGTAACCTCCTACGCCGATCGCTGACAAGGTTACCGGCTGCACTAAACACTCTTTCGGAGTACACACTGGAGGGGGGGAAACTTAGGTAAAATAAAGCCAGTTTGTGCAAGGGCTTCCAAATTGCCTCTTTTTCCTGCCAGTATACATACGGACTGTCTGACATGCCTACTTGGATGCTGTCACTCATATAATCCTCCACCATTCTTTCAATGGTGAGAGAATCATATGCAGTGACAGTAGACATGTCAGTAATCGTTGGCAGGTCCTTCAGTCCGGACCAGATGTCAGCTTTCGCTCCTGACTGCCCTGCATCACCGCCAGCGGGTGGGCTAGGAAATCTTATCCTTTTCCTTGCAGCCCCAGTGGTGGGAGAAATTGAAGGAGGAGCTGTTGACGGGTCACATTCTGCTTGACTTGACAATTTACTCACCAGCAGGTCTTTGCACCTCTGCACACTTGTGTCTGCCAGAAAGAGAGCTACAACGTAGGCTTTAAACCTAGGATCGCGCATGGTGGCCAATATGTAGTGCTCTGATTTCAACAGATTGACCACCCTTGAATCCTGGCAAAGCAAATGAAGAGCTCCATCCACAAGTCCCACATACTTAGCAGAATCGCTCCATCTTAGCTCCCCCTTTAATTTCTCCAGCTGCTTCTGCAAAAGCCTGATGAGGGGAATGACCTGACTCAAGCTGGCAGTGTCTGAACTAACTTCATGTGTGGCAAGTTCAAAGGGTTGGAGAATCTTGCACAATACGGAAATCATTCTCCACTGTGCTTGAGTCAGGTGCATTCCCCCTCCTTTGCCTATATCGTAAGTGGATGTATAGGCTTTAATAACCTTTTGCTGCTCCTCCATCCTCTGAAGAATATAGAGTGTTGAATTCCACCTCGTTACCACCTCTTGCTTCAGTTGATGGCAGGGCAGGTTCAGGAGTGTTTGCTGGTGCTCCAGTCTTCGGCACGCAGTGGCAGAATGTCGAAAGTGGCCCGCAATTTTTCAGGCCACCGACAGCATCTCCTGTACATCCCTGTCATTTTTTACAAAATTCTGCACCACCAAATTAATTGTATGTGCAAAACATGGGATGTGCTGGAATTTGCCCAGTTGTAATGCATGCACAATATTGGTGGCGCTGTCTGAGATCACAAATCCCCAGGAGAGTCTAAGTGGGGTAATCCAATGCACGATGATGCCCCTCAGTTTCCGTAAGAGGTTATCAGCGGTGTGCCTCTTACGGAAAGAGGTGATACACCTGCCTAGAAACGAGTTTGGATTTGCGAGATGGTGCTACTGGTGTTGCTGCTGCTGTTATTGCTGCGGGTGGAAATACATCTACCCAGTGGGCTGTCACAGTCATATAGTCCTGAGTCTGCCCTATTCCACTTGTCCACATGTCCGTAGTTAAGTAGACACTGGATACAACCGCATTTTTTAGGACACTGGCGACACTATTTCTGACGTCTCTGTACATTCTCGGTATCGCCTGCCTAGTGAAGTGGAATCTAGATGGGATTTGGTACCGGGGACACAATACCTCCATCAATTGTCTAAATCCCACTGCACTAATAGTGGATACCAGACGCATGTCTAACACCAACATAGCTGCTTTGCAACAGGATGAATGCTCTCATATTTCATCTTCCTCACAAAGGACTGTTGGACAGTCAATTGCTTAGTTGAAGTAGTACAAGTGGTCTTCCGACTTCTCCTCTGGGATGACGATCAACTGCCGGCAGCAACAACAGCAGCGGCGGCAGCAACCGCAGCAGTAGGCGTAGGATCCACCGGAGGAATTCCAGTTAGGAGAGGACTCGTCAGTCTTGCCGGGGACATGGCCTGCAGGACTACTGAAATTCTTGGCTGAGGAGGAAGTTGACATTGAGGGAGTTGGTGGTGTGGCTTGCAGGAGCTTGGGTACAAGAGGAAGAAGGGATTTAGGTGTCATTGGACTGCTACGCTCTTACCCAAAGTTTCACAACTTGACACTGACTGATGAATGCGCTTCAGGTGACGTATAAGGGAGGATGTTCCTAGGTGGTTAACATCCTTACCCCTACTTATTACAGATTGACAGAGGCAACACACGGCTTGACACCTGTTGTCCGGCTTTGTGGAGAAATAATTCCACACCAAAGAGGTGGCTTTTTTTATATTTTGCCCAGGCATCACAATGGGCTTCTTCATCCCACAGACAACAGGTGTCTCCCCTGGTGCCTCATTTAAACAAACCATATCACCATCAGAATCCTCATCGTCAACTTCCTCCTCAGCGCCAGCAACACCCATATCGTCATCCTGGTGTACTTCAACAGTGACATCTTCAATTTGAATATCAGAAACTGGACTGTGGGTCGTGCAAATGGTGGAAGGAGCCACCTCTTCCCGTCCAGTGTTGGGAAGGTCAGGCATTACAACCGCCGACACACTTGGACTCTCCTTGGGGATTTGTGATACCATCTTAGAACGCACAGTTCTTTTCTGTGCTTTTTCCAGATTCCAGCTTAACTCTTTTCATTTTTCTAGCGGGAGGATGAGGGCTTCCATTGTCATGTGAAGCTGAACCACTAGTCATGAACATAGGCCAGGGCCTTAGCCGTTCCTTGCCACTCTGTCGTAAATGGCATATTGGCATCTTTACATTTCTCCTCAGACAATTTCAATTTCTTTTTTTGTGTCATTTTACTGAACTTTGGCTTTTTGGATTTTACATGCCCTCTACTATCACATTGGGCATTGGCCTTGGCAGACGACGTTGATGGCATTTCATCGTCTATGTCATGACTAGTGGCAGCAGCTTCAGCACTAGGAGGAAGTGGTTCTTGATCTTTCCCTATATTATCCTCCAAATTTTTGTTCTCCATTATTTTTCTGGAGTTATATAACACAATGGGGGTAATTCCGAGTTTAATCGCTAGTGAAAAATGTTCGCAGCGCAGCGATTAAGTGAAAAAGCGGCACTTCTGCGCATGCGGCACAGTGCACACGCGGCGCAGTGCGCATGCGCGATGTACTTTCACAACGGCCGATGTATTTTTACACAAGGTCTAGCGACGCTTTTCAGTCGCAATGCCAGCCGCAGAGTGATTGACATGAAGTGGGCGTTTCTGGGTGTCAACTGTCCATTTTCAGGGAGTGTTAGAAAAAACACAGGCGTGCCAGGAAAAACGCAGGCGTGGCTGGCCGAACACAGGGCGTGTTTGTGACGTCAAATCCGGAACTGAACAGTCTGAAGTGATCGCAAGCTAGGAGTAGGTCTGGAGCTACTCTGAATTTGCACATTTTTTTTTTGTAGCCGCTCTGCGATCCTTTCGTTCGCACTTCTGCTAAGCTAAAATACACTTCCAGAGGGCGGCGGCTTAGCATTTGCACGGCTGCTAAAAACTTCTAGCGAGCGATCCGATCAACTCGGAATGACACCCTATATGCGGCACAGGAGCACTGGACATATGGCAGCAGAGGACAACACTGTGACTGGTCACTGGACTGACTGATGCACAGGACACTACCGCTGGTCTGATGCAGGACAACACAGCAACACTGTAAGGGACTTTTTATTATTATACAGCAGCACTGGACATATGGCAGCAGAGGATACCACTGTGACTGGTCACTGGACTGACTGATGCACAGGACACCACCACTGGTCTGATGCAGGACAACACAGCAACACTGTAAGGGACTTATTATTATTATCCAGCAGCACTGGACATATGGCAGCAGAGGATACCACCACTGTGACTGGTCACTGGACTGACTGATGCACAGGACACTACCACTGGTCTGATGCAGGACAACGCAGCAACACTGTAAGGGACTTGTTATTATTGTTAATGTACAGCAGCATTGGACATATGGCAGCAGAGGACACCACCACTGTGACTGGTCACTGGACTGACTGATGCACAGGACACTACCACTGGTCTGATTCAGGACAACACAGCAACACTGTAAGGGACTTGTAATTATACAGCAGCACTGGACATATGGCAGCAGAGGATACCACTGTGACTGGACTGATGCAGCACAATACACCACCACTGAACTGATGCAGCACAACACAGCACCATATAGAGCAGCACTGGACATATGGCAGCAGAGGACACAACCACTGTGACTGGACTGATGCAGCACAAGACACGAACACTGAGGACACTGAGAGAATGGAGACACATCCTCTCTGTACACTGTATATTTTTGTGAGTGCATTTGTGATTAAAAATATTGGCCCTCATTCCGAGTTGTTCGCTCGGTATTTTTCATCGCATCGCAATGAAAATCCGCTTAGTACGCATGCGCAATGTTCGCACTGCGACTGCGCCAAGTAACTTTGCTATGTAGAAAGTATTTTTACTCACGGCTTTTTCATCGCTCCGGCGAACGTAATGTGATTGACAGGAAATGGGTGTTACTGGGCGGAAACACGGCGTTTCAGGGGCGTGTGGCTGAAAACGCTACCGTTTCCGGAAAAAACGCAGGAGTGGCTGGAGAAACGGTGGGAGTGCCTGGGCGAACGCTGGGTGTGTTTGTGACGTCAACCAGGAACGACAAGCACTGAACTGATCGCACAGGCAGAGTAAGTCTGGAGCTACTCTGAAACTGCTAAGTAGTTAGTAATCGCAATATTGCGAATACATCGGTCGCAATTTTAAGAAGCTAAGATTCACTCCCAGTAGGCGGCGGCTTAGCGTGTGTAACTCTGCTAAATTCGCCTTGCGACCGATCAACTCGGAATGAGGGCCATTGTTGAAACAATATCACACTATCAAAGTCTTCTTCCCAATTGGGAGTTACTTTGGTTTTAAGGTACAGCCACGAATCCAATCTGAAGACTACATTTTGAATACTGCCAGTGAGTGTACCTTTTTTACCCCTATGGGTTCTTTTACCCATAATGCCACATGAGTGTTGTGTTTTTGTTATGCTCCTTGAGTCACAGGGTACAGCAGGTGACTTTAAATAAGTTGCACTAAGCACTTTCTTTTTTTATATATATTGCACATGAGCATCAGTCACTTTAAGATAAAGTGCACTTTATTTATTCATTTCACTCTCTTTCAGCCCGTGTGAAAAATCATCTTTGAATGAGTATACCAGACCGGGACAGAGGACAGAGGAAGGATCATCTTTCTTGAAAGAATCTGATAAGAGTTTGCTATTCACATAAATCTGTTACGCATATGCTAATCTCTATGAGGATTTATGATGCACAGATCACCTTATAAGCACTGAAGGCGCAGGAATTTTACTATTTATTAACATATATATATATATATATATATATATACTAGAGAGACCCAGCACTCAACTTACAGTTGGCAATTGGCACCGGTGCCCTCTGAAGCAATGTCTATAGTATCCAGAAAGACAGCAGCTCTCAGAGACTTTTTGTGAAAAAAATCCTTTGTATTGAGTCACATACAAAATAGAGATGAGCGGGTTCGGTTTCTCTGAATCCGAACCCGCCCGAACTTCATGTTTTTTTACACGGGTCCGAGCGACTCGGATCTTCCCGCCTTGCTCGGTTAACCCGAGCGCGCCCGAACGTCATCATCACGCTGTCGGATTCTCGCGAGGCTCGGATTCTATCGCGAGACTCGGATTCTATATAAGGAGCCGCGCGTCGCGGCCATTTTCACACGTGCATTGAGGTTGATAGGGAGAGGACGTGGCTGGCGTCCTCTCCATTTAGATTATAAGAGAGAGAGATTTACTGGAGCTTAGGACTAGGAGGAGTACTGTAGAAGTGTAGAGAGTGCAGAGAGTTTACTAGTGAGTGACCACCAGACAGTGCAGTTTATTTAATATATCCGTTCTCTGCCTGAAAAAAGCGATACACACAGTGACTCAGTCACATACCATATCTGTGTGCACTGCTCAGGCTCAGCCCAGTGTGCTGCATCATCTATATATATTATATATCTGTCTGACTGCTCAGCTCACACAGCTTATAATTGTGGGGGAGACTGGGGAGCACTGCAGTGCCAGTTATAGGTTATAGCAGGAGCCAGGAGTACATAATATTATATAGTGAGTGACCACCAGACAGTGCAGTTTATTTAATATATCCGTTCTCTGCCTGAAAAAAGCGATACACACAGTGACTCAGTCACATACCATATCTGTGTGCACTGCTCAGGCTCAGCCCAGTGTGCTGCATCATCTATATATATTATATATCTGTCTGACTGCTCAGCTCACACAGCTTATAATTGTGGGGGAGACTGGGGAGCACTGCAGTGCCAGTTATAGGTTATAGCAGGAGCCAGGAGTACATAATATTATATTAAAATTAAACAGTGCACACTTTTGCTGCAGGAGTGCCACTGCCAGTGTGACTGACCAGTGACCTGACCACACTGACCACCAGTATAGTTAGTAGTATACTTATATTGTGATTGCCTGAAAAAGTTAAACACTCGTCGTGTGACTTCACTTGTGTGTTGTTGTTTTTTTTATTCTATAAAAATAAAACTCATTCTGCTGACAGACAGTGTCCAGCAGGTCCGTCATTATATAATATATAATATATACCTGTCCGGCTGCAGTAGTGATATATATATATTTTTTATATCATTTATCATCCAGTCGCAGCAGACACAGTACGATAGTTCACGGCTGTGGCTACCTCTGTGTCTGCACTCGGCAGGCAGTCCGTCCATAATTGTATACCACCTAACCGTGGTTTTTTTTTCTTCTTTATACATACATACTACTACGACATCTCTTTATCAACCAGTCTATATTAGCAGCAGACACAGTACAGTACGGTAGTTCACGGCTGTGGCTACCTCTGTGTCTGCACTCGGCAGGCAGTCCGTCCATAATTGTATACCACCTAACCGTGGTTTTTTTTTCTTTCTTCTTTATACATACATAGTTACATAGACATCTCTTTATCAACCAGTCTATATTAGCAGCAGACACAGTACAGTACGGTAGTTCACGGCTGTGGCTACCTCTGTGTCTGCACTCGGCAGGCAGTCCGTCCATAATTGTATACCACCTAACCGTGGTTTTTTTTTCTTTCTTCTTTATACATACATAGTTACATAGACATCTCTTTATCAACCAGTCTATATTAGCAGCAGACACAGTACAGTACGGTAGTTCACGGCTGTGGCTACCTCTGTGTCTGCACTCGGCAGGCAGTCCGTCCATAATTGTATACCACCTAACCGTGGTTTTTTTTTCTTTCTTCTTTATACATACATAGTTACATAGACATCTCTTTATCAACCAGTCTATATTAGCAGCAGACACAGTACAGTACGGTAGTTCACGGCTGTGGCTACCTCTGTGTCTGCACTCGGCAGGCAGTCCATAATTGTATACTAGTATCCATCTCCATTGTTTACCTGAGGTGCCTTTTAGTTGTGCCTATTAAAATATGGAGAACAAAAATGTTGAGGTTCCAAAATTAGGGAAAGATCAAGATCCACTTCCACCTCGTGCTGAAGCTGCTGCCACTAGTCATGGCCGAGACGATGAAATGCCAGCAACGTCGTCTGCCAAGGCCGATGCCCAATGTCATAGTACAGAGCATGTCAAATCCAAAACACCAAATATCAGTAAAAAAAGGACTCCAAAACCTAAAATAAAATTGTCGGAGGAGAAGCGTAAACTTGCCAATATGCCATTTACCACACGGAGTGGCAAGGAACGGCTGGGGCCCTGGCCTATGTTCATGGCTAGTGGTTCAGCTTCACATGAGGATGGAAGCACTCAGCCTCTCGCTAGAAAACTGAAAAGACTCAAGCTGGCAAAAGCACCGCAAAGAACTGTGCGTTCTTCAAAATCCCAAATCCACAAGGAGAGTCCAATTGTGTCGGTTGCGATGCCTGACCTTCCCAACACTGGACGTGAAGAGCATGCGCCTTCCACCATTTGCACGCCCCCTGCAAGTGCTGGAAGGAGCACCCGCAGTCCAGTTCCTGATAGTCAGATTGAAGATGAAGATGTTGAAGTACACCAGGATGAGGAGGATATGGGTGTTGCTGGCGCTGGGGAGGAAATTGACCAGGAGGATTCTGATGGTGAGGTAGTTTGTTTAAGTCAGGCACCCGGGGAGACACCTGTTGTCCGTGGGAGGAATATGGCCGTTGACATGCCTGGTGAAAATACCAAAAAAATCAGCTCTTCAGTGTGGAGGTATTTCAACAGAAAAGCGGACAACAGGTGTCAAGCCGTGTGTTGCCTTTGTCAAGCTGTAATAAGTAGGGGTAAGGACGTTAACCACCTCGGAACATCCTCCCTTATACGTCACCTGCAGCGCATTCATAATAAGTCAGTGACAAGTTCAAAAACTTTGGGCGACAGCGGAAGCAGTCCACTGACCAGTAAATCCCTTCCTCTTGTAACCAAGCTCACGCAAACCACCCCACCAACTCCCTCAGTGTCAATTTCCTCCTTCCCCAGGAATGCCAATACTCCTGCAGGCCATGTCACTGGCAATTCTGACGAGTCCTCTCCTGCCTGGGATTCCTCCGATGCATCCTTGCGTGTAACGCCTACTGCTGCTGGCGCTGCTGTTGTTGCTGCTGGGAGTCGATGGTCATCCCAGAGGGGAAGTCGTAAGCCCACTTGTACTACTTCCAGTAAGCAATTGACTGTCCAACAGTCCTTTGCGAGGAAGATGAAATATCACAGCAGTCATCCTGCTGCAAAGCGGATAACTGAGGCCTTGACAACTATGTTGGTGTTAGACGTGCGTCCGGTATCCGCCGTTAGTTCACAGGGAACTAGACAATTTATTGAGGCAGTGTGCCCCCGTTACCAAATACCATCTAGGTTCCACTTCTCTAGGCAGGCGATACCGAGAATGTACACGGACGTCAGAAAAAGACTCACCAGTGTCCTAAAAAATGCAGTTGTACCCAATGTCCACTTAACCACGGACATGTGGACAAGTGGAGCAGGGCAGGGTCAGGACTATATGACTGTGACAGCCCACTGGGTAGATGTATGGACTCCCGCCGCAAGAACAGCAGCGGCGGCACCAGTAGCAGCATCTCGCAAACGCCAACTCTTTCCTA
The DNA here is from genome assembly GCF_028390025.1 of Pseudophryne corroboree. Classification (NCBI taxonomy): domain Eukaryota; kingdom Metazoa; phylum Chordata; class Amphibia; order Anura; family Myobatrachidae; genus Pseudophryne; species Pseudophryne corroboree. The sequence continues at coordinate 140,433,709 of NC_086454.1, forward strand.
GGCAGGCTACGCTTTGTATCACCGCTTTCCAGAATACGCACACAGCTGAAAACCTCTTACGGCAACTGAGGAAGATCATCGCGGAATGGCTTACCCCAATTGGACTCTCCTGTGGATTTGTGGCATCGGACAACGCCAGCAATATTGTGTGTGCATTAAATATGGGCAAATTCCAGCACGTCCCATGTTTTGCACATACCTTGAATTTGGTGGTGCAGAATTTTTTAAAAAACGACAGGGGCGTGCAAGAGATGCTGTCGGTGGCCAGAAGAATTGCGGGACACTTTCGGCGTACAGGCACCACGTACAGAAGACTGGAGCACCACCAAAAACTACTGAACCTGCCCAGCCATCATCTGAAGCAAGAAGTGGTAACGAGGTGGAATTCAACCCTCTATATGCTTCAGAGGTTGGAGGAGCAGCAAAAGGCCATTCAAGCCTATACAATTGAGCACGATATAGTAGGTGGAATGCACCTGTCTCAAGCGCAGTGGAGAATGATTTCAACGTTGTGCAAGGTTCTGATGCCCTTTGAACTTGCCACACGTGAAGTCAGTTCAGACACTGCCAGCCTGAGTCAGGTCATTCCCCTCATCAGGCTTTTGCAGAAGAAGCTGGAGACATTGAAGGAGGAGCTAACACGGAGCGATTCCGCTAGGCATGTGGGACTTGTGGATGGAGCCCTTAATTCGCTTAACAAGGATTCACGGGTGGTCAATCTGTTGAAATCAGAGCACTACATTTTGGCCACCGTGCTCGATCCTAGATTTAAAGCCTACCTTGGATCTCTCTTTCCGGCAGACACAAGTCTGCTGGGGTTGAAAGACCTGCTGGTGACAAAATTGTCAAGTCAAGCGGAACGCGACCTGTCAACATCTCCTCCTTCACATTCTCCCGCAACTGGGGGTGCGAGGAAAAGGCTCAGAATTCCGAGCCCACCCGCTGGCGGTGATGCAGGGCAGTCTGGAGCGACTGCTGATGCTGACATCTGGTCCGGACTGAAGGACCTGACAACGATTACGGACATGTCGTCTACTGTCACTGCATATGATTCTCTCAACATTGATAGAATGGTGGAGGATTATATGAGTGACCGCATCCAAGTAGGCACGTCACACAGTCCGTACTTATACTGGCAGGAAAAAGAGGCAATTTGGAGGCCCTTGCACAAACTGGCTTTATTCTACCTAAGTTGCCCTCCCACAAGTGTGTACTCCGAAAGAGTGTTTAGTGCCGCCGCTCACCTTGTCAGCAATCGGCGTACGAGGTTACATCCAGAAAATGTGGAGAAGATGATGTTCATTAAAATGAATTATAATCAATTCCTCCGCGGAGACATTGACCAGCAGCAATTGCCTCCACAAAGTACACAGGGAGCTGAGATGGTGGATTCCAGTGGGGACGAATTGATAATCTGTGAGGAGGGGGATGTACACGGTGATATATCGGAGGGTGATGATGAGGTGGACATCTTGCCTCTGTAGAGCCAGTTTGTGCAAGGAGAGATTAATTGCTTCTTTTTTGGGGGGGGTCCAAACCAACCCGTCATATCAGTCACAGTCGTGTGGCAGACCCTGTCACTGAAATGATGGGTTGGTTAAAGTGTGCATGTCCTGTTTTGTTTATACAACATAAGGGTGGGTGGGAGGGCCCAAGGACAATTCCATCTTGCACCTCTTTTTTCTTTTCTTTTTCTTTGCATCATGTGCTGATTGGGGAGGGTTTTTTGGAAGGGACATCCTGCGTGACACTGCAGTGCCACTCCTAAATGGGCCCGGTGTTTGTGTCGGCCACTAGGGTCGCTAATCTTACTCACACAGTCAGCTACCTCATTGCGCCTCTTTTTTTCTTTGCGTCATGTGCTGTTTGGGGAGGGTTTTTTGGAAGGGACATCCTGCGTGACACTGCAGTGCCACTCCTAGATGGGCCCGGTGTTTGTGTCGGCCACTAGGGTCGCTAATCTTACTCACACAGCTACCTCATTGCGCCTCTTTTTTTCTTTGCGTCATGTGCTGTTTGGGGAGGGTTTTTTGGAAGGGCCATCCTGCGTGACACTGCAGTGCCACTCCTAGATGGGCCCGGTGTTTGTGTCGGCCACTAGGGTCGCTAATCTTACTCACACAGCTACCTCATTGCGCCTCTTTTTTTCTTTGCGTCATGTGCTGTTTGGGGAGGGTTTTTTGGAAGGGACATCCTGCGTGACACTGCAGTGCCACTCCTAGATGGGCCCGGTGTTTGTGTCGGCCACTAGGGTCGCTTATCTTACTCACACAGCAACCTCGGTGCAAATTTTAGGACTAAAAATAATATTGTGAGGTGTGAGGTATTCAGAATAGACTGAAAATGAGTGTAAATTATGGTTTTTGAGGTTAATAATACTTTGGGATCAAAATGACCCCCAAATTCTATGATTTAAGCTGTTTTTTAGTGTTTTTTGAAAAAAACACCCGAATCCAAAACACACCCGAATCCGACAAAAAAAATTCGGTGAGGTTTTGCCAAAACGCGTTCGAACCCAAAACACGGCCGCGGAACCGAACCCAAAACCAAAACACAAAACCCGAAAAATTTCAGGCGCTCATCTCTAATACAAAACCAACGTTTCGTGGCCCGTAGCCCCTTTAACAAGGGGCACTGTACACACCTTGACAAAGGTGCTACAGGCCCCAAAATGTTGGTTTTGTATGAGACCCAATACAAAGGATTTTTTTACAAAAAGTTTCTGTGTGCTGCTGTCTTTTGGGATACTACAGTATATCTTTCTATCTATAAATAAATAAATAAATAGATAGATAGATAGATAGATAGATAGATAGATAGACAACTATAGATATAATATTTCTATATAAATAGGACTACCAAAGGGTTACAATATATGTTTATTCTTTGCATGCATCAATATTACATACCTAGGAATACAGGCAGCTAAATCCTACCCTAAACAGATGTGCTTGAGGATTTATTTTTTCTTAAAATATGTTATGTTTTAACTCACAATTATTTTAAATGTATATGCCAATTTTTACTTAGCTGTTGTAAGACAGCAATCAGAATTTGTGTATTGGTAATTATCTGTACGGAAAATGTATGATTATGAAAACAAATTATTGAATAAATACATTAGGCTGTTTCGGCATCATATTTATAATGTTATGGTTTGACAGTGCAAGAAAGAAGGGTTTCTTAAATTCTGCTAATATATTGGGCAAAATTATTTTATCCTTTAATTTACTGCGGGGAACAGCAATATGCTTTCACAGAGAGCAACAAATAGCAAAACAGCAATGAAGTTGTGCTTAACGCTATCTACATTTCACTAGTTGTCATCGGGAGAGAGGGAAAAGAAACATTCCTTTCTCACAGTTGACAAGTGTGAATCAAAGCTGTCGTAATATATATCGTTTTGAGGAATGAGATAAAATGTATTGTGGCAAATATAGTGAAGGAGACTATCCAAAAGCTCTACTGAAAGAGGTAGTCCATAAAGCTGGAACACAAAACAGATGAGAACTCAATTTATACAAAGGATTGAAATCACAGAATACGGATTCAGCACTGAAGCAAAAATAAGCAACGTTTGCTGTGTGTGCCATAATACCCGTAGGTACACGCCGCAGCACATCGCGCTAGGCTCTAATGGGACCTTGTGCTTAATTGAATGTATATCTAAATGAAAGAAAGAAGGGAGTTCAAAGAAGGTTAATACAGAGAGAAATTGTTTCTATTTTAACTGCACAAATAACCTGAAATGAGGCTTCAGGGATAACAGCATTTATTTAATTAGCAATCAGTTCAAATACAAATATATAAAAAAAATAGTTTTCCTTGTGAAATACACTGCAGATAAGAATTTTGTTATAATTTGCCAATATTCCAGTAATGTTGTATATATATATATATATATAAATACAAAAAAATGTCTTCCACCCCGCGCTCAACCCACCAGCAGCAATATGGAGAAAGTCCCTGTTAGTGAACTTTCAAAGAATAACATAAACAAAAACAATAACCAATTGCGCTTGGTATAACTTTAAAACACTCAGATTTTAGTATTTCCAGTAGCTGTTCTTCCACGGTGTGGATTTTATAACTGGTATCACCTGCAAGTATACCCTCACACCAGAGAACACACCCGAACAAAAAGACGGCCAGAATGGCCTAAATTAGATATGATACCAATTTGTTTTTATTAAAAAACATATAGAATTCCATAAATTCATATGAACATTTTTTTTACAGATAAAAGGTTCCATACATTCATATAAACATTCTTAAAAGAAAAACATCCAGATACAGTCAATAGGTTTTCTGTTCAAGCCTTTAAGGGTGAGGGTGTTCTTTAAAGGCTTGAACAGAAAACCTATTGACTGTATCTGGATGTTTTTCTTTTAAGAATGTTTATATGAATGTATGGAACCTTTTATCTGTAAAAAAAATGTTCATATGAATTTATGGAATTCTATATGTTTTTTAATAAAAACAAATTGGTATCATATCTAATTTAGGCCATTCTGGCCGTCTTTTTGTTCGGGTGTGTTCTCTGGTGTGAGGGTATACTTGCAGGTGATACCAGTTATAAGAATCCACACCGTGGAAGAACAGCTACTGGAAATACTAAAATCTGAGTGTTTTAAAGTTATACCAAGCGCAATTGGTTATTGTTCTTGTTTATATATATATATATATATATGTATATATAGACACACAAACATCCACACCTTGAGGCTCCAGCAGGGGCTATGTTGAGGACGAGACCAGCACTCCATTAAACCATTTTGAATGTCATCATTGACATATGTGCAAATCAGCATATTTGGCAATAACATATTGATAGGCATATTTTATTAAGGATCTCACGGATTGGATCCATACTGGGGATATTCATCTAACCCAGTCACAGCTCCCAACAACCGTTTCGGCTCCTGCCGTCATCAGAGGAGTAACCCTTTAGTGCTATTATAAGGGTAATTCCCAACAGAGTATATACCTGGTATTTGTATGTACAAAGTTGTGGCAGGAGTTTTTGAAAATGCATTTACTAACAAGATAGTGATGTTCTTTTCTGCGTTATATATAAAGTATGGTCCACACTATATACTTATTATATAATGTTATTGATATTATCTCCGGCCCTCCTACCCTTCCGTCACCCGTCCCTCCTACCCCCCTTCCCTTCCTCCATCCCTCACTGCTTACCTCCCTATATCCACCCAACCCTACCCTCCATCCTACTAGCTCTCTCTTCCCTCCTACCCTCCCTGCTTCACTCCCTCCTACCCTACTCTCCCTTCTACTCTCCCTCCTTTCCTCCTATCCTTCCCTCCATCCCTCCTTCCTTCCCTCTCGCCTACCCTCCCTACTTCACTCCCTCCTACCCTACCTTCATACCCTCCCTCTTACCCTCCCTTCCCTCCCTCCTTTCCATCCTTACTTCACTCCCTCCTCCCCTCCCCTCCCTCGATTCCCCCCTC